>NC_037669.1:51510670-51810670 GCF_003255815.1 Theropithecus gelada
ACTGGGGCCCGGGTCGGGGCGGCGGGCGCACGCGGCCAGGTGTCGCCGGTGTCGCTCCAGCAGGCCGGCGTTCTCCCGGCTCAGCCGCGCCACTTGGCGCTCCAGCTCCTCGATGCGCCGAGCCGCCGTCCCCGCCGCGCAGCCATGGCCGCGCCGCCGCCGCCCCGCCGCCCGCTCGCCTGAGGCGCGGCCGGCCTCCGGGCTGGGGGCCATGGCCAGCGCCGCCGAGCCCCCCGGCCAGGCGGCCGAGTACCTGCAGGAGCTGACCCGGATCGTCGCCGCGCAGCAGGAGCTGCTGGCGCGCCGGCGGCGGCGCATCGAGGAGCTGGAGCGCCAAGTGGCGCGGCTGAGCCGGGAGAACGCCGGCCTGCTGGAGCGACACCGGCGACACCTGGCCGCGTGCGCCCGCCGCCCCGACCCGGGCCCCAGTCCCGGCCCCGGCCCGCAGCCGCTCGGCGCCATCCCAGAGCTCGGCGGTCGCCGAGACAAGTAAGCGGGGCCCGGGGCGGCGGGCGTGCCGGGGGCGTGGGAACTTCTTGGGGCCCGCGGCTTCCCTCGGGGCTTGGCTGGCAGGCGGGCGGGTGCGGGGGGGCGTGTGGCCGGTCCGGGAGCGCCCACGCCCGTCGCCAGACCCCTAGGAGCTCCCTGGGATTCTCTGGCGGGGTCGCCTCCCAGACCCGGAGCTCGATCTCGGGTGGGGACTGCGCTCCCTGGAAAGGGGCTCCAGGGAGCTGCCCAGCGCTCCCGCCGGCCTGGCTCTGCGCTGCAGCGCGGACTCAGAGTCGGCGACCCCTGGAACTCGGATGCACCGGGCGGAGGTCTGTCCGGGGAGCGGATCTAGGTCTCGCAGCAGCAGGGCCAGAACTCCCGACCCGGAGATCCCGAGACCGGTAGGGAGGGGTCGCGGGCCGCGCGAATCCCGCCCTGGAGCGAGCCTGGGTCGCTTGCGGGTCGCGGTGTCCCTGGAATGGACTCTGCGCTGTGTCCAGTCCGGGACGCGCAGAGCCCTCCTCTCTGGACGCCTCCGTCTTTTACTTCAAGGCTGGGGTTAATTCCCGACCGCCTCGCCCAGGGATTACCCGGGGCCATTTCGGACCCAGGATTAAGTGAGGGATGGGGAGAGGTACAGGGCGGGGCTGTCCAGCAGGTCTGGACCCCAGCGTCCCTGCCGGCTCGCAGCCCGCCGGCCGGGTTCCCGTTTGCCTCCCATGTGTGGGTGTCGAAACCCGGAGCAGCCTCACCCTGTGGACCTGTGGGCGCCCATCTGGGGCAGGACAAAGGGGCTGGTAGGCTTCGGTGCCGCTGGGGCGGGGTTTCTGCTGCTTTGTGCCCTCTGCCTGCCCCACTGCTTCTCTGTCTTCGGGATCACCCGGGGCACACTATGAGTTGGCCTGGGGAAGACTAGAAATCGCTGTGTGTTTGGGGGAGTGGCCGTGGTCAGGGCTTCAGGACAGTCTTCCTGCTGGGCGGCCCTTCCAGGGTGGAAATGGGGGAGGAGTTAGCCGTGGTCCAAGAATGGGGGGTGGTTCCTGATTCCCAGGAGTCCCAATACTGTCATGGAGACCCAAGTTTCCCACCCCAGGGGGGCTGCAGTGCCTGTGGCCATGGGACAGGCCCTGCTTACTGCCCTGCCTGGAGGGTGTGCTGGCTCTGGGCGGTGCCAATGGGGCTGGGGGGCTCTTTGGAGGAGCATTGTGAGGATGGGGTCGGGCTGTGGGTGATCGCATGGCTCTGTGTTTGTCAGACTCTTGCTCTCTGTGAATGAGGAGGGAGGAGCAGGGTGTGTGTATAGCTCCTAACTGGTGTCACTGGGAGGAAGCAGAGACCCCGCCCACTGCCTGTCTGGGCCCCACTCCTGGCTCTCCGGAGTCTCTAAGACTCCCTTCACTCTTCAGTCCTGCCACAGCAGCTGTGGGTCTGCTGGAGCTGGTCTCAGAGGGGCCTGGGCCCTTTCCCCCACACCAGGAGAAAAGAGAAGCTGGGGTTGCCCAAGGAAAGTCCTCAGCAGCTTGGGGAGGTGGCACCAGGGTAGGTCCCGAGTCCCTGCTTTCACGGGAAACAGTGACACGTTAGTTGGCACATGCCTCACACCACCACCCTGGGGAATGGCTTCCTTTTTCCCCTCAGCGTCACCCCTGGTGACCACGCAGGGGACAGGAGGATGCTGAGAGGCAGCACATCTGTCCTGCTGTGGGGCATCTGGGTTGCATCCAGGCAGCCCCTGGCCGGGGGAAGCCAGGATGGGAAGGCTGGGATTTCGTTTCAGAAGCCCCTGGCTCTGTGTCCACCTGGCTTCCCCTTAGTGGAGACACAGCCATGGTCTATGAGAGAGAGCATCGCCTTTAGGGAAAGCAGGGTAGCAGTACAGTCCTCAATCCACGGTCTAGGTCGAGCATGGCTTTCAAACTTGAACGTGTACACCAGGAGCCTGGGAATCTTGCTACAATGCAGATGCTGAGCCAGTGGGTCTGGGGTGGGCCGGAGTCTGCATCTCTAGCTAGCTCCTAGGACACCCACTGCTGCTGGGCCCGGGCCCCAGGGTGAGCAGCAAGGCTGTGGGGAGTCCTGGTGTGAGCAGGAGCTGTGGGTGGGTTCTCTTCAAGATGGAGCAGCTGGGTCCATTTTTGTACATCTGATTCACTCCCTAGTCTTTTGGGAAGGAGAGTGCTTGGGTCTCCTCCTCTCACAGGAGACTCACAGGGACTGGTGCATCATGCAGCCTGCTCACATGCGTAGGGTTCTGGGCCCCCCGGGACTGCTCTGCAAACCATGGGTTGGACGTGTCCTACTGCCCATCTGTAGAGCAAGGTGATTTATGCCTAAGGAACATGGGATAACCAATCCCCTTGAGGACTTTTATTAAGCACCTGCTGTATGCAGACTCATTATCAATGTGCTTGGAAACATAAGAGGAAGAATGGAGAGGAGAGGAAGAGAATAAGCAACTCTGTGTGGAGAGACCAACATGAGTAGACAAACTGGGGTCCCAGGCCCAGCCCTGCACTTCCCATCTGGTGACCATGGGACAAGTCACACTACCCCTCCTAGCCTCGGGTTTTCTGAAATGCAGGCAAAGCAGGGATGATCATAGCTGCCTTCCATACTTTTTTGAGGATTAAGCAAAGATGGGCATGGAGGAAACTGGTATACTGTAAGTGCTTAATGGAGGTCAGATTCTTTCATTGTCCACCTGTTTGTCATTTCTTTTGGGCCAGCTGAGTACAGGCAGGGGGTGAGAACTTTGGAGCCAGGTGCAGGAGGCATGGAGAGGGGAATGGGTTACCGTGAAGAGGGCTGCCCAGAGGCTAGGTGGGGGTTGAGCATGGGTTTCCCAAGGCGACAGGGCCATGCAAGGCCACAGCATCAGGATTGACTTCCTGCTGGGGACTGAGGTCCCCTTTTCCCCTGCCTGCACACAGAGGCCCTGTGAGGGAGGGTCTGGCGAGCATGCCAGGCTAAGCCAGGCCTGGCTGACCTCCTACTCAGCCTCCAGATTCTCTGGCCTGAGTCAGGAGCCCCCAGCCCGCCGCACAGACACAAGGTGCAGTGACTCGCGGGGGGATGGATAGATGCAATTGAGAGATCACTGAGCAGCCTAGTCCTGGGACAACAGTTAGCCTGGCACTGCCTCACCCATGTAGTCCGTGGGCAGGTTGACTTTGTGTGCCGGAAGCGTCCAAGTCCAGAAACCTTTTTTTTTTTTTGAGACGGAGTCTCGCTCTGTCGCCCAGGCTGGAGTGTAGTGGCGGGATCTCAGCTCACTGCAAGCTCCGCCTCCCGGGTTCACGCCATTCTCCTGCCTCAGCCTCCCGAGTAGCTGGGACTACAGGCGCCTGCCACCTCGCCCGGCTAGTTTTTTGTATTTTTTAGTAGAGACGGGGTTTCACCGTGTTAGTCAGGATGGTCTTGATCTTGTGACCTCGTGATCCGCCCGTCTCGGCCTCCCAAAGTGCTGGGATTACAGGCTTGAGCCACCGCGCCCGGCCGTCCAGAAACCTTTAAACTCTTTCTCAGAGAGTGCTCTTTCATGCCTTGACGCTCCCTGAAAAATACCATCGTGAATTTCTCAGCTCTGGGAAAAACACGATGATAACAGGAAAAAATACAGCGATGGGATGCCTGTGGTTACTTTGATTATTTGGCTATGCTTTTTCCCTGACATCAGAATTCATATCCAAAGTCTGGTTGGCTACATGCTAGTGATCTGTTTCTGGAATTGCTGTCTGCTCACTAGAGGTTCAGACGCATAATAGGCACTCAGTAAAGATTTGTTGAGTGGATGAAGCCAGAGGGATCGATTAAGGCCATTGCATTTTCCTTTAGAAAGTCAGTTGAACTTCAGCAGGCACAAGTGGATTGACAACCACCCAGACCCAAATCCCAGGGAGCCGGGATGGGGCCGATGGCTGCATCCACCAGGGGCTTCCTGTGTGCCTGCCCTGCTTGCGGTCTATGCCTTGGTCAGGTCATCTCCTTGTCTCATCACTCCTGTGAGGCAGGTGCAGCTGCTGCTCCCATTTTACAGATGTGGAATCTGAGGCTCAGAAATCATGGCCTTGCCCAAGCTCTCCCATCTGGCTAGGGGGTGGAGCCAGGTCTGGCTCGGCCTCCCTGTCCAGCCCCCTGCCCCCCGCCCCCTGCCAAGACGGAGTCTTGCTCTGTCATTCAGAGCTGGAGTGCAATGGTGTGATCTCAGCTCACTGAAACCTCTGCCTCCCAGGTTCAAGCAATTCTCCTGCCTCAGCCTCCTGAGTAGCTGGGATTACAGGCGCCACCACGCCCAGCTAATTTTTGTATTTTTGGTAGAGATGGGGTTTCACCATGTTGGTCAGGCTGCTCTCAAACTCCTGACATCAGGTGATCCACCCGCCTTGGCCTCCCAAAGTGCTGAGATTACAGGCGTGAGCCACCTTGCCCAACCTCCCCCCAGCTCTTATCCACCCACCACCTGCCCTTCATGCTGTCAAATGGCCAGACCGTCTCCCAGGATCTTGGTGACTCCTGGCCTCTTGAGCTGGAGAAAGCCCAGATGGGAGGTTTCCGCCCTGCCGTGTGCAATCTTGTCACCAAAGCAGGGCTCCTAGTGTCATGTGGGGTGGCAGTGCAGAGGGGGCAAGGATTTAATGAGATGATCCCTTCCAGCCTTTGATCTTTCAGAGTTCCTTGGCAGAAGGAAACATCGCCTAAGGAGGCTGGGGGTGGGGGTGGGGAAGCCCAGTGGAGTGGCCTGCCTCACTTTCTGGTCCCCTCCAGCCCTTAAGTGCTGTCATATCACTGGGAGAGGACGTTTTTCTGACGCTCTGAGTTGGTGACTCACTCTGGGGGAGGTTTTCAGTGGCATTCAGGCTCTGTTGATTTACCAAACCAGTATTCTTCCCGGGTTCGTGGTGACATTAACCGTACGGCGGCACGTCAGTTCAGAGGCAAGCTCGGGGTGGCCACTGATGAGGGGGCAGCAAGCAGAGACTGGATTGTCCTAATGGGCAGCAGGCTGATGACACAGGAAGCCGCCCTCAGGAGGATCCTGCCAGGAGCCCCGATAAGTGTGTTGTTCTTCAAAGTAGCCGGGAAGCAATGCTGGGCCAGGGGCTGAGGGTCTGAGGGCACTTAGGTGGGATTTCCTGTCCCCTCTTAGCAAAGAGGAGGGGGCTGTGGAGAGACCGAGTGAGGCGAGAGGGCTCTTTTCTGATCTCTGAGTTGGCAGGAAGGGTGGCAGGGCGGAGGGAGATACTGTATCATATTTTGGTTCAGTAATGTTCTTGTTCTCCCTGCCAAGATAAAGCCTGTGTCCAGTGCTGGGGAGGATGTCCCCAAGTCAGGAACGAGCTGCAGCGTGCTCTGGGAGACTTGTCCTGATGGGACAAAATGTGTTCAACTCCAAGGGAGTGGGGAGAGCAATTCTCATTTTCCAGCAGATGGTAGAGTCCACAGAAAGACGAAGGAGTGTGTCTCCAAAGCTCTCCCAGCTGTCTGACAAACTGGGCAAATTATTATTTTTCAACCTGGAAAATAAACCATGAGATGTTTCTTTATCCAGCTCGAGCTGAGGAAGACAGCGAGTGGCACTGTGTGCGAAATAAAGTTGGGACCTACTTGTTTCTGACATTTGGTTTTCGCCTCCCCTTTCTGGATTCAGGCTCGCTGCACCTGCAGAGATCAGGAGGCTTGGCCGTGCTAGGAGGAGTGAGAGGGGTCGGTCACGTTGGAGGGGCCCGGAGTCAGGCATTTGGGGACATCAACATTTTTTGCCAGCTGGGTGGCTATTTCTCAGCTGTTTTGTCTATGACATTGTTTTGACAGCTGATCCGGTCTTTTGTGTCTTATTTTCTTTTTTTTTTTTTTTTTTTTTAAGAAGGAGCAGCGCTTTGCCTAACTTGGGAAGTGCACCATTCTAAGCTTGTCAGGGTGTCAGCCGTATAATTGCCACAGAGCAGCAGAAAAAACAACACAGGCCAGCCAGGCGTTCTGCAAGAACTGGAATAGGGGAGAAGGAGTTGACCTAATTGGAATGGAGCAGAGGCTGTGGTGGGGCCGGGAGGCAGTCCGAGTTCAGGGGCCTCCAGTGTTCTGCCCCCGCCTAGGGCAGACCCGGGCCAGGCTGCAACCAAGTGACTCGAACGGAAGCTCTGAGGCAACAAGGCCTTGGGAGTTTGAATGCTGCCCTCCGAGGGGCGGATATTCCAACAGGATGCACCGGGCCAGTTATGGCAAACATTGGGTGCTTCTGTTTTCATCGGGAAACAGCTGCTGCCTTGAGGTTGCCAACGCCTCTCTCCAGCCCATCGGCCTTGGCCTTGCTCTGGGGACCCCGCAGGCCCCCATAGGTGGCTCCTGAGCAGTTAGCCCTGTCCCTGCAGCAGGCTGGTAGGATCCTAGCCCTGCCTCAGCCACTTCCCTGCTGCTTGGACTTTCCAAGTAACAGCCCCAGCCTCTCTGAGTTGCTGTCTCTCCCCATGAAAATGGAGAAGGCCTCTTCCGTGCAGAGAGAGCAGATACGGGAGTTGCCTGTGACCCGGCATTAGGTGGTGGCTCCAGGGGGAACAATAGCCAGGGCATCAGTAATGGTTTTGAGGAGGCGGGGCGCAGTGGCTCACGCCTGTAATCCCAGCACTTTGGGAGGCCAAGGTGGGCAGATCACGAGGTCAGGAGATCAAGACCATCCTGTCTAACACGGTGAAACCCCATCTCTACTAAAAATAGAAAAAATTAGCCGGGCGTGGCGGCGGGCACCTGTAGTCCCAGCTACTCGGGAGGCTGAGGCAGGAGAATGGCTTGAACCCGGGAGGCGGAGCTTGCAGTGAGCCGAGATCACGCCACTGCACTCCAGCCTGGGCGACAGAGCGAGACTCCGTCTCAAAAAAGAAAAAAAAGAATGCTTTTGAGGATTGTTTTCCCTCAGTGTTTTATTACAAAAATATTCAAACATACAGAAAAGTTGCAAGAGCCATATGGGGCAGAACACCGTCCCCCTGGGTTCTGCAATGAAGGTTTTGGAATATTTACTATGTTCCATGCCCCTCCGTCCTTGGAGGTGTCTGGAACCTTGTGGATGGGGAGCTCACATTGGTGGGGCACCTGCTGTGGCCCAGGAGCCAGGCCCTGCACTGGCTGCACCTGACCGCCACCTCTTCTACTTACACCCGTTCCTGGGCTGCTTGTCCTCGGTTAGGGCAGCTCCCCAACTGCCTCCACTTGGAAACATCATGCAAATGGGAGATGGAGACCTGTACATGGAAGATTACAGAGAGATCAGGTCAGGGAGGAAGGGGGCCAAGTGGTGTGCAGCCCCAGAGCAGGAAGCCAGTGACCACCCACGGGTGTCAACAGAGGCTTCCTGGAGGAGGTACCTTTGAGCTGAGACTTGAAGAGCAGGAGAGAGGAGGAGGATGGTGTCAAGGCAGGGGAAGCAGCATGTGTGTCTGTGCCTGGGGTGTGTGAGGGGCTGGGCGGTGCTGTTGTTGGTTGTAACAGGTCGGTGCAACCGGACCAGGTGAGATCAGCCTAGGGCACTTGCCTTTCTTAGAACCTAGATATCAGTTTTTGGGGGCTGGTGGACAAGACTGGCCCTTGCCCTCCAAGCTGGGCCTAGCTTGAATCCTGATTTTGAAGTGTTCGGCTTTCCCTCTTGGATGAGGCAAGATCCACAAAGGAATGGATCAGAGCCTGTCGTTCTGCACCTGAACTTAGAATGTGTTGATTGTAATGAGGCCACAGCAATAACTGAGCCTGTTCTAGGTGCTGCATGCTGGGCACGTTCTTCTCTGTGTCTCTGTTGATGCTCTAACCCTGTGACAAGTGTGAACTGTCCTCATCCCATTTTGCATATATGAAACCTGAGGCTCAAAGAAGTTAAGCGGTTTGCCCACAGTCACCCAGTGGCAGTGGTGGGATTCACACCCAGGTCTGTCTGCCTCCAGGGCCGGTGCAGTTCACCACCACGCCGGGCTGCTTCAGAACTGTTCACTGCATGGTGTAGATGTTTTGGAAACATTGGGGGCCATTTCCAAATGTGGCATGGTCCCTTCCCCAGATTTTTGGCTTCAGAAGCCAGAATGAACGTAGCTTTGTCACCCACCTGGAGACAGCCCAAGTTCCTTCTCTGCAAAGCAGCTGACAGTGGTTGTACCCAGCTGGCAGGGCTGCTATGGGCAGTGGGTGCCAGTGTGCTCGGGGAGAGTCCTCTAAGCTGTGCAGCACTCAGCAGCCAGTGCTGGGTGTTCCTCTCTTGAGTTGGTCTGACTTCCCCACTCCCCTTAGATGAACACTTGCTGAGCTCCCAGAAAGCTGCTGTTCACATCTTCATTCATTCAGGACACACTTGGGACATGTGGTCGCAGGGGAGGGTTGGGATGGGGGCCTCCTCTCTTGGCTTTGCCCCAGCTTTTGCTGGAAGCGCCTGTGGTGGTTTAGATGTCCTTTGCTCTGCATACTACTTGCGTGAAGAGCATCACACCTGCGGAGAACCAAGGGGCCTGGGCCCGCCCCCTCCATGGGAACCGCAGGAGCACGACTTGCTAAGGGCAGAAGACAGGGCCTGCTCAGAGGGTGTCCTGGGACCAGCAGGGCAGGAGGGTCCTTGCATGTGTCTGGTAGTGCTGGGGACCCTTCCAGGGACAGGCATGTGTGTGGATGAGATTCACGGATGGGCTGCAGAGCCCATGAACAGCCCGAGGCTGAACAGGACCTGGTAGGGTAGCCTGAAAAACCCAGAGACAGGACTCGAGGGAGGGTCCCGGCTTTGAGGTCTGCCTGTACTTTCTCCCTGTCGGCATGTGAAATGCACCTCTCTGAGCCTCAGTTTTTTCATCTCTGCTATGGGGACAGTGACAACTGGATCTCCCTCTTAGGGTTACCCTGAGTGGGGAGTATGCCTGGCGGCATGGTTGAGGTGCAGGGAGTGGACCAGTGTGCATAGGGCAGAGTGAGGGGGACAGTGTGAGAGAGGAGCGTGGAGGCAAACAGGGCAGGGGTGAGGGGTGAGGCAGAGCCAGCAGGGCCATGTGGGCCCACTGGGGACTTTGGCTTTGATCTGAGGGAGACAGAAGTCCCTGGAGGGTTTTGAGCAGAGGAGGAAGTGATGGGACTTAGGTCTGGGCAGGATCTCTGGCCCCTGGGGCAGGCATGGGTACCAGGGTGAGGGAGGCTTCAGGAGACGCGGCAGAGCTGGGTACTGGGAGCCTGGGCAGAGGCTGCTGGGGTGGGCAGGAACATGTGGGCTGGGGATGAAGGCACACAGCCCCACCCTGTCTTTCCCCCCAACAATCACCAGTCCAGATGCGAAGGAGAGAGAGGAGTGGAACCAGAGAGGAGTGGCTCCAGATGGGAGGGGCCGTGCCCATCTTGGCTGCCTGCAGCAGTTCTTGGAATGTGGAGTACTTGAAATGGGGAGTTCTTGAAACAGGAAGTGAGGGGCCGGTGACACCCCTGTACTCTGGCTCCCCACACCTGGGCC
The DNA here is from genome assembly GCF_003255815.1 of Theropithecus gelada. Taxonomy (NCBI): domain Eukaryota; kingdom Metazoa; phylum Chordata; class Mammalia; order Primates; family Cercopithecidae; genus Theropithecus; species Theropithecus gelada. The sequence goes on from NC_037669.1 coordinate 51,520,623, forward strand.
ACCCCCTTCTTTCACCTTGAGGGAGGAGCAGCCCAAGCAGGGACGCTCACTTTCCTTGGGCTGGCCAGGGCTTCTAGACAGCTTGGGTGAGGCTCCCTGTGGAGTATTTGGGCAGCACGGTGGCCAGGAGGCAAGATACAGACTCTGGGGCCAGGCCAGCAGCCTGAATCCCAGCTCCCTCCACCACACACCCCCTGTCTTCTCTGTCTTCTCTGGCCCAAAGCTGAGCCTCTCTGTGCTTCAGCTTCCTCACCTGTAAAATGGGGTTATAAAACCTCCCTGCTGGAGGAGTGGCAAGGATTACATCCTTGATGTATGTAAATGTGCACAGAGCCACTTGTATCACTATTGTTCCTTCTTTCTCTGTTGAGAAGGAAAGTTATTTTAGAAAGTCATGGAATTTGGAATTAGGTGACTTGGGTTTCAGCACATGTCTCTTATCTATCCACTTCTCTGCATAGTTAATGCTGCTGATTTTGAATCCAACCCTTTGTACGATGTGTTATCTCAATCCCTTTAACGCTGCAGCCTCTTGACTGTTTTAAAGTTGTGGAGTCTTCATTTTATTAAATTGAATTGAGGCCTCCCCACAAAAAAGGAGGAGGCTGGAAAGTTCCATCTGCCTCCCACAACCTACGACATGTTCACATCTCTGCCTTTAGTTTCTGCGAGGCTTTACTTTCACCCAGTTCAGCAGTTCCCAGACTTTGAGATGTGTAAAAATCCGCCACCTAAAAGGGGTGTGCGGGGTGACTCTGACCATCCCCTTTGACCCTCACCCATAGGTTGGCCTGCTTGCCCTCCCTGGCACCTACTGTGAGTGTCTCTGGGCTAAGGACTCAACAGATGCCCCAGTGCTGGGGCTTCACCACCACCAGCTTTCCCTTTCACCAGATGATCCTGCAGGGCTGTGATGGACCACATCAAATAATGGGAACAAAGGTATCTTGAAAGTGTAACATTGTACGAATGAATGCCCCTCACCTAGGGATGGAATGTGAGGGGTTTCTGCCACCCCTCCATTGTTGATGAGCTGTAATAGTAACCTTGATGACTGGCTATTTATTGTAAGCACTTGCCACAATTCTGTGAAGTGGGGAGCATTATTATCTCCGTTGTGTATATGGGGGAACTGAGGCAAAACAAAGCAAGGGTGGTTGGGAAGGTTGTGGTGTGAGCAAGAATCAGCCAAGCCTATCCCTATCAGAGCTGTCATCTAGACATTTTTAGGGAACTGTTAGTTTCAGTCCGTTTTGTTCAGAGAACATACTTTGTGTGATTTGAGTCCTTTTAAATTTGTTGAGACCCATTTTAGGGTCTGAGATGCAGTCTGTCCTGGAGAATGTTCCATGTACATTTGAGAAGAATGTTTTCTGCTGTTGGGTGGACTGTTTTGTACATGTTTGATAGGCCTAGTTGGTTTGTAGTCTTGTTTGTGTCTTATATTTCCTTGTTGGTCTGCCTACCTGCTCTGTTTATTATTGAAAGTGAGGTATTGATGTCTCCAATTATTATTCTTATTTGTTAATTCCTATTTTGATTTAATTATAGCTTTTTTTTCAGAAAGGGTCTTGCTCTGTCATCCAGGTTGGAGTGCAATGGTGCAATCAGAGTTCACTGTAACCTCAAACTCCTGGGCTCAAGCAATCCTCCCCATCAGCCTCATGAGTAGCTGGGACTACAGGTGTGCACCACCATGCCTAGCTGATATTTAACATTTTTGTAGAGATGGGGTCTCGCTTTGTTGCCCAGGCTGGTCTTGAACTCCTGACTTAAAGTTATCCTTCCACCTTGGCCTCCCAAAGTTCTGGAATTACAGGCATGAGCTACTGCACCCAGCCTCCAATTATTCTTTAATTGTCTCTTTTTTCCTTCATTTCTGTCAGTTTAAACACTTCATGTATTTTGGGGTTCTGTTGTTGAGTGCACATATGGTTATTATTGTTGTCTTTTTTTTTTTTTTTTTGAGACGGAGTCTTGCTCTGTCGCCCAGGCTGGAGTACAGTGGCGTCATCTCGGCTCACTGCAAGCTCTGCCTCCTGGGTTCACGCCATTCTCCTGCCTCAGCCTCCCGAGTAGCTGGGACTACAGGCGCCCACCACCACGTCTGGCTAATTTTTTGTATTTTTAGTAGAGATGGAGTTTCACCGTGTTATCCAGGATGGTCTTGATCTCCTGACCTTGTGATCCGTCCACCTCAGCCTTCCAAAGTGCTGGGATTACAGGCATGAGCCACCACACCCAGCGTATTGTTGTGTCTTCTTTTTTTTTTTTTTTTTTTGAGACGGAGTCTCGCTCTGTCGCCCAGGCTGGAGTACAGTGGCCGGATCTCAGCTCACTGCAAGCTCCGCCTCCCGGGTTTATGCCATTCTCCTGCCTCAGCCTCCGGAGTAGCTGGGACTACAGGCGCCCGCCACCTCGCCCGGCTAGTTTTTTGTATTTTTTAGTAGAGACGGGGTTTCTCCGTGTTAGCCAGGATGGTCTCGATCTCCTGACCTCGTGATCCGCCCGTCTCGGCCTCCCAAAGTGCTGGGATTACAGGCTTGAGCCACCGCGCCCGGCCTGTTGTGTCTTCTTAATGGATTGTCCCTTTTATCATTATGAAATGTCCTTCTCGGTCCCTAGTAACAATGTATATCTTAAAGTTTATTTTATCTGATTTTAGTTACAGCTACTTTAACTCATTTTGGTTACCATTTGTATATCTTTTTCCATCCTTTCATTTTCAACCTATTTGTGTTTTTGAATCTAAAGTGAATCTCTGGTAGACAGAATGTAATTATATTATGTTTTTTGTTATCCATTCTACCAGTCTTTGTCTTTTGATTTGAGTGTTTAATCTACATTTAATATAATTATTGATAAGGCAAGATTTACATAAACAATTTTGTCATTTATTTTCTGCATCTTATATAGTTTTTCTTCCTGTATTCCTCCATTATTACCTTCTTTTGTAACTATTTTTCTAGTGTAATATTTTAATTCCTTGTTTATTTTAGCATATAGAGGACCTTTTAGAGCACGATAACACTTGTTCTAGGGGCAGAACATCCCACATGAATTTATCCTCACCCAGAGAGAATAAAGACAGGGGCAGGATCTAGACAGGGAATGTTGACAGTGAAGCCCAGAAAGTGGCAGGCCCCAGAGAAGAAAGCTGGCAAACACAGGTGTGGACTCATCACAAACTGGGTAGGCACCAAGGAACCAGCCCAGAAGCTTCCTGAGGACAAGGAGAGTGAATTATTTGTCTCTGCTATTTCTTTAAGGGGTCCTGCCTCAGGGTAGGTTTTAATGAATATGTATTGAATGAATGAATCAGCAAGTCAATTAATCCATCATTCAGTCACCGTAAAGGTTATTTGTTGGCCTGTAACAAATTAATTAAACATTTAGTTTTGAAACAACCACCATTTTATTATATCTCATTTTGCAGATCAGAGGTTGGACAGTGCTTGGCTGGGAGGTTCTTCTGTTCCCTATGTTTTTAATGGAATACTCAGTGGTATTCAGCTGCATGATGGGCTGATCTGGGGGGTCCAAAACAACTTCACTCACACATCTGGCACCTTGTGGAGGTGTCTGGGAGGTGGGCTTAGCTGGGACTGCCACCAGAGTATCCACATGTGGCTTCTCCAGCCTGGTGGCCTAGGGGCCCCCAGAGCCAGTGTTCTAAAACACCTGTGTGGGAGATGTGAGGCTTCTTGTGATTGGACCTCTGGAGTCCCAGGTGTACTTCTGCCACATCTTATTGGTCATGTGGATCACAAGGCCAGTCCAAATTCAAAGGCAGAGGAATTGGCCTCTACCCTCCCTGGGAGAAGGAGGGACAAATTGCAGAGGTCCTTAATCTCCCACATTTGGTTTGCTCAGACTGGGCTCTGTCACTTCTCCTTGCCAAGGCTGCAGAAGTTTCAGAGTGGCCTGCCCATAGGCGGGCCTCGCTCCCCTCTCTCTGCCTGGAACGTGGCCACTGTCCTGCCCCTGCTGAGCTAGCCTGTCTGTGGAGGATCACTTTTAGGGGTGGCTGTGTCTGCGGCATTCTCATCCTCCAGTGCAGCTCATCAGGAGGTCAGCACCCCGCCCCCGACAACCTGGCTTGGGCACTGAGGATGCTTCCTGGGCAGGGACCTGACCTGTGCCCTGGGTGGGGGACGGGAGTAGGCTGGGCTTCCCAGCCCAGTCACTCAGGGAATGCTTGCCCGTTCTTGTCTGCGTCCCCCTCACTCCAAGCTGTATTTTTAACTCCTGCCATATGGAGAAGCAGCCAAAACATCCAAAGAGGGAAAGGGGATCTGGAGAAAATCATCACTGCAGTGCGATTTGGATGGCTGCAGTCACTGAGAGCACTGCCTTCTCAGTCCCACCTTCTCCCTGGGCACTAAGGACACCCAAGCAACCTTGCTCCTGCCTGGCTGTCGTCCTGCCCTGAGGGCAGGAGTGTTGGCCTGAATTCCTCTCTTGCTGACGAGGGTGCCCTAAGCCGGTGGCCAAGTGCCTGCTGGTTGCCTAACCCCAACTCCCTGCACTGCAGCTCGCTCCGGATGCCTGCCGTTTTCACACCTCGTGCTGTTCCCGCTGCCTGGAATACCCAGCCCACATCTCTGTTCTTGCCTTTTGAAACCCCGCATGTCCCCTGAGGACTGACTCTGATCTCAGAACCTTTCATGGTGCTGACACGTGTTAGAATAAATGTCTTCTCTTTATGTTGATTATATTTATTCCTGTAGCCCTGGTCCCTCTGCAGACTTCCTGTCTTGTTACCACTGGGGGCCTGGGGGCTTGCATCTTCCCTCTCTGGGGCAGGTGGCAGCCACACCCCTTGCTCATCTTTGGAAGCCCTCCTACAAAACTGCCCAAATTTAAAATGACATATTTTGAATGAATCGATGATTGTTACATGGACAAGGGTCTCCAGATTGGAATGCACACACCCCTAGGGGCAAAGGACTCGATTTTTTGAGGTGCAGGGAAAACATGTACAATTAAGATTGTGTCTGCAGGCCGGGCGCGGCAGCTCACACCTGTAATCCCAGCACTTTGGGAGGCCAAGGTGGGCAGATCGTGAGGTTAGGAGATCAAGACCATCCTGGCTAACACAGTGAAACCCCGTCTCCACTAAAAAATACAAAAAAATTAGCCGGGCGTGGTGATGGGTGCCTGTAGTCCCAGCTACTCGGGAGGCTGAGGCAGGAGAATGGCGTGAACCCGGGAGGCGGAGTTTGCAGTGAGCTGAGATTGCACTACTGCACTCCAGCCTGGGCGATAGAGTGAGACTCTTGTCTCAAAAATAAAAAAAAGATTGTATATTTGCACTTATTATTTAATTTACTCCTTAAACATCTTTTTGATGGGCCCTTTTATGGATATTTGTGACATCCGTGCAGTCTCATCTGCACATGACTTATAAAGACACAGGTTCATGGTGGGGATCTTGCTCAATGCTTCTGACAGGGGAGCCTCATCAGAAAGTCTAGTGTCAGTGGCCTGGACCACAGCTGAGTTTTCACTGCTGTCTCCTGGAGACAGCAGCTTTCCTGGCATAAGGGTCTGTTCTATGAGATGGGCTGAAGTAAGTATGTATTAAGCGCCTACTGTGTACTACCCTACTGTGTACTAGCTGATTCTTTTTTATCTGTACAACCCCATTCTGAAGATGAGAAAACTGAGGCTCAAAGAAGTGAAGCCCTTGCCTGGGGTTGTACAGCTGGTAAGTGGCAAGGGCCAGACATGGTCCTGGTCTGTGGGACTCCCAAACCAGTGCTTTTGGCATCCTGCTCCGTGTCTGGTGGCCCTGTTGCCCTCCTCTGGCTGAGCTCTTGGGCTCTGCTCAGGGCTGTGCATTGGCAGTGACAGGACCTGGCCTCTGTGTTTCTGTGGTTTCTGCAAAGGGTGGTCCTGCTAGTAGTGGTGTGATGCTTGTCCCTCATGGACAGGACTCACCAAGCCCCTTCTTTTTCGTCCCCACAAATGCGAAGTCTCCAGGCTGAGAGAGGATGTAGGTGGATCTGGAGGAGAGCTGGTTGAAGGGGGCACAGCCCTCTTGTTTAAGTAATTTGCTAACTCTGGCCCCAGAAGGGCACAGGGCTGGGGGGGACCTGTTTAATCTCTGTTTTTCTAGATTTTCATTCATCAGATGCCAAAAATCCAGTCCTCTTTGACTGAAGGCAACCAGAGGGATGGAAAACACGGCTTTTATTTCATCAGAATGTCAGCCTTTCTTCTTTGTGTGGATTGTTTTTATTGTAAAATGTAGTTTCTTTTATCTCCACTGAACTGGTACCAGGTCTGTCCTCAGCCATTCAGGCTGCCATAACAAATGCCATAAACTGTGTGGCTTACAAACAATAGACACTTATTTCTCACGGTTCTGGAGGCTGGGGAGTCCAAGGTCAAGGTGCCAGCAGGTTCAGTGTCTTTCAAGGGCCCTACTTTCCAGTTTATAGATGGTGCCTTCTCGCTGTCCTCACATGGTTGGAGAGGCAAGGAGCTTTCTGGGCCTCTTTTATAAAGCACTTATCCCAATCAGGAGGGCCCTGCCCTCATGACCTCATCACCTCCCAGAGGCCCTGCCTCCCAACACCATCACCTTGGAGATGAGGATTTCAACACATGAACTTGGTGGGGAGGACACAGACATTCAGAGCACAGCAAGGTCCAATAGAGTAAGCGGTTATGGAGCCTCTTGTGTGCAGACGTGTGCAGGGGTTAGGGGTGCAGCCAGGGGTCAGGGGTGCATCCAGGGCCCAGGGCATTCCTGCCGTCCACTTCACAGCCTGGTGGGGGAGCAGATACACCCCTAGAGCACCCCCTGTTTGGGTGGCTGAGATAAGAGCTTGCTGAAGGACCGCCTGGGCTGGAGGAGGCAGTGAGGGTTGTTAGGAAGGACAGTGAGCCCGTAATTGTCCTGGCCTCCACTTTTGTGCTCTCCTTCAGAGACCCTGGGGATTCAGCATGTGGGGTCTCCCTGTGCCTACCTTGGAGAGGGTTGGCTTTTGGTTTCTTCTTAAGGTGACAGCTTCAGCAGTTTTCTGTATTTCTCCCTGAATAGTTCTCCTTTGCTTGATTTTACTGAAAAAAAAAAAACAAAAAAAAAACCTGCTTCCTCCCCATCATGGGAGCTGCTGGCTGCTGCTCTGTGCACGCTGTGTGGGCTTCCCTGAGCCTCCTGGTTTAATGAGAAAGTCCCTGCCCAGGGTCTGGGCCTCAGGGGCCTGTGGGCTTCCCGCCGCCCGGCCGCACTGCAGGCTGAACTTGACCGGTAAGAGGCTGGCGTTTGGGCTAGTTAGACCTGTGCTCCTCGGGCATTTTCCATACTTTCGAGACTCCAGGGAAAGCTGTGTCTCAGGCTGCTTGATGCCACATGGAGTCCAAGGGCTATGGCATTGAGATTGAACACTGTCATCTCTCCTGCCACAATATGCCAAGTGCAGTTTGATTAAGACAAAATTGTGGAGGTGGTGGGTGCGTGCAGTCTGGGTTTGGATACTGGCTCCATTCTGAGCTGTGGGGGAGTGTTTCCTCATCCTGAAAATGGGTGCAAGAACAGTGCCTCCCTCAGACAAGGCCTAGCCAGTGCCGGGGGTGTGGGAGTACTCGCTCCATAGTGGACCTCTGTCATGATCATTTCAGGTGTAGGGAAAGTAACAGCAGGAGTCTCAGAGGTGAGAGGGAGCCCTGTGCTAGATAGGCATGGGATGTGTGGCTGAGATTGCTGCTTCCAGTTACCTGATTTCCTTTTTTTTTTTTTTGTAATAAGGTGTCTTTTTTTTTTTTTTTAAAATGCCCATAGAGCAGAATAAAGACTGCCCTTCTCAGCCTCTCTAGTGGTTACATGTGGCTATGTGACTCTGTGGTAGCCAGTAGGAGGTAAGCAATAGTGTGCTGTGCCACTTCTAGAAAGTACCTTGAGAAAGGAGTGTTGTGTCCTTTGACCCTTCCTCTGTGTCTTGTTGGCTGGAATGAGGATGTGGTGGCTGGGGCTTAGGCAGCCACTTTGGATTGTGAGGACAGTGGCTGCACCAGAGGGATGAGGGGGCTGTGAGTCTGCAGAAGCCTGTAACCTGGTAACCTGGAGGAACTGTCCCACACAGCCTGGACTGCCCACTGCCAGACTCCTGCATGAGAGAAGAAACCATGGGTTTCAGTCTGCGTGTATTTGTTTTTGGTCTCTCTTTGTTGATCCTGACCCTAATGTTATCTCCAGAGTGATTTTTCGGCTGTGCTTCATCTCTGGGAGCCTGAGGCCTCAGAGTTTGAGGGAGTGGGGGTAGAGGTGGGTCCCCCTGGAGCCCAAGTGTTGGGATGGTGAATTGAGCCACTTAGCAGATGAGGGCTGGGTGCTTCATGCAGTGCCGGTGCACAGGCAGAGGCTCTGCCGAGGGCTGGGCCCTGATCCTAGGGGATGCTGGGTGTCTCGTCACAGTTAGGGCAGCATCTAGCTGTGGTGGGGCCGGCAGGGATCTCGCAGGGGAAGAGCCTATGGGCCAGTGAGGCTGCCCTGCATGGGCTGAGGAGGAGGCAAGACTTGATTCACTTGGACAGGTTGGGACACGTGGCCAGACCTTCTGGACCCGGGTCACTTCTCAGGGGCTGGAAATGGTGCTCCTCTGCTTTCCAGGGGAAGAAGGGGTATCAGGGCTGCAGCTCCCACCTTCTTATCCTTCTGTGCTCAGCCATGCTGCTGAGAGAGAAAGAGAGACACAGAGACAGACAGACAGAGATACAGAGAGACAGAGGGAGACACAGAGAGACACAAACAGGGAGAGAGGGAGAGACACAGTGATAGAGAGAGAGAGAGAGAGACAGAGAGAGGGACAGAGATAGGGATAGACAAACAGAAAGAAAGAGAGAGAGAAGAGGGGAGAGAGAACCAGAGAGACAGAGTGAGAGGGAGGTAGACTGGGTGACAGTCCCCCCAGAGAGGCAGAGACTGTATGTGTTTGTCAGAAGACCTTCCTGCCCTCTCCTCCTTCCTCCTCCTGCTTGTTGAGTTAGTGATTGATTCATTCACCCATTCATTTGCTTCGCAAGCTTGCAAGGCCCGCCCTCAGTGCCAGCCTTCCTGCAGAATGATGCTAGAGCCCAGAGATGCTAAGCCAGTTCCCCAGGGGTGCCACGTGGTGAGAGGGAGCTGGAGGGAGGGAGGGAAGGAGGTTTGGTGAGGGGACGAGGGGGTGCCGGGCACCTGTCAGAAAATGCTACATTTTGAAGATGATATCCCATGCAGGTTGACTTTGAGACAGATGAGAATTGGTATAGGAACCCAGGCGAACACAAGACTGAGACCCAGGAGAGCAGGCAGGGGGGCATGTTTTTACCATGTGTGCCGCACTGCCTCTGGTCTCCTTAGAGTCCTTGGCCTCCCGTGGGTATCACGGCAGCCAGATGCTTTCCATGGGCAGAGCAGGGCCTGGTGAATCTGCCTGGACTGGAAAACCAGTTTGAGTTTGGAGAGAAGTTGTGACAGACAGTGTGGCAGGAGGGAGACACAAAGCCTGAACTGGAGGCTGGGAGAACACAGGAGGCTGCACTTGGCAGAGCAGCCACTCCAGGGAAAAGGACTTTCCAGCCAGGCTGGCTGGGGTCAGTGGCCTGGCCGGCGCCACCCGGCTCAAAAGCCCAGGCCAGGAGCTTTAGGGCTATTTATATCCACTCCAGCAAATCTTTTGATCTTGATGATTCTGTGCAAAGCCTGTGTGGTGCTGGCTTGTGCACATTGGACTCCCAGGCAGACAGGCGCAGGGACAAGGATGCAAATCCAGAGACTGACTGGGCCAGGAGACTTTCTTGTCCACGACTTCAGCTCAGGGAACTGCGGCTCAGAGGGGCTGAGAGCTTGGCCGAGGTCACCAGCAAGTGTGCGCCCAGCCCTGCGCTCCAGGCTCTACTCCAGCCTTAGGGCAAGGAGGAGGCTGGCAGGGACAGGGCACTGGGTGAGTACCTACTTAAAAAAAAAAAGTGGGGCCCCAAGTGATCTGTCCACCTTGGCCTCCCAAAGTGCTGGGAACATTCACATTGTTGTGCAACTGGGTTCACCACCCAGCTCCAGAACTCTTCATCCTCCCACACCGAAACTCTGCCCCCGTTAAACATTTACTCCCACTCCCCTCCCCCAGCCCCCTTCTGTGTCTGTGAACTGTACTGCTCTAGGGACTCCACACAAGGAGAATCCTGCATTATTTGGCCTTTTGTGAGTGGCTTATTCACTCAGCACAATGTCCTCAGAGTTCACCCATGTTCCTGCATGGATCAGAATTTCCTTCCTTTTTAAGGCCGAGTGGCCTTCCATTGTGTGGACAGACCACATTTGTTTATCCGGTCATCTGTTGCTGCACGGTTGGGTGTTTCTGCCTTTTCGCCATTGTGAATGAAGCCATGCGCATTGGGTGTGCCAATACTTCTTCAGGACCCTGCTTTCAGTTCTTTTGGGGGAACATACCTGGAAATGGGGTTGCTCGGTGCTGGGGTGTTGTGGCAGGTCCTTCTAGCTCTATGAACTCCGTCCCTGCATAACCCCCAAGGCAGGTGTTACTATCTGCATTTTACAGAGCAGGAAACTGGGGCAGTGGAATGGTGGGTAAAGACAGGAATGGTTTCAGGATAGCCACAGGCCCCTCCAGTGTGCCGGGCTCTTACCCCAAGAGGGACGGGTTTACTCCCTCACCTCCTTTTTTGAAAACATGTTTCATTATGTATTTATTTATTTATTTTTGAGGAAAGGTCTTCATCCTGCTGAGGATGAAGACATGAAAGTTTTGAGTGCACAGAGCCCAGTGCATAGTATGTGGTTAGTTGTTACGGCTTGTGTTGTCCTCTCAGGACTGACCCCGGTCACCTGAGGAAGTGTGGCTCAGGTCCAGGGGCTCGTGACTCTTGAGCATCCAGCACACCAGGGAGCTGGCCTGCTCCAGGCCTGGCTTTACAGCCACAGGAAAAGGTGCTTATTCCTGTTGCCTGAGTTTACAGCAGTGAGTACAAAAATGGCTTCACGCTCTTACAGGAGCTGCCGATTTTCCCAAGATGTCAAGTGTACTGATTTATGAAAGTTGCCTAAGAACAAACTGGGCAGATATTTTACAAACCCATAAAATCCCAGAGCACGGCATTTTTACACTGGCTTCTGACTCACCTGCTAGGGACGCAGCCACCCAGGGTCATGCCTAACAAGGCTTGTAGCATTGAGTGCCATAAATTATGGAAGGAACTGAACTGTGTGAATTACATGGGTGAATTTCACTGGTATGTTGTCAAGGGGAGATTTATTGGGAATTTTGGGGTGAGGCTTCAACTCTGTAAGCTCTTGGGGACCATGCATCCCTGGCTCTGCCCCTGGAGCTCAGGGGACAGATGCATGATCACCAGCTCCTTGCAGCACATGTGATGACAGGGGTGGGGGATGGGGGAGATGGGAGATCGGGCAGACGGCAGAGGACATGATTCTGGAGATTTGGGGCTTTGCTCGCTGTCTTGAGTTGAGTTCCCTGGGAACAGGCTCTAAGATGGGATTTGTGTGAAAGGGGATTCACTGGGAGCTTTCGGGCACAATACTCATGCGAGGGGCTGGGTGGGTAGAGGGGCCATTGGGGGGCATGGCATGGTCTCTGCAGAGGCCTCCTATAGCCAATGCCACCAGAGCTCTGCAGCTGGGAAGGCTCTGAGGGGATGTCCCTAATCAAGGCCAGGGCACTGCCCTTTTTCCTTCCACATCGACTGGACATTGTGTGTGGCCCCTGGGGGTGGGAGGCATGACCTTAGGCAAGGACAGTCCCCAAGTGGTACTCAGCCGGGAGCCCTCAGCAGCCAGCACTCCTGGCAGGCGGGAACAGGGAACGGGTCCTGGAGAGCGCCTGGGTGGCCTCCCCAGTGTCCGCTGTAGCTAGTCAGGCTGATCTTTCTATATACAAATCAAGTGCCATGGCTTCTTCTCTGAAAAATCTGTCCCTTGCTCTCCTTTCCCTCTGAGTTGGCAAACTGGGTTCCTTGGGCCACACCCAGCTGACAGATCATCTATTTTACCAACTTGAATTAGTTGCCAGTATTTACAAATCCAGTGATTTTACATGAAACCTGAGACTTCCAGCTTGCCTTGAAAACAAAGCAAGCCCTGCCCACCTCTGGAGGACCCCTCTGTGGGAGGACCCCAGCTTCCTTCCCTCAGGATCCAGCCGAGCCTCGGGGGGCTTTGAGACTAGGCCTCCCGTGGACCACAGATAGGTTTGAAATCTTCGTTCCTCACTGCCTTACGCACGCAGCCCATACTTGGTGTTCCGACTGCCCGGCTCTGTGCTGTGGCCTGGGCCCTGTCCAGCCTCCACTCTGGTGGTAGACCTGGCCACAAAGAGATGGGCAGGGCAGCTTAGTGTGGATTGGACCATTGGGTAGAGTGGATGCCAGACAGGGAGATCAAATAGGGCAGGGAGGCAGGGAGAGAGTGATGGGTGCAGCTTGAGGCCGTCGGTCAGGGAAAACCTTGGCCGTCCCCAGTCCCCACACCTCTCAACCCCTCATTTCCACCAGTCTCTGCTCTGGGGGCTGGGTGGCCTCTGCACTGCCCAGTACTGGGGACTGCTTACATGCACCATGTGCCTTGCTCATCTCAGAGGACCCCTTCCACCCTCCTCTTCCTTCGAACCTTGAAAGCTTTCAGCCTCCTTGGCTGGGCCTGTCTGCCAGGCTCCAGGGCAATGTGACTTTCTCCTTCCATGCCCCGTGCACCCTGCCAGGAGGACCGTGGGGCCGGCACCAAGGTCAGCTTCTGGGTCAATGGGGTCTCTGTGTCCTCAGTCCCTGCATAGTGCCTGGCACAGAGCTGGAGTCAGAAGAGGCAGTGGCAGGTCAGGCCTTGATCGTAGACTCAGGCACTGGTGAGGGGCGCTGCTTCTCGGGCACCCTGGAACGCCAGGACTTTCACAGATCCTCTTAGGAACGTGAGCTTTGGCTGCCTTTGCCAGATGCACCTGTTTTGACCAAAAATTGTCACTCAGTGAAAGATGAGAAAATCATGCCCCTACTGGACAGAAATAAGTGAGAGTATCATGAGGACAGAAGCCATTCAGGGATTAATGGGAATGTTGCACATCAGCCCGTCGTGTATTGATCTGCGTTTCTGCATCACTGCATAGGTACCCCTTATCTGGCTCCCTTCGAAATGTCAACCTGGGAATTAGGCAGCCCCGTATCTTTCTGGTTGGCTTCCAAGCAGCAGCAAATGTCAGGCCAGAGAACATCGTTAACTAGCATCATACAAATTAAGCCTCTGGGCTTGAGGGTTGCAACTTTCCTTCCCTCCCCACTCTTCCCTTCCTCCTCTCCGCTTTCACCTCTCTTTTCTGTCTCCCCTACTCTCTTTTCTCTCCCTCCTCCCTCCTTCCCCTCCTCCTCCAGCCCCGCAAGGCATGTCCTCCAGGCATGGTGGGCCAAGGCTGCTTCCTGAGATCCAGCACCTGGTTTTGCCTCTGGCAGGCACAACTTTTGCTAGAATGATGTGATTCCTTGCAGAATTTCCCTGCCAGCACGACTGTTCTAATTAGTCATATTTTGAAAGCAGATCTGCTTAATTGCAAGCAGAACTAAATACTGGTATATAAATAAAGTCATTAATAACTGTATATGGTAGAAACGTCTCCTGCTGAGCGCCATAATAAGCAAGCCCCGTTGACCTTTTCTTGGCTGTCATTGGCTGCATGGCTTGCATCCCCTTGTGGCATCTATGGATGACCAGAGGTGGAAGCAGGTGGAGGTAAGCATTGGAGACTCCCACAGGAGGGCCAGAAGAAAGGAGGTGGGTGGGAGACCCCATGGACCCGAGGAGATGGTTGTGGAGCTGCCGGTTTTGAATGGCAGCAGAACAGCCTAGTGGGTCTTCTGCAATCATCAAGTTAATGAACACTTAGTGAAAACAGTTATGGCTTAAACACTCCATCCATCAGCCCACCTCGAAGGCCTCCCTGATTCGGAGGCTGGGCCTCTGGAAATGAGGACATGACCTGCGATGGCAGTGCCATCTCACCACCACTGTTTTGACGGGGCGCAGGGGAGAATATGGCACTGGGCTTAGTGCAGGCCAGCAGTCAATTACCCTGATGCTGCTCACAGGCTTGGTGACCTTGGGCTGTGCCTTGGTCTCCGCACTTAGAGAATACAGATGATAACATTTGTGCAGTGCATTGTGGGTTTGTTCATTCATTAGAACATCCATCAACTATTTACAGAGCACTTCCTCTTGTCCAGGTCCTGTTCCAGTGGAAACTGTCCTGTTGCAGGGCCTGCGTGGCGGAGGGTGGCGGAGGTGGAGCAGTGTGGCCCACATGGGCCGTGGGGGCGGTTGGGATTTTTTCTGGCTGCTGTGGGGAAGCATTGGGAAGATCTGAGCTTGGATGACAGGGTCCGGTTTATTGTGTTGAGAGACCTCTCTGGCACGGTGTGAGATAGACTATAGGGAAAGAAGGTAGGGGCTGTGCTGAGGCCCAGGGGAAAGATGGTGGGTCTTAGGCCAGGGAAGGGGGTGGAGGTGGCAGAGCCCAGACTTGGGGGCCATTTGAGGCAACACCTGCCAGATTCCCAGGTGGAGTTGGTGACGCTGTGGAATCCTGGGGCTTCCTAGGTTCCTGGAGGGTGCTGGTGCCAGCCCCTGTGCGGTGGGGAGCTGGGCAAGTGAGTGCGATTCGCAGTGTGAGATGTTGCTTTTTCCCGACTGGTTGTGCTCCTCACTGGCTGCATTCCATTATCTTCTTTGGGTTCTAGATTTATTTTTATTGTTACTTATTTATTTAATTAATCTTTATTTTCAGGATCTCACTCTGTTGCCCAGGCTGGAGTGCAGTGGCACAATCATAGCTCACTGCAGCCTCGACTTCCTGGGCTCAGGTGATCCTCCCACCTCAGCCTCCTGAGTGTCTGGGACTACAGGCACATACCACCATGTCTGGCTAATTTTTAAAAACAATTTTTGCAGAGATGGGATCTCACTATGTTGCCCAGGCTGGTCCTAGGCTCAAGTGATCCTCCCATCTTGGCCTTCCAAAGTGGTAGGATTACAAGTGTGAGCCATCACACCTGGCTCTGAGTTCTAGATTTTTTAAAAAGTTTTTTTTTGTTGTTGTTGTTTTTGTCGCTGTTTGTTTAATAGTCTTTATTTTTTAGAGCACTTTAGGTTTACAGAAAAATTAAGCAGTAAGTACAGTGAGGTCCCATGCTCCCGCTGTCCCTGTTCCCTCCGTTATTATCTTGCATTAGTGTGGCGCATCTGCTGCAATGGATGAACCCACTTTGACACATCATTATTACCCATAGTTCGTAGTTCACCATGTGCTTGTTCTGCCATTGTGGCATCACACAGAGCAGTGTTACTGCCCCCTCAAAAAATCCTCTGTGCTCTGCCTCTCCATCCCTTTCTCCCTCCAGGTCACCTTCTTTCACTTAGTCATATGCATTGAAGCTTCCTCCATGGCTTTTTAGGTTGATAGCGCATTTCTTTTTAGCACTGAATAATATTCCATTGTCTGGATGTAGCACAGATTATCCATTCACCTGCTGAGGGACATCTTGGTTGTGTCGAAGTTTTGACAGTCATGAATGAAGCTGCTATAAACACTCATGTGTAGGTTTTTGTGTGGACATACATTTTCAGCTCCCTTAAGTAAACAGTAAGGAGCGTGATTGCTGGGCCGTGTGGCAGGGGCGTATTTAGTTTTGTAAGAAGCTGCCAAACTGTCTTCCAAAGTGGCTGTGCCATTTTTAATTCCTGGGCTTCTAGATTTTGGACCCCTTTAAGGGGCTCTGGGTTCAGAGGATTTCACAGGCTCTAGTGCCCCACCCCATTTCTCAGACCAGCTGCAGGGTGCGGAGCCCCACCCAAACCGGGCAGTCTCAAGTGAGCTCAAATGAAGATGTCCTGAGTCTCCCTGAGGCTTCCTGGACTGCACCAGGTGGGGGCGGGAAGCGCTGGGGCAGTGCAGTGAGCACCAGCCAGGGTTAGTCTGGTTGGGGGGTGATGCTGATGTGTTCGACTCAGCTAGGGGGAGGGAGCCTAGTGAGGTCACCAGATGTGGGACCCGCAGCGTGGGGCTCAGTGTGGGCCAAGAAACTGGGTGTCCTTGGGAACGTCCTGCCTAGCCAGAATGTTATGTCTTCTGGAGAATGTCTGTCTGTCTGTCTCATATGCATGCACTGGGGAAGCTTCTCAGGGGCAGCTTACATGTGAAAACATGCCCTTGAGAATGGCCACTTAGAAACGTTCGTCCTGAGGCCCCTGAGCTGTGGGGTGTGCCTCTGTGCCATCCTGACTCCCTTGTTGTCTTGGTTGGACTTAAGTACTGCCGTCCCTGACCCTCACTGTGTGCCTGGCAGGGTGGTGAGCAGTTTATGCTCGCTGCTTCCCTTAATCCTCATGGCAGCACCAGAGGTAGGTTTTATCTTTTCTTTTTTTTTTTTTTTTTTTTTTTTTGAAACGGAGTCTTGCTCTGTTGCCCAGGCTGGAGTGCAGTGGCGCAATCTCGGCTCACTGCAAGCTCCGCCTCCCGGGTTCACGCCATTCTCCTGCCTCAGCCTCCCGAGTAGCTGGGACTACAGGCGCCCACCGCTGCGCCCGGCTAATTTTTTCTATTTTTAGTAGAGACGGGGTTTCACCATGGTCTCGATCTCCTGACCTTGTGATCCACCCGCCTCGGCCTCCCAAAGTGCTGGGATTACAGGCGTGAGCCACCGCGCCCGGCCTATCTTTTCTTTTTTACAAAAGGGAAAACCAGGCACAGAGAGGTTAAGGAGTTTGCCTGTGAACACACAGTGGGTTGGCTGGGATCTGGGGCAGAGCTCCAGGCCTGTTTTTGGGTTGGGGAGTAGGGGAAGTTAGGGGCTGCTGCCTGCTGGTACTGCACTCTCTCCCCAGGGTGGGCGGGGCTTTCCCTCTGCTCTCCTCCCGGGTCCCTCTCCCCTTCTTGTGCCTTGCGTCTCTCCATGGCGTTTGCCACCTGATGGGTTCTCCAGCTTGTCCTTTTGGTTTTTGTCTGTGGTCCACTTTCCGTCTTTCCACTATGGCCTGGGGTCCCGTAGGGCAGGGTTTCTGTCCGCCTGGTCCCTTCGCATCCCCAGCGCTTGCTCAGTGACCTTTGTTGAGTGAGATATCCTGAAGGCTGCTTTGGGTTTGATGAGGTCAGCTCAGGAGGGTATGGCTCTTAGGAACCCCAGGCCCCCTGGGCAAGTCACTGGGCTGCCGTCCATTCATTTTGCTCATCTGTCAGGTGAGGGATAAGGATGGGGCTAATGCCATGGGTTATAACCGCAGTTAGTACTTGCTGAACAGGCAACTTTGTGAAATAATTAAAATTATAGAGTACATGTAATTATATATGATATCTTATATCTGATGTGCCATAGACTTTTTTATGGTTAAAGGATAAATAACACAAACTGTTTATTTACCATTTGAGCCATTTGAAGTGTGCATTCAGTACCGTGGATCGCCACGTACAGGACAATGTGGGAACATGTCGTGGACAGTGCACCTGACACTCAGTGTGCAGCCGTCACTGTCACCACTGTCTGTCTCTAGACTCAGCATCCCAGACAGAAACTCTGTACCTGTGATATTACATACATTATTTATTATCTTCAATAGTCCCTTATTAATTTTTTTTCCTAAGGCACCTTTTACCAAGGGTCCACCCGTTTGAAAGTTTCTCAGCCTTGGCATTGTAGGATCCAAAGACCATCAGATCCAGTAACGCCCCCTCCCCGGTTCCCCAGTTGTGACAACACAAAATATCTCCAGACATCACCCACTGCTGCCTGCGGTTGAATTGCCTCTGAGTTGGAACCCCTGGTTTAAGAGTTTGAAGCTAGTTGGAAAACCAGGCATCCCATTTTGGGGAGCAAATCAATCACTGAAACACTGTAAGGCTGGCTGAGTACAGATTACAGTGGCTCCTGCCTGTACTCCCAGCTACTCAGGAGGCTGAGGTGGGAGGATCGCTTGAGCCCAGGAAATCAAGGCTGCAGTAAGCCACGATCCCGCTGCTGCTCTCCATCCTGGATGACAGAGCAAGACCCTGTCTCTAAAAATAAACAAAACAAAACAAAACACTGTAAGGCCTTTTCCATCACCAAGAAGGGTCCCCTTCTCACTGTTGGATCCTCTTGCCGTCTGCCCCTTTGTATTATACAAGACTTTCTCCTGTGTTAGTTGAAGTGTTTGGCCTTGAGTTAATCACAGACTGAGACTGGGTTGATGCAGCCATTTGAATTTGGGCACATATTCTACTCTTCCAATACAAGTATAGGCCCTGTGTGTGGGAGCCCCAATCCCATCCACAGCGATGCACCTGTTGCTCCAGGTTGGAGAGGGCCCTTCAGGTGTCCTCAGGATCGGGGGATGGACCTCCGTCTCACAAGGCAGAGCCGTCCTAGGGAACCCCTGGCTGCAGCACTGAAGCCCAGTGTCCGGTCTGCCTCTTTCAGGGGAGAGAGGCAGTGACTCCCCTCCCTTGGGCTGGGGTGCTGGGGGGCGGCCAGCCACACATGTTCTCTGTTAAAGCCCAGCTGGTTTGGAAAGAAAAGAACCTGTTCTTGGTTCCTTCTTGGGTAGCAGAAAATTAGTCTTGAATTAACACAAAAGCAGCTTCTAGAGCTGCCTGATACGGAGGTTGGTCTTGCAGATGTTCCTGCCAGTGTGTCCACTCTGATTGTCAAGGGAGGTTGGGGCAAGGGAGGAGACATGTGGATGTGGCTTGTTGGATGTGGAGTTTTGTCAGGATCCTGGGGAAACAGGAAGGCTGTGTGGATGCACGGAGGCCCCATGGAGGCCCTGGGTCACAGGTGGCTAACTCTGCGGCCTGGGAAAGCTGGGCAGCCCTAGGCCTCGGTTTCCTCATCTCTAACGTGGGGACAGGCAGGGCCGTCCAGGATTCCAAGCTGAGCTGTGGAGAGCCCTCCGGTGCAGGGCTTTGCCACCTGCTGCTCGCTGGGCAGTAGAGTGGTAGAACCTGGACTTGAGTCCATGGAGGAGAAGGGAGGAAAACGAGTAGGCAGCGCCAGAGAGCTGTGTCGTTGAAAGTGTTTGCTTTCAGTTTGGGCTTTACTTGAATGCCAAAGCCCCTCACTGAAGGGGGGCTTGAGCTGCCTTTCCTGTAGCCAATGCTGGCTGTGATGAAACCTTGCCTACTGCCCTTTTGCTGTTTGCAGCTCATCCCTCACTAACACCTTTGTGCAGGGGGGTTTGGACCGACCTCTGCTCAGAACTGTTTTGGGCACATCTTGGCCTTCCTGGTCTCCAGTTGGAGGTAAGTGGAGCAGGGAAGAGGGCTGGATGTGGGACCTGATGGGCCGGGTGTGCTCATGGCTCCCTTGTGGCACTGCCCTCAGGCCTCCGTGTCCAGCCTGGGCACCTCCTGGCCAGTGAGGCCTCAGGACCCCAGTGCCTCCCCAGGGTGTGGTCTAGCCATGGGGAACAGGCTCGGTTCATGTTTGCTGAGTCTGCAATCAAACCAAGGCCAGGCTGCACGCCTGTGTGGGTGGAGCATCTCATCTGGATCAGAAAACAAGGGATAAAGCCAAAGTGAGGTCAGAGGGCAGCGCTGTGATGCCAGGCAGGACCTCTAGGTCAACATGATGGCTGACTGCTGGCCTGAAGTGCCCTCTGTCCTCAGATGCGGCAGTGGAGGCAGAACTTGTAGTTATGTGGAGGGGCTGCTGCCTGAGTGGCGTATCACCTGTTGGTCAGAAGCTGGGACCCCAGCGTGTGCAGCTATTCCCAGCGGTGGAAACAGCTTCCATCAGTGGCCTGTGTTCTTCGCCCTCTCTTAATGGAGTTGTGCTTCTGGGGGCCCCGGGTATCAGAGCCATTTGACGTAACCACCGAGGCACTTGGAAGAGCATGTGTGCTGGGTTACCTCTTTGTCAGATAAAACCCTGGCCTTTTGTACTCCCTAATTTAGCTTTTGTCGCACAGCGGAGCTCCTCCTACATGCAGTAATCTCCCCAGAAAATGAGGCTGTTGATACTTCAAAAATAGAGTTGCTTAAGAGAATCATTATGCTTAGCGCCCTTGTGTGCACTCACATTTTGCCTTTTAGAAATCAAATGCTGAGTGCCCCTTATCTAATATTTTGATGCATAGCATTTTTAGTAAAATGGAGTTGAGTGTAGTTTTCTCTATGGCAGCAGGGAAATGCGTTAAAGCAGAGTATTACCGAAGCTTCTTTCAGCCTTGGTGTGAGCTCTTCTGACTCCCTGTCCAGTGTCACCACACCACTCAAGAACCACCATCTTGGCTGAGCTGCCTCGTTGGGGGTGATTACTTCCGGGGAGGACTCTGCTGACCAGGGGATGCCACACCCCTTCTCTGGGCACTCTTGCATTCTGGAGTCTGACACTCCGAGTTCAGATCCTGGTTCTGCCACCCATGGTATTAGCCTCTGTACCCCATGGCAACTTACTGAGCCTCTCTCTGCCTCAGTGAAATGTTAAATCTGTAAAACGGGGATAATAGGCCGGGCGCGGTGGCTCACACCTGTAATCCCAGCACTTTGGGAGGTCGAGGCGGGTGGATCGTGAGGTCAGGAGATCGAGACCATACTGGCTAACACGGTGAAAACCCGTCTCTACTAAAACTATAAAAAAATTGGCCAGGCGTGGTGGTGGGCGCCTGTGGTCCCAGCTACTTGGGAGACTGAGGCAGGAGAATGGCGTGAACCCGGGAGGCAGAGCTTGCAGTGAGCTGAGATTGCGCCACTGCACTCCAGCCTGGGCGACAGAGCGAGATGTGGAGAAATTGGAACCCTTGTGCCCTGCTGGTGGGAATGTAGATGGCGCAGCCACTATGGAAACGGTGTGGTGGTTCCTCAAATAATTAAACATAGGCTCACCATTGGATCCTGCAATCCCATGTGTGGGCATATGCCCAAAATAATTGAAAGCAGGGCGTGGAAGAGATACTCGCACACCCATATTCATAGCAGCATTTTTTTCTTTTTTTTTTGAGACGGAGTCTCGCTCTGTTGCCCAGGCTGGAGTGCAGTGGCCAGATCTCAGCTCACTGCAAGCTCTGCCTCCCAGGTTCACGCCATTCTCCTGCCTCAGCCTCCCGAGTAGCTGGGATTACAGGCGCCCGCCACCTCGCCCGGTTAATTTTTTTTGTATTTTTAGTAGAGACGGGGTTTCACCATGTTAGCCAGGATGGTCTCGATCTCCTGACCTCGTGATCCGCCTGTCTCGGCCTCCCAAAGTGCTGGGATTACAGGCTTGAGCCACCGCGCCCGGCCAGTAGCAGCATTATTCACAGCAGCCAAAAGATGGGAGCAACCCCAGGGTCCAGCCACAGATAAACAGATTCACAAACTGTGGTCTGTGCACACAGTGGAATATGGTTCAGCCTTAAAAACGAAGGACATTCTGACACATGCTACAGTGTGGATGAATCTCGATGGCAGGTGCCAGATGACATGAACTGCTCACAAAAGGGCAGATCCATACAATCTCCTTATAAGGAGGGTCCTGGAGTAGTCACATTTGTAGAGACAGAAAGTAGAAGGATAGATGCCAGGGACTAAGGGGAGGGGGATTGGCGAGTTCGTGTTTAAAGGGGACAGAGTTTCAATTTGGGAGGATGAAAAAGTCCTGGAGATGGATGGTGGTGATGGCTGCACAGAACTATGAATGTACTTAATCCACTGAACGGTACACTTGAAAATGAGTAAGATGATAAATTTTGTGTTGTGTGTAGTTTACCACAATAAAAAATTGGGGAAAACTAGTATGTGGTGCATGGTGAGCACTGGGCTCTGGGTTTGCTCTCCTGCTGCTGCTGCTGTTGTACTTTTTAAGCTTTGAGCTACATGAGGTCAGAAACTCATTTCTTTGGCTTTGTAGTCTCAGCACTCAGCACCCAGGAGGTACCTTTGTGGAACCTCCTGCCTGGCCTCTAATTCTGGCATGGGTCTGTGCTTGTCAATCCCTAGCTGGCTAGGAATGCCTTGGCTTGGTCCCTCCTGTCAGGAGTCTTCTTTTGCACATTGACTGTCTCATCAGAATATTTTTGAATGGAACAGAGTCTCATACCCCAGGTAGCGGGCAGTGACCTCTCCATGGTGCAATCCTTGTCAGGACTTTTGTCCTCCTTGGCCAGGCTCCAGCTCTGAGCTGCCATATTTCAGTCTTTCAGATGCCAATGTGTAAACACTGTGGTTTCCTTCTGGGTCCTCTTCTCAAGGTTTTCCTCTGCATCTTGCTGGTTGGGAATTACAGCAACACTTAAAATATTCCCGGGTGTGGCCGGGCGCGGTGGCTCAAGCCTGTAATCCCAGCACTTTGGGAGGCTGAGACGGGCGGATCACGAGGTCAGGAGATCGAGACCATCCTGGCTAACATGGTGAAACCCTGTCTCTACTAAAAAATACAAAAATCTAGCCGGGCAAGGTGGCGGACGCCTGTAGTCCCAGCTACTCAGGAGGCTGAGGCAGGAGAATGGCATAAACCTGGGAGGCGGAGCTTGCAGTGAGCTGAGATCTGGCCACTGTACTCCAGCCTGGGCGACAGAGGGAGACTCCGTCTCAAAAAATAAAATAAAATAAAATAAAATATTCCCAGGTGTGAAGGTTCTTTCAGCAAACACTGTTCATTCATTTATTCAGTAAATGTTTATTGAGCTTCCACTCCATGAACCAGAACTGTTGCAGTTGCTGAGCAGTTACCACAGTGCACAAAACAAGGAAATTCCTGTCTTCAGGGTTCCAATTTCAGTGAGGAAAACCAGACAATAATGGTGGTAAATAGTGATTATATGTAGTGTGTTTGATTGGAAATGTGCTTAGGAGAAAGATCAAGCTGGGGTGGGTGGGTGGTGTTGGTATGTTAGATGGAGTGGAAGCAGAGGCCTAAAGGAAGTGGGCGAGTGAGCTGTGTGCACATCTGGGAAGAGCCAGCCCGGCCCAGGGCTCAGCCAGTGCAAAGGCCCGGAGGCCTGCAGGTACCTGGCTTGTTGGGGGAGTGGCAAGGAGGCTAGTGTGGCTGAGGGGGAGCCGGGGGAGGGTAAGAAGAGGTGAGGACTGAGAGGTCAAGGGAGCAGGAGTTCACACAGGGCCCTGGAGGATTCTGCCTTTCCCCACGGCAGGGAGCCTCTTCTGGACAGAGGAGGAGTGATGGGGACCTGGAGTCCTGGATGCTGCGTGGGGCAGGGACTCAGGCATGTGGGTGCAGGGAGGGAGCCCAGAGAGGCCACTGCAATGATCCAGGCAAGTGATGACAGTGGCGGGACCAGAGGGGTGGCAGCAGAGGTAGGGGGAAGGGCTGGGTTCTAGACGTCCCTTGAAAGTGGGGCTGGCCAGGCACAGTGGCTCATACCTGTAATCCCGGCACTTTGGGAGGCCGAGGCGAGTGGATCACCTGAGGTCAGGAGTTTGAGATCAGCCTGGCCAACATGTCGAAGCCCTGTCTCTACTAAAAAAATAAAAATAAAAATAATTAGCCGGATGAGGTGGCGGGCACCTGTAATCCCAGCTACTTGGAGGCTGAGGCAGGAGAATCATTTGAACCCGGGGGTGGAGGGTGGTGTTGGGGGGAGGTTGAAGTGAGCCGAGATCGAGCCATTGCACTCCAGCCTGGGTGGCAGACTGAGACTCTGTCTCAAAAAAAAAGAAAAAAAAGTGGGGCTAATAGCACTGGCTGACAATTGTCCATTAGACATCACCATGACACTGCTGTTCCCGTGGCTGTCGCACCAGGTCCCTGCGTGTGTCCTAGCCTCTGTCATCCCACACAAGGTCGGTGCTTCCTGTGTGTGCCACCGAGCCTCAGCTATCTCACTCTCTTGGTTCCCACTGCTCCTGGAGGTTCCCTTGCATGGCTGGTTCAAACCCAGTTGGCCTTCTTTGAGTCTGCAGAGCTTTCACTGTTTGTTGTGTCCCCTGAAAGCCTGTGACAAGCCCTAGAAAGGCTAAGAAGGAGATGTCATACCTGTGTCCTGCTGATGGCAACGTGGTGCTGTGCTGTGAAACGGTCACCATGGCAGCCACAAAAATGAGATGGCTCCACATCAAAGGCAAAATCTTAGAACCTCAGCTGCACAGGCAGCAATGGAGCTGATGGGTGCTCACCTCACAGGTGGGGAAACTGAGCTCAGGGAGGCTAACCGCCAGCCCTTAGGCATCTGCATGGTTAGTGGCAAAGTTGCCATGGAAACCCGTGGGGGTCTTCACATGGCCGAGTTCCTGGAAGCAGTCCTGCCCCAAGAGGATGACGGCTGCAGCAGCTGCTCTGTTGGCATCCTCCTCCTCTGTGCTTCCTCAGAGTCCGCTGCGGTGCTCATGCCCATCCATCTCACCTTACACTCCCCTTGACCCAGGCTCCCCCACCTTGTTTTTCAGAAAAGGAGACCAAGACCCAGAGAGATGGAGTGGTTTGCCTAGGATCACACAGCAAGAGCTGGGATTCGAACCCAAGGCTGGTAGACTCCATCACAGTTCCGTACTGGTTCCTAATGCAACTGAAGTAAGGGAACATAAGCCAGTGAGCATGACTGAGGGATAGAAATAGAATAAACTGGCCGGGCGTGGTGGCTCAAGCCTGTAATCCCAGCACTTTGGGAGGCCGAGACGGGCGGCTCACGAGGTCAGGAGATGGAGACCATCCTGGCTAATACAGTGAAACCCCGTCTCTACTAAAATTACAAAAAACTAGCCGGGCGAGGTGGCGGGCGCCTGTAGTCCCAGTCCCAGCTACACGGGAGGCTGAGGCAGGAGAATGACGTAAACCCGGGAGGTGGAGCTTGCAGTGAGCTGAGATCCGGCCACTGCACTCCAGCCTGGGCGACACAGCGAGACTCCGTCTCAAAAAAAAAAAAAAAAAAAAAAAGAAATAGAATAAACTCTCTTCAGTGAAAGCATTTGAAGCCGTGAGACATACCCCCAAAGGAAGTTTCCTTCTTTTCTATAACTGTGCATCAAAGTCCCACCCTTTGAGGGGTAGAGTTGAGACCCAACAAGGAATTCGAGTGATGAGAGACAGACTCTGCCCACAGTGTGAGAGTCAGGAGGTGGAGCCTCTCATAAGAGGGGAAATGGGTCAGGAGCATGGACTGGGACGAGAATGTCTGGGTCCAACCCAGTTCTACACTGACTAATTCTGTGACATCAGGCAAGTGACTTAACCTGTCTGTGCAGCTGTGTGACCTCAGGCAAGTTACTCAATCTCTCTGTGCAGCTGTGTGACCTCTGGCAGGTGACTTAACCTGTCTGTGCAGCTGTGTGACCTCTGGCAGGTGACTTAGCCTCTCTCTGCAGCTGTGTAACCTCAAGCAAGTTACTCAACCTCTCTGTACTCCAGTTTCCTCATCTATAACATGGATGTAATAAAGATAGCCTGGTCTGTACGACGTGCTTAGTAAGTGTCAGCCACACCAGGCGCTATCCCAAAATTTGTACTTACAGCACTCTATTTAACCTTAACATGACTTGGAAGGGGGTTACTTTTATTCTGAGAGTCACAAAGGTTGCTGAGGGAGCAGAACTGCATGAGTGGTTTGGAGCTGCCAGGAATGGCCTCCTGGAGAAGGGGATGGTACGGACAGGCCTTGGAGTAGGGAGAGGACCAGAGCCAAGGAAGAGGTTTCCATTCCACGTTCTCCCAGGGGAGACTGGGTGTAGGTTTTGAGGGTGAGCCCGACTGGAAACCAGAGGGACTCTAGTTTTCCCAGGACCTGGGCACAGGTGGGAGTCAGCTGGAAGGTGGGAGGTGGGGGGATGAGGCCAGGAAGGCCAGAGCTCAGGGAGCCTCAAGCACCAGCTGAGAGATTCCTTCTTTGTTGAGAGGCAGTGGTGTAGCCAGAACTGTCTGTAAGGAAGATAAAAGGGAAAACCCGGCTTCCTCCTCAACCAACGCAGATGCTGGATTTCCAGCGGACTTGGGGACACAATGGGGGTCTGATCACTTGGAAAGAGCCCAGGTTTCCAAGCCCAGAGCTCGCCCTTCCTACAGTCTGGAGTTCTCAAAACCCAGTTTTGCAGCTTTCTAAGGGTGAACAGACAGGGGATGCCCCCGAACCTAGTGACTCCAAGGGAACCATAAGAATCTGTAGGGGACATTTTGACATCCAAACCTACACTCCCACAAGCTTGGACTTGACCGCAGGCACAAGGCAGGAGGGGATTGTGAACAGTGGTCCACGGTCCTGGACAAAGAGCCCACTGGAACCCCAGGAAGACAGGACCAGTAAGCGCATCTCCTTAGGCCGTGGAGGCCGGGTTCCCACAGCGTGTCTGTGGGAAGATGGGGTACGTGCAGTGGGAAACAGTGCCTGCAATGCCTGTGTGCCTTGGGAGGTGGCTAGGGGGTGTCAACAGCCCAGAGGAAGCCCCTGGCCCTCCCTCCAGATCCAGATCCAGATCCAGATGGAGACCACGAAACTCACTTATCAAATTTGCACTTGACTCGGAAGTGAGAAGGCGGCTGATGTGATGGCATTGAGACTGTAAGTGATTCTGACACCCCTAACTGCAGGGCGAAGGCTCATGGAGTGAAAATTATGAAAGATAAATATCTGCTTCAGCTCGAGGCTGAAGAAAAGAAGGAGAGAGCCAAGTCCCAGCTGATGGCGTGGAGCCTGAGCATAGTGAGCTCTTTATCAGCCGAGGCAGGGTCAGGCCTTGTCCCGAGGAGGGTGACAAGGGAGGTGAGGCCACAGCAGCCGCAGCATTCATCCAGGGGCTGCAGTGCATACCCCTGGCTCTCCCCGACAGAGCAGAGCCTGGGGACAATGGAGGAAGTGACAGCTGGACAGACTTTCAGATTGTCATGTTATGAGATGGGACCAGAATGGCAGCAGAGAAATCCCAGCACATCCTGGGGGTGTCTGGGAGGGGTGGGGACCTGCCCAAAGCAGGCACATCTATTAGGTAACTTCTAGGAGATGATGGAGGTGAAGGCGGTTATGGATGAGTTAGCAACTGTCCCCTCCAGACCTCACCAGCAGGTTCTAGGCAAGTCTGGTATCAGACCAGCTTCCACTTCCCGTAGAGACAGCTGCTGGCAAGTGGCACCCACAGCGGGACAGCTGGACAGTGGTCCCACAAGCTGAAAGGTGTCATTTTGGGTATTTGCAATCTCCTTTCAAGAAAGGCCCACCCTAGGTAATCAGGCCAGCGTTCCAGGGGCAGGATTTGCTGGTCAGCTCTGGGAATCGGGAGAGCAAGAAGCCTCCCCATTCACTCGTGGTGGGAGTCGGGTCTAGGTGGGGCCCCAGCTGTGTCCCTCACATCGGGATGGGTGGCAGGGCTCATAGCTCACTGTTCATGTCTGGTCCGTTCAGGGAGGGAGGTGTCTGCAGTATTCTGCGGGGATGGAACATCGCCCCCGACCAGAGAACCCATTCCTGCATCAGCCATGCTGATGAACAAGCTGCGTACCATTAGCAAAGTCTCTGAACTTGACGGGAGATCCACAGAGCTGGGGCACAGGTAGATCAGACGCTGGAGCACAGGTGTCTCCTGCCTGCCACCACAGTCTTTCCATATTTGTATTTCATAGCTGTATTTCCTTTGCACTACTGTGGGGTTTTTTGCTTTTTTCTTTGTGGCAAAATACACATCATATAAAATTTACCGTTTTCGCCACTTTTCATTGTCACTCCAGTGAGATTAGGTCCACTCACACTGATGCGCCACCGTCCCCACCGTCCATCTCCAGAACATTTTCCTCTTCCCAGACCGAGCCTCTGTCCCCATGAAGCTCTGTCCCCTGCCCCAGCCTCTGGCACCCCTGACTCCACTTCCTATCCCTATGGCTTTGGCTACTCCAAGTGCATCAGGTCAGTGGAGTCCTGTTGTTCTCGGCCTTTGGTGATGGGCTTGTTATTTACTCTGCAGCACACCCTGAAGGTTCACCCATGTGGCAGCGCGGCCCAGAACCTCCTTCCTTTGTAAGGCTCATAGTCCCTTGCATGGATAGGCCACATTTTGTTTGTACATTCATCCATTGATAGATTCTTGGATGCACTACTATTTAGTTAATATTTCCCCACACATAGTTTTTGAAAGAGGAAACACCTATTTTAAAGTAATCATCACATCACCATTTCAAGTGGAAATCCTGTGTCCCTTGCCATGATGGGACAGTCCTAGCCTTCAACTTCAGCTGGAAGTTCAGGTCCATGATAATAGAGGTGTCTTGGTTTGGGTTCCCCGGCCATGCGCCACAAAGGGTGTATTGAGTGAAAAACAAATCCCAGTGTCTTCATCTAGCAGGAAGGGCCATGGAGTGTAGTAGGGTGATTGTGAAACGGCTTCACTTTCCCACCCTGCCTGCCTCCACAATCTTTTTTTTTTGTTTCTTCTTTGTTTGTTTTTTTTTTTTTTTTTTTGGAAACAGGGTCTGGCTCTGTTGCCAAGGCTGGAGTGCAGTGGCACGACCTCTGCTCACTGCAACCTCTGCCTCCTGGGTTCAAATAATTCTCATGCCTCAGCCTCCCCAGTAGCTGGCACTACAGGTGTGTGCCATCACACCCAGCTATTTTTTTATATTTTAGTAGAGATGGGGTTTCGCTATGTTGGCAAGGCTGGTCTTGAACTCCTGACCTCAAGTGATCCGCCCACCTTGGCCTTCCAGAGGGCTGGGATTACAGGCGTGAGCCACCATGCCTGTCTTTGTGTCCACATTCTTGGCATGTGACTGTTCAGCGTCTCCCATCTAGAGCTGGAGCCCTTTTTTTCCACTCCTTGAATCCAGACTGGCCGAGCAGCTCGCTTTGGCCAGGATAATGTGGCAGAAGTAGTGCTCTGCATGTTCTGAGCTGCCACTGCTGGAAGTTCTGCTGTCTTCCTTAGAGCCCTAACACTGCATTGGTGAGCCTGGGTGTGGCTGCTGGAGGATGAAACACCACGTGGAAGAGAGCCACGTCTTCTTACCGTGGCTTCGCTAGTCCAGCCAGCACGCTGCTGAACTGCCGGCAGCCCACAGACACATGAGCGAGCCCAGACTAGATCAGCCAAGCCCAGCTCAATTAGAAGCATCCCTGGCCCACCTGTAGACTCATGAAAGATAATACATGGTGGTGGTTTTAAGCATCAAGTTTTGGGGCAGTTTGTTTTTAGCATCACAGTGGCACTAGCTAGCAGACACACACTGCTTCTCAAGACTGTGGACTCCATTGCATGCCTCCATTGAGGTTCTTAGTAGTCCTCAGAGGCATGGGAAGCTGCGATTGTGGGGTGGCAGAGAGTCGCATGACCCCCCTTCCTGAGCAGTTGGCTGGTGCCACAGTGCCTGTCATTGTGCTGTGTTGTTTGAGAGTTACAGGCTTTTTTTGGTGTCTGCTTGGTGGTCAATGGCTGGCAGGTCTAGAGAAGATGGAAGTGTTCCTCCAAAGTCTTCTGCCTACTCCTTGACAGTCCTGCCCCTGCTGAAAGGATTCCTTCGCCATGGACTTATTGCATGCTCCAGCGGCTGAGGCTGGGAGCGGGGATCAGTATGGAGTGTCTGGGCTGGTTGTTCACAACTGCAGTCAGAGGACTGAATCAGACATTTGTTGAAATCAATAGACTCATCCACTCTCTGGGGTTACATTATTTGGAGCTCAGTGGACCTTCCCATTAATCCACTCAGCAGACATTTATTTAGCACCACTGTTTGCAGACCCAGGGTCCTACGTGTGAATGACAGATGAATTACATATACTAACAATCACTAGGATATTGGTGTGTAATTGTTGCAATTTCAGCTGTTTCTGCACTTTATGAGGAGTGATTTCTTTTTTTTTTTAAATTTATTTATTATTATTATACTTTAAGTTGTAGGGTACATGTGCATAACGTGCAGGTTTGTTACATATGTATACTTGTGCCATGTTGGTGTGCTGCACCCATCAACTCGTCATTTACATCAGGTATAACTCCCAATGCAATCCCTCCCCCCTCCCCCCTCATGAGGAGTGATTTCTAAGTGTTAAAAAATAGACATGGTAGTATTAAATTATCAGTTACTAAGGAGGCTGAGGCAGGAGAATCGCTTGAACCCAGGAGGCAGAGGTTGTAGTCAGACGAGATCGTGCCACTGCACTCTAGCCTGGGGAACAGAGCATGACTCTGTCTTAAAAAAAAAAAAAACATATATATATACACACACACACACACACACACACACACATATATATATGTCAGTTGCTTTTCGTTATCAGCTTTTTTTTTTATCAGCTGCTTTTAAAAGAAAGGAACGACATGCATTGGAGTCAGACAGTGCAGAAGTCAGATGGGCTGGAGGTTGATCTTCAGCTCTGCTCACAAAGTGAGGCCACCCCTCTGCCTGGAACGGTGGCCTGACACAGAGCAGGCGCTCCACAAATGTGTGTCGATCAAACAAAAGGGCGTCATATCCTGTTTGAGCTTCCGAACTGCTTTTGTGGCCATCTGTGGGCGGACACCATTGTCTTCACTTTGCAGAGGAGGGACTTCTGACCCTGAGGGCTGATGAGGCTACCAGGAGTTGCACAGCGAAGATGTAGTAACAGAATAGCAGGAACCCAGTGCTCTCCATCGCTTCCCACTCTGCCATATGCCTCCTAGAAATACAGACAGCCCCAGAGAACAACTGTACATGCAGATGCTTCTGCACGGGAGACCAGAGAGGCGTGCGCAGGCCCATGTCCCCCTCCAGTGAAGAGGAAGCACATTGGCTCTTGCTGGTCAGATCTGTTACTAGAACTTCTGCTGGGTCTGGAGGGGAATGAGGCTGTCTCCCGGCCCAGCACATCCTCTTGACCTCAGCTTCTACTGGGGTGTAGAGGCTTCTGCGAGAGACAGAGACGGGATGGGCGCCAGGCCCGCAGCACCTCCTTGTAGCATCTGGAGCAGGGACCACCCCTGGAAGAAGCTGTTGTTCCAGAAGGGTCTGTCTGCAGTGTACTCTCAAAGAGGCTCTTAGCTGGCCCTGGCAAAGGCAGCTTGTGGCCCTGGGGCCTCCGCAGGGCTCTTGACTTCCAGACAGCCCTTCGTCCGGGGGTCAGCTGGCATGATAGCTCTCGGTGGACGCACAGCGTCTTGTTCACAGACAGACGATCCTCTCCCCTCCCTCAAAGCTTGGACACCACAGGGGTTCAGAAGCCCCTGCCCAAGGGTGTGCAGGAAGATGGCAGGGCTGTGGGCCTGGCCAAGCACGGTGTAAATTCAGGTTAGAACACATTTGTGAGCATCTCTGTGTGTGAAGGGACTTTACCTGGATTTACTCTTGTTCTCCTCACAGCCATGAGACTGGCTCCTAACTTGTGTTTAGGACAGCTTTGAAGCCTAACTTACCCAGAAGGAGTCAGCCTTGGAGGTTGGCGGAACCCTCTCAAATTCTCCAATCACCCCCTTCACTACTGGAATTTAAAGAATTTCCCGTAGGGCCCCCGACATGTGCGGAAACACAAGCCCTTCCTCCGCCTCCCTCCCTCTCCTCTCTTTTCCTCACCCTCCCTCTCTCTCCTCTTCCCTCCCTCTCTCCCTTTGCTCCAGCACTGGGATGTTAACACCTGGCATCTGCATCAGATGAAACTCCAACCAGTCCCGGTGACATGAAGCCTGAAAGGGCTTCACAAAGGAAAAGGCTTCATTTTCAGGTGAGCCACTTTATTGAACAGAACATCTTCCCAGAAGCATGAGTACCAATCCCAGGAGTGCAGCCCCAGATGCCAGTCACCAGGCCCATGTCGCCCACCCAGGGCAAGGAGCAGAGCAGGACCAGCCCCGCCTCCCCCTAAGGAAGACACCGTGCAGTGGACGGACACAGAGGCTTCAGCCACAGCCGGGATGTGCAGCGAGTGGAAGGCCTGCATGGGTGCCGCTAATGGAGCCAGCTGTGGCCCTGCTGGCCATGTCACTGCACAAGTGACTTCAGCTCTCTGAGCCTGGGGGTATTCCCCATATGCCCACCTTGCTCTGAGGGGTCCTGTGAGGTCAAGTGTAGCACAGAGCCAGAAGCACTCGGGAAAATTCTGTGTCAGAAGGGTCACCGCACCTCATGTGGGTCACCTTCGCAGTGACAGCTGTCGCTTGTATTCTGTAGGCCAGGACTCCAGAAAGTCTGAGCAGCTCACCCGCATCACAGCCGCGGAGACCTGGAGCCCAGCTCAAACCCAGTACTTCCTGACTTCTTTTTTTTTTTTTTTTTTTTTTTTTGAGACGGAGTCTCGCTTTGTCGCCCAGGTGCAGAGGCATGATCTCGGCTCACTGCAAGCTCCGCCTCCGGGTTCACGCCATTCTCCTGCCTCAGCCTCCCGAGTAGCTGGGACTACAGGTGCCCGCCACCATGCCCGGCTAATTTTTTGTATTTTTAGTAGAGATGGAGTTTCACCGTGTTAGCCAGGTTGGTCTTGATCTCCTGACCTCGTGATCTGCCTGCCTTGGCCTCCCAAAGTGCTGGGATTACAGGCGTGAGCCACCGTGCCCAGCTACTTCCTGACTTCTTCCTCGAGTATTTCTTGGTTGCCCATGTGCCCAGCCCCCCACCAGGCCTGGGGCTCTCACAGTGAAGGTGGCACGGTCCCTGCTGTCACCTAGGAGCTGTCCCTTTGCCCTGTGTGGGTGGTTTTATAAAAAGACAAATATATACGCACACATACCCACATCCATGTATGTATATACATTGTGGTGAAGCGTATGTCATATAAACTGGTCGCCTTAGCCATTTCTAGGTGTCCTTGGCATTAATCACATTCCCTCAGTGGTGCCACCATCTCCGCCATCTGCCTCCTGATCTTCATCTTCCTGTTCCTTCTATAAAAGTGTATTTCACAGCTGCTTCCCACAGCCTCAGAGGCTCTGGGAGGTTAGTGCGTGAGAGAGAGAGGGGTCCAGGGGCCAGTGGGTCCCTTTCCCGGGGCTGTCCCCCTCTTGGATGAGCCCAGCTGGCAAGGACCCGTCAGCCCCATTTCTGAAACACGGAAACCCAGGAACTGGGCTAGAATGCGCTGGGGTCGGTCTGTCCTGAACCCAGCAGATGCATCCTCATTTGTCATGAACAGTGGGGACATTCGGGACTCATCCTGACACCTCTCCTATTCGGAAGACGAAGACAAACCACCGAGCACTCATTGGCCTGGAAACCAGCCCCCGAGGGAGAGGCTGTGACTTCAAGGACTGGGCAAGGTGGCTCTGGGTGAAGCATCTAAGCCGCAGCTGCCAGCATCCTGGTTAAAGGACACACCTGCTCCCAGGCGTAGAAAATGGAGAAGGAAAATTGCTCCAGGGCAGCCCGTGGTCTGGTGGACAGAGCCCAGCTCAGGCAGAACAGCAGGGGATTTCCAGGTCGGCTTCGAAAGCCTCCAACTTGACACATTTTGTTAAAAGCTGCTTTCGCCTGCTTGTGTCTGGCCTCTTTGCATAACGAGGTCCTGGAATTCAGCATTTTCCAAATTCAGATGTTTCTAGGGTCATGAACCAAAATATTTCATCATCCGTTTAGTCGTGGGAATTCTGTGTTTCTTTACTGCGGGACTTCTCAGAGCCTGTAGTGGGCCCGTGGACATGAGGCATTGACAAGGTGAAATTGGACTGTGCAGCACATACTGGTGTCTTCAGACCATCAAGTGCCTGGTTTGAAGACATGATCACACGGTGGACCCACTTGTGCACTGCCAAACAGAAATGAGGAAATGCTGCTGAAGTAAATCACTTAGGAGAAGGAGGAAGACTTCTGTTTTTTCCCAAGAACTACGTTAGCAAATGACTTTAGTCCAGTGTGGAGGGTGCCCCTTGGATCTGGTACTCCAAATCAATGAACGTGAAGTCCACCCATATCCAAAGTGTGTCGGATTTATCATCTCCTCTGCCTGCCTCAACTCTGCCCGTTGGCACCTGTATCCTCCCGGGTCGTTCATGGAGCCCAAACTTCATTCAGTTCAGCTGTGAGCATTTCTTGAGTGCTGGGTACTGGTGTCCTGACGGGGAGTTAGAGCTTACAGAGTGACCAATCTGCTCTCAGGATGTTCTGTGGGAGGGGGATTGTGAGGGTGGCACTGAGGGGCATGCATTTTAGCTTGAATTTACTGCAGCCCATGAGACCCTCTACCGACTGGCACCCACCCCTTGCCAGGCTCCCCTGCCATTCGTCACAGCCTCTGCCACACCGCTGGTGGCTCCCTTGCTGTCGGGTTCCTCCAAGCCTCTGAGTGTTGGCTCGGTCTGTTCCCCTGCGCTCCACCTAGCCCTGGGGAGCCTCAAACAATGGCTCAGGATTTTAATTTTAATTAATTAATTATTTATTTATTAGAGATAGGGTCTCACTCTGTCACCCAGGCTGGAGTGCAGTGGTGTTATAGCTCACTGCAGCCTCGAGATCCTCTCTCCTCGGTCTCCTGAGTACATGGGACTATAGGCACATACCACCTCACCTGGCTAATTTTTTGTAGAGATGGGATCCTGCTATGTTGCCCAGGCTGGTCTCAAACTCCTGGTCTCAAGTGATCCTCCTGCCTCAGCTTCCCAAAGTGCTAGGATTATAGGCATGAGCAAACATACCCGGCCAAGGTTTGTTTTTTTTAATTAAAAATTTGTAGATGTTGAATTGTTATAAAATATACGTAACAAAAAATTTACCCTTTTAACCAGTTTTCCAGTGCGCAACAAAGTGGCATTAGCACACTTACCCTATTCTGCAGCCATCACCACCATCCGTCTCAGAACTCCTTCCTCCTCCCACACTGAACCCTGTCCCCACTCAACACTAACTCCTCACTCCCCACCCGCAGCCCCTCGGGGCCCCCATCCCACTCTGGTCTTTAAGCATCTGGTTGCGCCGGGGCCTCTTTGCAATGTCGTCCTGCAGGCTTCGTCCTTCTGTGTCCAGCTTATTCCCTCAGCATTGAGTCCTCAGCGTTCACCCGTGTGGTACCACATGTCCAGTGGTTCAGTTTTGCCTGTGGGCACACGGCTGGGAACCCCTGTGGATGGGCTCCAAGGGTTTGTCCTCAGTAAGTGGGGTGCTGCTTGGGGGGCCTCCCTCATGGACCATCTAGGTTCTTTGCTGCGTCCCGAGGGGCGGGCAGCTTTGGTGAACGCCGTCCCAAGTTGCTGAGAGTAAGAGCAGAGACCTTGGCTCTCCCAGGTTCTCACGGCCAGGAGGACCGAGAACACGAGGATCTTTCTGTCTCCTGTGTCCGTGGCAATGACGTCTGGATGGAAAAGGGTGTGAAGCAGGCCCGAGACGGTGAGGACCGTGCCCAGCAGTGTGCCAAATCCATGGGTTCCTGTCCCGCCTGCCTCTTCCAGATCTCAGCCAGGCCAGGAGGCAGGGGCTCAAAGGGGCAGCCCCCAAAGCCCCCAGTTCATTCCACACTGTGTGCCTGTGCTGTGGGTGACCGTTGCCTGTGGAGTGGGCCCACTGGACTGGGACTGAGCCGCTGTCCGCCTGCGTAAACCGGAACCCTCACATCCTGGGCAGCCAGCTTCCAATTTTAATTTAGAGAAACCAAAGGAAATTCGTAACTTGCTCTAACTCTGCTCCTTTGAGAGACTCATTGTGCTGTCCTCCACCCCAGCAGGGGAGATTCACAGGGAGCAGGGGGCATCCTCAGGGAACCCTGTGTCCTCCAGCGGAGACAGGAATGAGGAAAGGCTGGTGGGTGTATCGAGTCCGCAGCATGGGCTCCTTGAAACACAACCCCCCTCCTCTCGGGGAACTGGAGATGACAGTGTTGGCCTCTTTATGCCCAGCTCCTTAGGAGAAGCATGTGGGGCCACTCGGAGGGAGGCCTGTCCTTAATGGCCAGAGCCCTCCCGGGGGCTGTGGGCCCTGGCCTAGGGGCTGCTGCACACCCAGGAGGTGGTGTGTGGCTTGGACTGGACTCAGAGTGGGAGCCATCCTCAAAGACATGGGGAAACTGAGGCAGGAGCTCACTGTTTCTAGGAGAGCATGGTATAGCAGGGAGCAGAGGATGGCACAGCAGGGAGCAGAGGATGGCCCAGCGCCCAGGATGCTGCCCCCTCCTCGCTGAGCAGGGATTGTGATGTTGCCAGCCATGTGCTGAGCCCTGCTCTAGGCTCTAGGATATGGCGGGGACAAGACGTGGTCCTGCCTGCATGGAGCTCCTACTGGGAACGATGGATGACAACACCTGACATGAGAGTGACAAGTGCCATGAAGGTTCTGCAGGGGATAGAGGTGGTGCCGTCTCTGAGGAAGCCATGGCTGAGTAGAGGCCTGGAGGAAGGGAGTGAGCCCTGGGGTTCTGGGGAGAGCATCCCTGGCAGAGGGAATGGCAAGTGTGCTGGCTCGGGCTGGAGCCTGGGGTGCAAGAGAAGTGCAAAGGGAGGAGGCCAGGGCTAGACAAGGGTTGCTGTGCGTGGTCTGGACTCAGGGAGCTGTTGAGGGTTATGTGGAGGAGTGATGGGCTCCTGCGTGTGTCTTGCCAGGACCAGGAGAGGAAAGCAGGTGGAGGGCGGTGACCGCCGTGGGCTGGTGTGTCTGCACCCCATTTTCCAGATGGGCATGTGGAGGTGCAAAGAGTCCAGCTGGTTGGTCAGGGCATGTGGTGGGCGCCAGGATCTGCCCCAGGCCTGCCTGACCATGCGCTGTGGTTGTCCCATCTGCACGTGGACGCTCAGCGGTCAGTGCCTCAGGTGCACCCTGGTGGGGAGAGCAGGGTCATAGCTCTGCAGTCCCCCATGCAGGCCTAAGGGGTGGCTCAGAGGAAGCATTTGGGGACTGGCCAAGCCTCCTCAGCAAGTGACCTCGGCCCGCCCCCTGCTTGGGCTTGGCTGCTCTTGCTCTGGGTCCCTGGTTGAGCCCCTGGTCTCCTCCGAGCTGAGCCGGGCTTGGGAAGCATCTGCTTCATGCCAGAGCTCACAGGAGCTGTCACCTTCCATGTCACTTCCACAGAATGGCCTCAGGGCAGGCACTGACCCATTTTACAGATGAGGAAATGGACCCCAGAGCCAAGGATCTGCACGTGCACCATCTCCAGGGGCGGGGCTGCTTGTGGGAAGTCCTGTGCTTTCCTGTGGAGTCCTGCCTTGCAGCCTTGGAGCAGCCTTACCAGTAGAAAGCCCGGTGGGGAAGCACACAGCCCAGCGTCTCGGTTGTGCCTGTGGGGGAACCGGGGCCTGCACCGGTCCAGAGTGCCCTGTCCTGATCGCTTCCCTCGTGCGATGGCTCCATCATCCGGGTGCGCTTCCTGTCAGGAGCCGAGGGCATAAATAAAGATCCCTGGAGGAAACCTTCAGAATGGGAGGATTTCTG
This sequence comes from Theropithecus gelada, assembly GCF_003255815.1. Taxonomy (NCBI): domain Eukaryota; kingdom Metazoa; phylum Chordata; class Mammalia; order Primates; family Cercopithecidae; genus Theropithecus; species Theropithecus gelada. Next base: position 51,557,817 of record NC_037669.1, read on the forward strand.
TGTCCTGAGACCATGGTGGAGGCCAGTGTTGTTTGGTTTTGTGCAAATGGGAGGCCCTGTCCAGAGCCTCGGAGGGTGATGGGGCGCTGTCCCCACCCTCCACAGGGTGTCCCTGTTGTCAGCTCAGTGACTCCGTTCTGGGGGGACTCTTGCTCAGGGGTCATCCTGTCCACACAGAAAGGGCTCTTCCATGGCCATGGTTTTCAGACCCTTTACATTTGTAACTTGTTGGCAGCAGAATCCTGTTTCTGAAAGAAACCTCTGTGGAAGTAGCTATGGAAATCAGAGGAAAGTAGAGAGGTTCTGGGAGGTGGGGGGAGACCTTCCAGTGCAGCCCTGCCTTGGGATCCGCGTCCAGAGAGCACAGTTGCATCCCCTCCACACCAGGAAGCCCCTCCTCGGGCAGGTGATGTGAGCCGGGTGTGGGGCCACCCAGCATGCCCGGGCTGGGCCCTTGGCCTCAGACAAGCAGAGCAGCCTTCAAAACCTGGCTGGAGGGCATTTTGCTGCTTCCCCAAAAACACTGGGTGGGGTGGGGCATCATGGGCTGCATGGGGTGACCAGAGGCCACAAGCGCCGCCAGCCAGAGGGGCTATGCGCAGACTGACGGCAGCAAGCCCACCCTTCCCTCTGTGTCCCAGCCCTAGCACAGGGATCCGTGTGGAGCTGGCACCTTCTCATGTCTGTGGACCCAGTTGGCTGCTGTCTCCACCTCCACAGGGGGCGTCCCAGGCAGAGAAGGTGGAGGGGATGGTTGGCTCAGTGAGAGGGGTCTGTGACTCTGAAGCACCTGAGGATGGGGTGAGGGCCTTGACAGGTAGGGAGCCTCTCGTCACTGCACCATGTGTTAGCAGGACAAGTTTGGGGCACCCTTAGGACCATCTGGAACCATTGTGTCCCCACTAGTGAAAGCAGGGCAGACGGCCTGGCCCATGGAAATATCACATGAGCAGAAAAGATAGCCAGTTTCATGTCGAAAACTCTGGAAGATCTGGGGTTGTCAGAACAGTTTTCAGTCCAGCACAGCCTGGCTGTGTGCTTCACCCCAGTTGGCCTTAAGTGTGTGAAGGATGCAGCCTTGGGGGACCTGTGAGGGGGCTGACATTGGCCTTGGAGGGTTGGAGGGCACACGCCCACCTGAGTGCAGGCTCTGATCTGAGAATTCGTCCTGCCTGGCTTCTCAGCAGGGAGCTTGCAGCCTTAGTCTCTTGCCCTTGAACTTCTGTGCAGTAGGAACAAAGGGAACAGAGATGAGTAAAGGTTGGTGAGCCTGGCACGGCGCCAGGGCCCTGCGTTCATACATCTATCTCGTAAGGCCCCGTGGGGCAGGATCCATTCACTTCATTTTCAGGAGACAGAGTCTTAAGGAAGCTGCATTCCTTGCTGAGGGTCCCACACTACAAGGCGACAGGACCAGGAACGGGACCAGAACCCCCAACCTGTCTGCCGTAGCGGGTTGTCTCAGGGGCTGGTGGCTACAGGGAACCGCGGCAGCATGAGAACAGGATTTAAAGACCAGGTTCAGCAGAGTAGCCAGGACATGCGTTGGTTCCGTGTTGCCCTCCCTACCCTCTCTGCAGGTAATGGACGTTAAGCCTGCAGTGGCGATAACTTCAGACATTTCCCAAAGGGAAGAAGAATGTGATGGGGCATTTGCTGCCACCTTTGCTGCCACAAAGATCTTGTTCCTCCTCTGCGCGGGCCACCTGGGGTCCCAGAGCAATGTCCACAGGCAGCGGGAGTGATGTGCTGGCCTCACGGTGCCTGCGTGTCTGCAGACAGCACCCACCTCCAGCAGTCTCAGAGGGGCGCCTCTGGGCAGTTTCCCCCTCCTGCTGAGGTGCTCCCACTCCACCAACCAGCTCAGCACCAGGGATTTTGTTGTTGGGGTGCACAGCCCCAACCTGTGAGCAGGGAGGTTTCTGGAGAGATCTGGGCTCTCCCCACCTTTGAGCCCAAGGATGCAGGTGCCTGCAGGTCCCCCGGGGCCAGCAGCAGCAATTGGGATGGTAACTGCCACCAGCCAGGGGAAGGGTATGCCCACACCTCTTGGACCCCAGCGCCAGGGAGGGTGTGGCAGGATGTGAAAGCCAGGCCACAGTGGCTCCCTGGAGAACTGGGTGAGAAACCTTGACTGAGGGGCTCACCACGCCCCCTCTCTGTGAGACAGGGCAGCCCCACCCCACTTTGGATGGGGACTCTCCCTTTTAATCCTTTTTTGGGTCTCAGATCCCACAGAGGAAACTGGTGGATCTCTTCCATGAGAGAAAATAAAATGCACAGATACATGAAACCAGCCCACCTCGCTAAACCCACAGAGCCCGTCCCCAGACCCGTGGGCCCCCTGTCCCGGCTCCGCACATCCACCTCTCCTGCACCCATCTCTCCCCAGGGCCTCAGCAATCACCCACACCTCGTGGCTTGCTGCTGGCAAACTCAAATCACATTTGACAACAAACACTGTGTGTACAGTCAGGGAGGGAGAGAGAGAGATTTGTTAGCTTTCATGGCGGGAGAAATGCAGGGACCACAATGGTAGCATACATTTCTCATTTGTTGTAAACTCCAGAAAGGAATTAAGGAACACTAATATTTTCCATATTTAATCAAACCCAAGAGTTGTGAGAGGCAGGGGAGGGAAAGGGAAGAAAATCCGATTTTGTGTGTGGGATTTGGGGACTGGGCATGCACTGGGCAATTTCACTTGATTCTCGCCGCTGCTGCAGACATAACCTGTGTGGGTTTCTTTTCTCTTTTTCTCTTACCAGCCCATGTAAATAGGTATTAGTGTCAGCAGCAGCAGTAATAGCACAAGATGACATGGTGTAGGGGGGGAATTAGAAGAAATTCAAGTGCTTCGGGGAAGGGAGGGGGTCTCCCAGGGGCAGATTCGACCCCGGGCTTCCTGCCAGAGAGGCGTCACCTGCAGTGACTTGTCTACACCACTGTCTTGGTCCCTTCCTGTAGAGCAGCTGCCCAGGCTCACATGGACATGGTGCTCGCTCCCACAGGCACACACAGACACAGGGCTCACACCCACAGGCACACACAGACACGGGGGCTCACACCCACAGGCACACACAGACACGGGGGCTCACACCCACAGGCACACACAGACATGGGGGCTCACACCCACAGGCACACACACAGGGCTCACACCCACAGGCAGACACAGACACGGGGGCTCACACCCACAGGCAGACACAGACACGGGGGCTCACACCCACAGGCAGACACAGACACGGGGGCTCACACCCACAGGCACGCGCAGACACGGGGGCTCACACCCACAGGCACGCGCAGACACGGGGGCTCACACCCACAGGCACGCGCAGACACGGGGGCTCACACCCACAGGCACGCGCAGACACGGGGGCTCACACCCACAGGCACACACAACACTGGGGTACACACAGATACACATAGGCACAATCTGTGCCAAAGTTTTGAAGCATAAAATTAGACAAACCCAGCATTGGAGAGCTAGGGGAAGCTTGTATTTTAAATTCCACTGGGATCCCGAAAGTGGCATGCAGAGCGCGTCAGTTTTACCTTGTCAGTCATCACAGCAGCCCCCACTTCAACAGCACTCACCTGCCCAGCCTCTTCTCTGAACAGTTTGCACATTTTATCTCGATTCACCCTCCCTGCTTCTTGGGGGGTTCTGGGTACTAGAATTATCCCCATGTTATAGGGCACAGAGAGGGGAAGTGCCACACCCAAAGCCATACCACATGTGAGCAGGGAGCCGGGCTTTGCTCCCCAGGAGCCTGCCGGAGCCCTCACTCTTCCCAGGGAAGTTCAGCACCTCTGGACCTGCTTCTCAAGGAGCCAACCAGGAATTTGTGAAACAAGAGCAAGGAGAAAAGACAGCAGGCTACGTGGCAGGGAGAATCCACACCCAGCTGTGAGGATAGTCAGGCGGAGGGCAGGAAGGGGAGACAGTGGGGCTATGTGGAGCTGGGTGGGGAGGCTGGGGCACAGTCCGGGACCAGCCCCTTGAGGCTTGGATAAATATAATGTGGTCTAGACACACAGTGGAATAGACTGTGGAACCTGCCACAGGAGGCTCTCAGGTGGGTGGAGGTTGGGAAGCGGTAGCGGGTGTCTCGGCCAAGTCCACAGCACAGCCAGGACGGGGGTCTGAAGCCAGAACAGTCTGCAGCCACCAGTGAGCAGTCAAGGTGGTGAGGACAGCAGACCCCTCAGGCTGGAGGGAGGGACAGTGCTGGATGGAGGGCAGCATTTCTCAAAGTGTGTTCCCAGAACACTTGCATCTGGTCCCTGGGGTGGTTGTTGGAACGCAACTGCCGAGGCTCTGTCCCACACCTGAAGTCTGGGTCTCTTAGAGACTCTGCCCTGGAGTCTGCACTTCTAATGAGCAACTCAGGTGACACTCTTTTGTGTGTGTGTAATAAAATACACAACATAATATTTACCATTGTCAACATTTTTTAAGTGCACAGTGCGGTGGCATTAATAACCTTCATGTTGCTGTGCAGCCACCAATGCCATCCATCTCCAGGACCTTTTCCTCCTCCCAAATGGAAACTGCCTCCATTAAACATCAACTCTCCATCCTCCCTCCCCCAGCCCTGGGCACCCACCATTCTACTTTCTGTCCCACTAGGGATCTCACACAGTGGAATGAGACTGTTTTTCACATTTCCTGACGGGCTTATTTCACTTCGCATAGTGTCCTCAGGCTTCATCCATACTGTGTGGGTCAGAATTCCCTTTCATTGCACGGTTGGATTCGATTCCACTGTGTGTGTATACCACATTGTGTTTATCCACTTAGCTGTGGACACTTGGGTACCCTACTCTTTATTTATTACCTAATAATATTTAATACATAATTTTATTATTATTCTCCTAGTCTGTGTAGCCCATGAGGCTGTAGCTCTGTCTCCTGCGCCCCTGACTCCAGCTCACTTCCGTGGACTCTCACATCTGACCTGCCCCCTGCCCTCTCTCCCCAGACCTGCAACTGGGCCAGGCTGGGCCTTCTCTCTGCTGGTCACTGCCCCGTGAGAGGCCTCCCTGCCTTTCTTCTCCCTGCCATTTCCCTGCCTTGCTAGGAATGCAGGTGACGCCTCCTTGTGAATTACTGCTGCAAGCGTTTCCTGAGGCAGCCTCCCTCCAGAGAGGGAGGTCATCAGGGAGGTGGACAGAGACCTAGCGTGGGTTGGGGGCAGTGGACCCCCTTCCTCCAGAGAGGAGGGCAGCAGAAGACACCCGGCGTTGGTGCCCCTCAGACCCTGCTAGCTGGGCATCTTGGCCCGTGTTCTTGTTTCCTCCTGTCTATGATAGGACAGTGGTGGGGCTGAGTGGCTAGTGCAGAGTCTCAAAACAACCCATCTAGGATAGCAAACACTTTGCAACTCCCTTTGTCATCGTGAAGTGAGACTCAGCTGAGAAAGCACACCCAGCACGTAGTTTATTAAAAAAAAAGTGCAGTGCCCTAACTATTATAAAGTAGAAGGCAAAGGAAAGTGATTTATGATCCAAATAATCCAGGTTTCAACACATCAGTGCGCTAGGTCAGGACCTGGCATGTTTCTCCTCCGAGGCAGGGGAGGGAGTGACATCGGCCTCTCCGCGTGGGAGCACCAGAATGTGGCAGCTGCAAGTGCCCCGGAAGAGCAGATGTCAGCAGCTCAGAAGTCAGGCACGGCATCGCCAAAGGGGGTGTGAGGTTCTGAAACCATGAACAGCTTTGGTCAAGTTCAAAACAAAAATAGTCCAGCTTCCTGAGTTAGAGACCTGCTGTGCTCTTGGGAAAGTCAGTGCTTAGGTGGATATTAGAGTTAGGGTCTTGGCATAGTAATTTATAGTTTAGAAGAAACCTTCACATTCATTATTGCATTTGATAGAGACAGCAAAGTAGGGCTCATCATCCCCATTTTATAGGGAATAATAGTGGATATTGTTTGTGTCCCCCAAGTTCACATGTTGAAACCCTAATCCCTGCCGGGCATGGTGGCTCATGCCTGTAATCCCAGCACTTTGGGAGGCCGATCATGAGGTCAGGAGATCGAGACCATCCTGGCTAACATGGTGAAACCCCATCTCTGCTAAAAATACAAAAAAATCGGCTAGGCGTGGTGGCAGGCACCTGTAGTCCCAGCTACTGAGGAGGCTGAGGCAGGAGATGGTGTGAACCCCGGAGGTGGAGCTTGCAGTGAGCAGAGATCGCGCCACTGCACCCCAGCCTGGGCGACAGAGTGAGACTCTGTCTCAAAAGAAAGAAACCCTAATCCCCATCGTGTTGGTATTTGGAGGTGGGGCCACTGGTAGATGATTAGGTCATCAGGTGAAGCCCTCATGATGGAATTCATGTCCTTATAAAAAGAGCTGAGAAAGCTAGCTTCCTCTGTCTCTCCCCACCGTGTGAAGCTGCAGCAAGAAGACCAGAACCCCGCTATGTGGCACCCTGATCTTGAACATCCCAATCTCCAGAACTGTGAGAAATAAATTTCAGTTGTTGAAGCCACCTAGTCTATAGCATCTTGTTATAGTAGCTCAAACTAAGAGAGACAGGCAGATGCACACATGTGCGTGCATGCGGGCACATACACGCGGGACTTCAAAAAGTTCATGGAAAATGAATATTATTTTTAAAAACTATGCTTGGATTTCAGAACTTTTTGCATCAAAATAAACTTGTACTAACTTGTAACATGTCCGAACAGGATCTAGTTCGAGGCCTTTAGAAGAATAAGGCATCAGTTTGAAAGCAGCTCCTATCAGAGTAGTAATAATTCTGCTAAAATTGAAACAAAAGCAAACATCAAATTTATGGCAAAATCATCGATACTTTACGAAAAGTTTAAGGGGACAATGCCCCAAAGAAATCAGCAGTTTACAAATGGATACCTCCTTTTAAGAAGGAACAAGATGATGTTGAGGATGAAGCCCTCTGTGGCACACCATCCACATCAGTCTGCAAGGAAAATATTCATTTTATCCATGCCCCAGTTGAAGAGGACCAATGGGTAACAGCAGAACAATAGCCAACACCATGGTCTTCTTGCTTAGTTCAGCTTATTCGATTCTGAATGAAAAGTTATAGTTAAGAAAATCTTTCTTATAGTTAAGGAAATTATAGTTAAGGGTGCCAAAATTGTTGCTTCCAGATCAACTGCAGACAAGGGCAGAGCTTTCCATGGAAATTTTAAACAAGTGGAATCAAGATCCTGAGCATGTCTTTGAAGAACAGGAGATGAAACACAGCTTTACCAGTACAACCCTGAAGACAAAACCCAATCAAAGCAATGGCTACCAAGAGGTGGAAAGGAGCCAGTTAAAGGAAAAACCGACCAGTCAAGAGCAAAGGACATGGCAACAGTTTTGAGTATGCTCAAAGCATTTTGCTTGTTGACTTCGTAGAGGGCCAAAAAACAATCACATCTGCTTATGATGAGTGTTTTGAGAAAGTTAGCCAAAGCTTTAGCAGAAAAATGCCCGGGGAAGCTTCACCAGAGTCCACCACGACAATTCTCCTGCTCATTCCTCCCATCGAACATGGTCAATTTTGTGAGCGTTTTGAGGGGAAATCATAGGCATCCACCTTACAGTCCTGATTTGGCTCCTTCTGACTTATGTCTGTTTCTTAATCTTAAAAACAACTCTAAAGGGCACCCATCTTTCTTCAGGTAATAATGTAAACAAGACTGCACGGATATAGTTGAATTCCCAGGACCCTCTGTTCTTTAAAGATGGACTGAATGGCTGGAATCATCACTTACAAAAAGTGTTTTGACCTTGATAGAGCTCATGTTGAGAAATAAAGTTTATACTTTCTATTTTTATCTTTTAATTCAGTTTTTCCATGAACATCTTGAAGTCCCCTCATATTTCCTGTATACCGTATGCCAGGCACTCTTCTGTATATTTTATGCATATTAATTCAAACTTCAAAGCAGCCCCATGAAAAAGTACTATTTTTATTCTTACTTGACATATGAAAAAACTGAAGCAAGCACAGACAGGTTGGGTCACTTGCCCAAGGTCACACAGCTAGTAAGTGGTGGGTCTAGGCAGAGCCCTCTAGAGGTGCTGGCTGAGCTGTTCAGAAGAGGAGCTTGGCTCTGGGATGGACCTGGGGATAAGCATCCGAACAGGAGGAACAGTGTGTGCAGAGGCTCCAGTGTAGGCACAAGCTTGGCAAGTTTGGGGGAAAGAATGAATGAATGAATAGGTGGGTATGAGTCTGCCTGACAGCTCAGATCTCTTTTCCTTGACGAAGTCCCTGCTGATCCCTCAAGGCCCCCCCTCCTCCTACCACATTTCCCCTGCATTTGTCTGTAATGCACTCTTGTGACAGTCAGTCCCAGGCAACCTGTGACAGCTCAGCCATTACTGCCTCAAATGGGCATTCATCTCTCCCACAGCTGTTTAAATTGTCACACAGAAGGCCATAAACACCTCGACAGCTAAGATGAGGGCTTCCCCTGTGATAGCAGTGCCTGGACTCCTGTACACTCAGCAAGCATTTGAAGGCTAAGTACATTTATGCAGTAGTCGTTACAGGCCAGACCCTGTCATCATAGTATGTGTACATCAAAACAGCACATGGTTGTGAGAGAACTTCAAGATACTAAGAACTTGACAAACCAAACAATATCACAGCTTTAAAATTTGAAGGTAACTTACCAAATGCTGTTTAGGGGAAAGGTGAGATTTGAACCCAGGCAGTCAGGATTTGATGTTACTCTGTTCTGTGCTGTGCTGATTGTGCGAGGGTATATATGAGTGTGTGTGTGTATGCTGGTGGTGCCAGCCCATGTCACACACTTATTTATTTATTCCATAATCTATACTGTCTGCCAGGCACCAGACCGGGCTCTAGTGGTGAAAAGACAGACGGACAGATGCATTTGTGAAGTTCTCAGACCAATGAGAGATTGTCCTAGGTGCCCTAGGTGTCCTAGGAGGAGAAAACAGAGGAGACAGACTAAACTGAGGTGGGGCAGTGTGGAAGGCCTTGCCAAGGAAGTAGCATTTACACCAAGCCCTGAAGGGAGCCTGTCGGTACCGAGTGGAGGGAACAGTGTTTCCAGCAGCAGGAACAGCATGTGCAAAGGCCCTGAGGTCAGCACAAGTTTCCTTGTTTGGAGAGCTAAGAGGTCAGCAAGGCTGGAGCACAGAGGGCAGGGGTGAGAGGAAGGAGCTGAGAAGGGGGAAGTGAGCAGGGCCAGATCCTGCCACTCCTTGCAGGCCCTGCAAAGGGATTTGGTAAGGCTTTCAAGATTTCAAAAAATTTTAATATATTAGGACCTTTGCAAGCTGAAATAAGGTTTTGGCTTCTTTTCAAAATGGCAAGAAATATTTCAATCTAAGATCAATAAAATAGTTACTATAATGTCTCCCATTCACCACTCATTGGGTGCCCACTGTCTTTAATTCCGGCCACGCCTGCCCATAGGTCATGGCTGTCTCCAGTTGACCTGGGAAAGAGTGGCTCTGGGAGGGAAGTGACTTGCCGAGGTCGCACAGTTCCAACCCACGAAGCCCCATGTGGGTGCTTCCTTCACCTGCTCCTTTGTTTCCTGTCTGGTAAATGGGGATCTTTAGTGACCTTGAGGCTTCTGGCACGTTCTTAGTACAATGTGTTCCTATGCACCTTGTAAAGCAAAAGCAACTCTGAACTTCTTAGCTTGCATCATCAGCTGTTCCCAGGTGATGGCGCCTGGGCACTCCCAGCAGGGCTGGGGGTGGAAAAGATGGACTTTTTAGTGCATTTATCAGCAGGAGCCGGGCTGCCTGGAGGTCAGGAGAGTAAATCACAGTTCCCAGGCCTGAGAGCGGGAGGCACACAGACAGCAGGGACAGCGGAGGGCCTCAGCGGAACCATCGCTGGCCCTTCACCCTGTTTGGAAACTGAGGCCAGGCTGCTGGAGATGGTTGGGGGGGGGTCCTGGGCGAGCCGGAGGGGAGGCGCCACCCAGGCTGAGGATCCAGCCTCAGGCCTTGGCATCCGTGTGGGCTTAGCCTGCCTCCTGCAGCTCCAAGCCAGGGCAGTGGTCTCTGTTCCTCATGTGTGGACGTCTTCCTGGGAGATGCTGCCTGGAAAGTCCCCACTTTGCTGTCTATCTCCAAAGCCCCCTGTCAGTCAGCCACCAGGGAATGATGGTGGACCCCTTCAGAATCTGCCCCTCCAGCCCTCCATCGCCGCACCTGGCCCCGGCACCGCCAGCTCTCCCCTGGTTGTAGCCTTAAAAACGGTCCCCCTGCTCTGCCCATCAGCCCTGGTCCCTCCTTTGCTCAGCACCCTCCCACAGCGCCCGCCTCACCCAGGTAACAACCAGAGTCCTCACAGTGGGCACAGCCCCTGCACAATGTGTCACCATCACCCCTCTGACCTCATATCTTACTGCACTTCCTCTTGCTCCTCCAGTATCCCCACTAGAACATGAGGTAAAAGAAGGCAGGATTTTTTTTGTTTTTTCTTTATCTTTTTCTTTTTTTCTTTTCTTTTTTTTTTTAGATGGAGTCTTGCTCTGTCACCTAGGTTGGAGTGCAATGGCGCAATCTCTGCTCACTGCAAACTCCGCCTCCTGGGTTCACGCCATTCTCCTGCCTCAGCCTCCTGAGTAGCTGGGACTACAGGCGCCTGCCACCATGTCAGGCTAATTTTTTATATTTTTAGTAGAGACGGGGTTTCACCATGTTAGCCAGGATGGTCTCGATCTCCTGACCTCGTGATCCACCTGCCTCGGCCTCCCAAAGTGCTGGGATTATAGGCATGAGCCACCGTGCCCAGCCTGTTTTCTTTTCTTTTTTTTTTCTTTTTTTTGAGACAGAGTCTCACTTTGTCACCCAGGCTGGAGTGCAATGGCACGATCTCGGCTCACGGCAACCTCTGCCTCCCGGGTTCGAGTAATTCTCCTGCCTCAGCCTCCCGAGTAGCTGGGATTACAGGTGCCTGCCACCATACCCAGCTAATTTTTGTATTTTTAGTAGAGACGGGATTTCACCAGGTTGGCCAGGTTGGTCTTGAACTCCTGACCTCAGGTGATCCACCCGCCTCGGCCTCCCAAAGTGCTGGGATTACAGGCCTGAGCCATCACATCCGGCCGGATTTTTTTTTTTTTTAGTGACAGTATCTGTGTCACCCAGGCTGGAGTACAGTGGCATGATCATCGCTCGCTACAGCCTTGAACTCTTGGGCTCAAACGATCCCATACGAGGGGTTCTGCCTCAAGGACTCCCTCTGTGGCAGGCAGGACTCTGCTGGGTTTGCAGAGAAGCTTTTCCAGTCCTCGGGGGTGGAGGCTGTGGCTGGAGGTAGGGAAGCAGAGACCTGGGGCCTCCCTGAGATCTGGAGGAGCTCATCCTCGTTGGAGGGTTTGGGCCTTTGGGATCCCTTCTAAACCCGAGTTTGTATATTTCCATGATTTCCTTCCAGAACTCAGGCCTCTAACTGGGAAAAAGCCAATTATGCAGGAAGCGCTGACTTTTCCATGAAGACCTGACATTCTGGGGCATTATTGAGGGAGTGTGGAGAGTCAGGCACAGCAGCCGCCACGTGCCCACTTACTGGGTTGATGAGGCAAATTTTTTTTTTTTGAGACAGAGTCTCTCTCTGTTGCCCAGGCTGGAGTGCAGTGGTGCGATCTCGGCTCACTGCAAGCTCTGCCTCCCGGGTTCACGCCATTCTCTTGCCTCAGCCTCCCGAGTAGCGGGGTCTACAGGCGTCGGCCACCACGCCCAGCTAATTTTTTTGTATTTTTCGTAGAGACGGGGTTTCACCATGTTAGCCAGGATAGTCTCAATCTCCGGACCTCGTGATCCACCTGCCTCGGTCTCCCAAAGTGCTGGGATTACAGGCGTGAGCCCCCGCGCCCAGCCGATGAGGCAAATTTTTAAACATTTTTTTTTTTTTTTCGTAGAGATGGGGTCTCACTATGTTGCCTAGGATGGCCTCAAGCGATCCTCCTGCCTTGGCCCCTCAAAGCACTGGGATTACACCTTGCCCAACCTGGGGGGTCAAGAATTTTTATTTTGTTCCCAGATGTGTCCTCATTGCTTAGAACAATTCCTGGCATACAGTAGGTCCTCAGTAATTATTTGTTGAGTGAATGAACAATGATCTGAGGTGGATATTATGATTATCATTTTAAAAATGAGTAAACTGAGGTACAGAGAGATTAGGTAACTAACACAGGGCCATGCAAGTACTAAATGGCAAACTTGGGATTCAAATCCAGGCAGACTGGTTTCAGAATCTGTGTTCTTAGTCCCTAAGCTATATTGTCACTTTAATTAAAATTTGATGAATTGGCCGGGCGCAGTTGCTCACGCTTGTAATCCCAGCACTTTGGGAGGCCGAGGTGGGTGGATCACCTGAGGTCGGGAGTTCAAGATCAGCTTGGCCAACATGGCGAAATCCCATCTCTACTAAAACCAAAAATTAGCCAGGCGTGGTGGCAGGTGCCTCTAATCCCAGCTACTCGGGAGGCTAAGGCAGGAGAATTGGTTTGAACCCAGGAGGCTGAGGTTGCAGTGAGCTAAGATGGCACCATTGCACTCCAGCCTGGGAGACAGAGTGAGACCAAAAAAAAAAAAAAAAAAAAAAAATTGATGAATTAACAAGTCAAATAGCCTTTCTAGCTTCTTCTTGCACCCTATCCAAAGTGCAAGATCATCAAACATCTTCTTCCTTACCCAACCTAAATTGCCCCTCCTCCAGGTAGGGTTAACTTATCTCCTTCCTTGCTTCCATTGTCCTGTGGATATACCTTTCTCAGAGTCCTTAGAACCAATCTATTTATGTACCTTTCTGAATCTTCACTTAACCTTGAGTTTCTTCATGGCAGGGACCTATTCTTTATTTTCTTCATCTCTCCCAGCCTGTGTCTAGCACATGTTAGGGGCCTGATACATATTTGTTGAATGGGCGACTAGAAGGCTTTCTGGTACTTACTGCCTGCCAAGTGAACGTATGCTTGTTGAGTCCTATTTGTGATGAACTTTCATTTTAACATGGCCCATGTGTTCCAGAGAGAGAAAAACAGGCCCAAATCATAACAGAATCGCATACAATCACATCTCGAGGTGACTTTTCATGTCATTCATTTAGTGGCTTCTGGTAAAACACTGTTCTATCTTTGCTGTATTAAACACACATTTAATGTTATCCGATGTACAATTGCCTTTCACCCCAGATCAAAAGGCACTGTGAGGCTACACAACTAACTGACCACGGGGGAAATCCACTTGGTTAAGGGACAAAAGGGACGTTCATGCCCCGTTGGGTTCTACAACTCCTGGTTTTTGTAAAATGCACTGGTGTCCATGTAAAGGTGTTGACCAAAGGTCATGGGGTGGACTATGGTAACAAAACCCTTGCCCTGTGTGAGAATTTAACCTTGGGTTAACTTTCTAGCTCTGTTTCCCTGGGACCCAGGTAAAGGCAGAATGTCCCTCTGCTGCTGGGCAGTATTGCTAATGGCACAATGTCCCCTGGTTGGTATCTGGGCGGGGGCTATGAGTACCTGCTGGGCCACCAGGCTTGGGCTTCACAGAGCACAGTGACTCTGCTGGACACATCCCTGTGGGGCGCCCGGGACACTTTGCTGATGGAATTGTTACTAGAGGTGCTGGCTTCTGGGGGGCATGAGGCTTTTAAGCTCCCACGCCTTCCTGATGTGCCTCTGGTCTTCTTGCACCTGCGTTGGGGGGGATTGACAATGGAGATGACTCCCATGTGGCTGTGTGGGCAACTGCAGAAGAGGAATGCTCGAAGCTACCCTCCTGGCAGGCTGTGTTCCTGTCCTGGGTCCTTCTCGGTGGACGGTGGCCTAGGTCAGGCCTGTGGCACTGAACGTCAAGTCCAACCCCAAGACACGCCCTTGGGGGCACTGCGGAGATCAGATGCTGTCAGGGGGCTGCTTTAGCACTCAGAAAGCTGAAGGAAAAGTGGATTGACTGAGAGGACATCACAAGGCTGAAGACCCCCAACAGTCTGCCCAGCGCCCCTTCTCCCTTTTCACCCTGGACAGCAGGTGGTCCCCGCCTGGGCCAGGCCCAGGGCCCAGAACTGGGAGACCAGTGATGCCCACATTGATCCCCCAAGGCAGAAATCATTCTCTTCCCAGGCCCTTCCACCCTTCCTCTGGGGGCCTGATAATTGGGTGTGGATAAGGAATTGTTATCATGTTTACAGATTACTCCAAACTGGGAGGGGAAGCCAATGTATGATAATAGAATCAGTTTTCAACATGACTTCAGTGGGATGACATCTGAGCCAGAACCTATTATTTATTTATTTTTTGAGACGGAGTCTTGCTCTGTGGCCCAGGCTGGAGTGCAGTGGCACAATCTTGGCTCACTGCAGGCTCTGCCTCCCAGGTTCACACCATTCTCCTGCCTCAGCCTCCCAAGTAGCTGGGACTACAGGCGCCCGCCACCACGCCCAGCTAATTTTTTTTTTTTTTTGTATTTTTAGTAGAGACGGGGTTTCACCGTGTTAGTCAGGGTGGTCTTGATCTCCTGACCGCGTGATCCGCCCGCCTCAGCCTCCCAAAGTGTTGGGATTACAGGCATGAGCCAGCGCACCCAGCCTGTGGGGGCTTCTTTCTTCCTGCTGACCTCCTGGACTCAGTCAGGACCTCTGTCTTCTCCCTCTTTCTGATTGGTCTGGGCCACAGAGGGGACTCAGCCCTGATGGGGAGGTCGATGTTGGCTCTACTGGCCCCTGTCGCAGGCTCTCGCTCTGCGCCAGCCCTGGATTGCGTAGTCTTCCTGCCTTTGCCACTGAAGCCGCCCAGCAGCCTCCCGAAGTTGGCCTCCTCATCGCCTCCATTTCTCAGATAAGGAACTGGAGGTTCAGAGAGATTTCAGCAACTTGCTCAAGGTCGCCCAGCAGCTCTGGGGCTGAGGGAGGACTCGGCGCCCACCCTCTGGCTCAGAGCCTGGCTCCGAGGCACTGCTTTGTGCTGACCAACATTCCCTTCCAAAGCTCATTAATGTCCTGTGACTCCAAACCAACAGCGCCTTAGGAGGGAGCTCTGGGTGGTGAATTTCTAGGGCACAAGATGTCCCCTTTCCTCCCTCCTCTGTCTGAGTCTGTCCATTCAGAAAATGCTGAGATGGGCCAGGTGTAAAGTCTGGAATGCAACTCAAAAATGAATCAGCTTTTCCTCTTCCTGCTAACGCCTTTGCTTTGACTTCCTCTGCAGATGCCGCGGTCCCCGCGTGTCCCCAGTATGTCTCTTGTGGGCAGGAGCTTGCATTCTCAGATCTGGCTGATGGGTGCATGGGGAAGGTGGGTGTGGGAGGACCTGGGAGGCCAGTTTTTCCTGCGCTTCTGCTGGGAGAGTGGGACCTGCCCGCCTGTCTCCCATTCCCAGCTTCCCTCTGATGAGTAGGGCTGCCATCCCCAAGGAATTCTGTCTCAAAGACTCCCTCTGCAGCAGGGAGGACTCTGCTGGGTGTGCGGAGAAGCTTTTCCACTCCCCAGGGGTGGAGGCTGTGCCAGGAGTTGGCGTGCTCCCATCTCTGGAGGTGGGGAAGCAGAGACCCGGGGACCTCCCTGCAATCTGGATGATCTCCATCCTTGTGGGAGGGTTTGGGCCTTTTGGATCCAGTCTAAACCTGAGTTTGCATGTTTCCATGATTTCCTCCCAGAGCTCAGGCCTCTAACTGGGAAGAAGTCAATTATGCAGGAAGCGTTGACATTTCCATGAAGACCTGACATTCTGGGGCATTACTGAGGGAGTGTGGAGAGTCAGGCACAGCAGCTGCCACGTGCCCACTGGCCGGGCAAGCCGGGGGTCTGGATGGGTCACACCTCCCCCACCCAACACTGCCCAAACCTCGATGGCAGGGCCTTCTGGAACCACAGTTCTCAACCTGTCTGACAAAAGACCCCTTTTTGTTATTTTCCATCCATCACGATTGACACCTTGGTAAGTAGATGCTCCTGTGTGAGATGCCAGGGTGCTGAGGGGCTGGAGCTGAGTCTGCTTGCTGCCTCTTGCTTTCTGAGCTTACCCTGCTGTGGGCCTGTGCCATGGGGGACCAGCCAGTCCCCAGGCTGCCCCTCAGAGCACGGTTCCTCAGCAGCCGTAAAGGAAGCAGAGGGTCTGGGGCTCCATGCACATTGCCCTTTGTGGGTCCTGAGCTCACTGGCACATCGAGCACTCTGAGGAGTCCTGTGGGAAGAAACGTGCTCACTGTTGCCCAAGCCTGTTTGACCTTGGAGTGCTTTCGACGGCCTCTACCACCGAGCTTGGCCCCCAGCGTCTGCTGCCAGAGGCCATTCTCTGGTTGTGAGGATGTGGAGAAATAAGAACCTTTGTGGCTCCGTTGCTGTGGGGAGGCAAAGTGGTGCAGCTGCCGTGGGAAATGGTGTGGTGGTTCCCGAAGGAGTTAAATATGCAACACAATTCCCATATGATCCGGCAATCCCACTTCTCAGTGTAGACCCAAAAGAATTAAAGGGCCTCAAACAGATATGTGCACACCCATGTTCACAACAGCATTATTCACAACAGCCAAAGGTGGAAGCAAAGAAAGTGTCCATGACAGATGAACGTGGTCTGTCCCTGCAATGGAATATGATTCACCCTAAAAAGGAAGGGCGTTCTGCACTGCGCTGCAACAGGGATGAACCTGGACGGCAGGATGCTAGTGAATGAGCCGGCCACAAAAAGACAAATACTGCAGGATTCCACTTCCACGAGGTCCCTGGAGTAGTCACATTCACGGAGACAGAAAGTGGAATGGAGGTGCCAGGGCTGGGGGAGAGGGAATGGGGTTTGTGTTTCATGGAGCAAAGTTTCAGTTGGGGAAGATGAGAAAGTGTACTTAATGCCACTGAAGTGTGCGCCGAAAATGGATAAAGTGGTAAATGTGTGTTATGCATCCTTTACCACAATGAAAAGGAAAGGGGACCCTCCTCTGGAAGTAGGTTGGGGTGGTCCTCCCGCCTCCTGCCCCTCTGCTCCGCCGCTCCCCTCTCCAGGTGGGTCTAGTCGTGGTTGAGGAAACTG
Source organism: Theropithecus gelada (assembly GCF_003255815.1). NCBI lineage: Eukaryota > Metazoa > Chordata > Mammalia > Primates > Cercopithecidae > Theropithecus > Theropithecus gelada. The sequence goes on from NC_037669.1 coordinate 51,574,820, forward strand.
GCTCATTTCCGGAGCACACTAAATTTCCAGATCAGGCGTTGGAGTCCTTTATGAATCTGGTTTGGGAGCCTGGCTTTCCAGATAGCTGACTGCAGGGGGGGTTCCCAGTTTTGTGGCAGATGCCAGTGCCGGAGGCAGCTCCCTGCAGAGGAGGCCCGGCCTCTGTGATGCAGTCATGGAGCCACGCACTGCCCCATTGGAGGGATGGAAGCCCCACTCGGACAGGAGAAGGAGAGCTGCTGTGGACTCCAGGCGTCTGTTCCTGGGGCCCTGGGAGCCCTGCAGTGTCTGAGCTTGTTAGGCCCCTGGGTTTCCATTGGGAGGACCTCCTTGGCCAGGCGGTCTGGGGTGGGTGGGCAGAGGTTTGGCCGCAGGCAGCTGGGGTGGGAGTCCACAGGCAGGGGCCCTCTACTTGGCCTTGCCTGGAAGGCCCTTCCTGTGCCCCCCTGAGGATGCTTGAGGTTGAAGGACGCCTCTGTGTGATAGAGGCTCTGTCCTAACTCCACCTCTCCCTGGCTTCTACCTCTGGGACATGTCCTGTTGGAGGAATAGTGTCACCCTTCTGGCTGAGACAGTGGGGCCTGCAGAGGGGCATGGGCCGGGCAGCTGCCCACAGAGCAGGTGGGCTGGAGCCTGTGTCCATCCTCAGGAAGAACCCTCTGGGCACCACCCAGGCACCCCACCGTGACCAGGGCAGGGCCTGGAATAGTGGCCTCAGGGGCGGAAACCACCTCCCTCCCCTCACCAAGGCCTCCTGGCTCCAGGCCTTGCTATGGTGTCACACTCTAGGGTCCTTCCAGCGGCGGCCCTGCTTACGAGCCCTGGGTTCTCCTGCTCACTGGCCTCCCTGCCTCCTTAAGCCTCAGTTGCTGCCTCACTCTGCAGTGTGTTCCCCTATGTTGTTTCACCGACCATGGATGAGGCCAGCAGCTCTTAAAGCTGGTTTGAGAAATAAGTGGCATTAATGCCTGTGAAGTGGCCCGGTGGCTGGTAGCTATTAATAGAAACAGGAGTTTGGCAGCAAAACCCATCCACGCAGATCTAGATGCCAGTGGATATGTGAGGAGTGTTTGGCCGGCCTGTTAATGAGGCCAGTTTAGCCAAATGTCCCGGGATATGAGTGTCCATGCGGCATCGCCCTTCACACCTGGGGTGCTGTCTGTCCTCTGCAAGGGTCGACGTGCACCTTAGAATGTCTCAGGCCGTGCTCTGTAGGGACCAGCTCCTGAGACCATGCATGAACCAGAGGAGTAAGTCAGCGATGGCCGTGAGGCTGACCTTGTCCCGACCAGGAAATAGGCTGAATCATTAATTAGTCATTTACTTCTATGAAAATTTAGTAGGGAGTCCTCTTCCCCAGGATCCAGAAGCCTTGCCTTTGAGGGTCTGTCAGTTTAGACCCATGTCTCAGTCTAGATGATGGCCACAGAGTGGGAGAAGCCCCTTGGGGGGCCAGTGGGGTATGAGGGGCAAGTGGCAGATACTGGGGTGGGAAAGAAGTAGGGGGCAAGGACCGCCCTTATTCCCCCAAGTCTCAAATTGGCAGTGTTGGTCACAGGCCCTATGTGACCATTTCCAAGTTTGAAATTTGAGGTGATCCAGGTCTGGGGCTGGAATGGAGCGACACAGTCCCCCCGGAGGGGCCGGGTTGGCTCTCCAGTTTGCCCCAGGCCCACCTGGCCCGGCTACTCCCGGCCCCAGGAGGCATTTGAGTTTGCAACACTAACCCGTGCCAATTTAAAATCTTCAAAGGCACTGAAGTGCCTAAGGCTGGGGTTTAGAAATAGCGTCCCAACAGGAGCCCGTGAAGAGGGTGGGGGCAGCCTGAGCACAGGTGGCTGCACAGACCCCAGTTCCGTGGACTGGGGCTGCAGGTGACTTTTGCCATGTTTCAAGTTTCCGATGAGGAGTTGCGACGCCTGGAGTGATTGGGAGAGAGAAGACAAATAAATGCATTCAAGTCCCAGAGTCAAGCTCTCTGGATATTATGGGCAGCAGCGGCATTAAGGAAATAAGCCACCAGCCTCTCAGGGCCTTGCTGGGAAGTGATAGTCCGTGGATGAAGATGTGCCGTCCCCCAGCTTGTTAGAGGCACCACCCTGCCTCTGGTGGCCACGTGGTGGGCCTGGACTGTCCCCATGCTGTCCTGCAGAGGTGGCTGGGAGTTGGGCCAGCACTGGCACTGCTGCCCCAGCGAGCAGAAAGCCGCTAAGCACTTGGCAGGGGCTGCTTACTGTTGAACTATTTAACATCCTAATGCATCTACTTTCACATCCTCCGCTGATCCCCAAAGACCGCTGGGCGGGCATTGGTGAAGTTGCCATAAGTATTAATGAGGCAGCACTCTGTGCCTTCCCGCCGGGGTGAGGGCACATCCTTGATGGTGGCCATCCCAATTTGGGGCCACCAGGGCCCCAGAAATATTTTTCCAGTGTGGGGAGCTCCCTGGGGGGCTTGGGGTGGTTACACTCCCGGGAGAAACTGCAGGGAGGGGATTTCCAGCACCTGGACAGTGTGGGCAGCCGTGGCTGGCACGGAGTGAGTTGAAGAGCCAGTTCTGGAGTCTGCTGACCTTCAGCTTCCTCTTGCCAGTAAACCTGGGAGCATGTGTCAGGAGCATCATGCAGCCTGTCTCTGGGGAAGCGTGGCTCAACCAGGGCCTGCTGGTGAGGTGGATGGACTGAGCTTTTGGAGGGTTTTTGCAGGAGCTTGGGGGTGACATGGTGTGACATTATTTTAAAGGCCTTTCCTGCTGTGACACAAACTGTAGAAAGGCCCGAGGCAGCTGCCAGATTGGCTGGGAGACTGATGTGATGGCCCAGGGGAAAGCTGCTGCTGGCCTGGACCAGGATGGCTGTGGTGACAAGAGCATTTTGGGCTCACTTGCAGCTGACTGGCACTGGTGGGTGGCACTGAGTAAGTGAGGGGAAAGGAGGCATTATGGGTGATTTGGGAGAGTTTGAGGAAGTGTGGAAGCCTCTGTGGGGGGAGGTGGCGGCCAGGGCTGTCTTCCTTTCTCCAGGTTCCCTCCATTGCACACCTGCTGCCAGAGAAGTCATGCTGAAGCTGGATCTGTTCAGGCCACCCTCCCTCAAGAATGTTCAGTGGCTCCCCATTGCCTGCAGGACCCAGTGCACACCCATGAGGGTGGCAGTCAGGGGTCTCCCCGACAGACCCCTCTGGGCCTGGGGCCACCCCTCACCTCCACCTGTGCATGAGCAGGAGCAAACAGAGCACATGAACTTCATTTTCCAGTTTCCATGAAAAAAATTTAAAAACCTTTTCCCTTTTCCCCGTCATGAGATGTGAAAAGCATCTTGTGAGTGCAGCCACCATGCTGTCTCAGCCACAGGCTTCCCTCGCCTCCCACCAAAGACTCTGTTGCCTTGGAGAGCAGCCCCTTTTGGATGGTTCGAGTAGTTTTCAGATGAGTTATTTCAGTCTGTCTTTTCTCTCAGCAGCCAGCTCATTCATGCACACACCTATGAGTCATTCATTCTACAGTCCATGAGCACCTGCTGTATAGCCAGCACTGAGCCAGACCCTGGGGACTAATGGGATTAAGAAATGATCCCAACTTCAAGGATTCAGCACAGCCAGGTCCAACCGCTCCCCGCCCATGCCTTGCCCCAGGCCTCGCACACCTGGGAGCACCATAGGTGCCGTGGAAGGAACTCAGCACACAGGAGGCGCTAGGTCACTTTGCCCCCGCCCCCCGGCATGGCTTTGTCAGGGTTCCCAGCCCTGCGTGTGGGAATCCTGGGATCCCGGAATGCCGGAGCTGCCGGGGGCCTCAGAAGCCAGAGGTGCACCTGACTTTAGATGGGGAGCTAGCATGTGATTATGGTGCTGCTTCTAGATGCTTTGGGCTCCAAGTAGAGGTCAGGTCATTCCATCCAAGGTCTTTCCAGCTCTCCTGGTTCTGTGGGGGACAGTGGCTCGGTCTCGTGCCAGTCTGCTGTCCGGGCCTCTTTCAGGGATCAGCTTGGGGTGAAACAGCCAGAGTCTGGAGCAAGAATGGGATGTCATTGTTTTGTGTTCCTGGTATTATTTTGAGCATTCTTTTCTATTTCAAGTAATGATAGTATTTTACATTTAAAGTGTGAATATAAATAAAAGTGAATTTTCTTTTCAAAATACATTTAAGTAAAGGAGTGAGGCAATTTAAAGGAAAATACTAAGTAGTTTATAGGGACATGGCACAACACTGGAGACGGGGGCTGGAATGAATCAAGTTGGGGAAATTTGGAGCCAACCAGACCCAAGGCTTCTGGACCAGCTGTGGAGGTGTCTCCATTATGCCCTCTTTCTGGAGAGCAAGTCTCTCCCAGTGGTTTCAAGGCAGAAGCATTGTGAAAAAATGGCGTGAATGGAGAGAAAACTTGGTACTTCCACACAGTGGAATACTACTCAGCCCTGAAAAAGAATGGTCTACTGGTGCACACTATGCCATGGATAAACCTCAAAAACACAATGCCAAGTGGAGGAAGCCCTACCACTAGACTGTGGCATATGGAAGTCCCGAAAAGGCAACCCCATAGAGATAGAATAGATTAGTGATTGCTGGGGGCTGAGGATGGGTAAGGGAATGCATCAGACGTAAATGCATGAGGGATCTTATTGGGAGAAGAAAACATTGTAAATCTAACATGTGGTAATTGCACCATTCAATGAAAGTTACAAAAGTCATTGAATTGTAAAACAAAACAAGCAAAAAAACCTGAGTCAGGTTCACTCTGTTCAGTTGGATTTTTTTAGAAAAAGCACTAAGAATAAAATCAAAATCATCTTTTGTCATCTGTAATGGGGGAGAATGTCCTTCAGGGCTCTTCTCCATGGCAAATCCTTTGTCACCACCATTGGGCTCCTGTCATCAGCTAAGTTTTGCAGTGTGTTCACCTTGTCTACGTCGTGATATGCTGTATCCTATGCCATTAACTCTTCTAGGTTAGTGTGACCTAAACTCATTGGGAGAAAGGGTCCATACGTTTGGGAGTGGGCAGGGGTAAGCGAAGTTAAATTTGTGTGTTTCACGTGCTAATGAATAGAATAGCATTTTGTTTCTCCATGGGGAAGAGAGTGCATCTGGGTGTTCTGTCAATCTGTCTGTCTGGACCCACTGTCCACTGCTCTCCATGCTCCATGCCCTGGAGGGATGCCCTCTCCCACTGGCTTCCGCACCCTCCAGCTTTCTGGTGGGTTCACTGATGGGAGATCAGTGGGCAGGATGGAAAGAGGCTGGGATATTCATTTCTGTAGCCCCTCCTGCGGTCCCTCTGTCCCCAGCCACAGCTCCCCGCTGCAATCCCTTTGGGTTCTGGTGACTGCTCCCTCTCATCCCTTAGGTCCAGGGGGTGGACAGCTCATCGCTCTGCCAGCCCTGGGTGTATCTCTGAGTGGCTCCCTGCCCTCACCTGCCCTCTGTAAGTCATCCCTTCACATGGCTGGCTCCAGTGGCCCCTTCTGAGGGCCCCCTGTCCTCTGCTGGGTAACGTGTCCTAAACATGTTTGACCATGTGTTCAGCTCACATGGAGCTGCTGGTGTGGGGGATGCTGTTTGGGAAATGCTGTTCTACAGCTGCGCTGTTGGCTGCCTAGTTTCCCACACTGCACGGGTGCTATTATTATATATGCAACCTCCTACCATTGAGCAATTGGTCACTGCCAATCTTTGCATCTTTGTGCAATGACTATGTCCTTTGGATGGATTCCTAGAATGGCCAAAGGACATGCCCACTTAAAGGCATTTCCAATAGGTGTTGGACAGAGCTCTGGAGGGCCCAGCCCCAGGGAGTGGCTCTACCCGTCTTTGAGGACACCATCTCCTGCATGTGGTGTCTGGATGTTTAGCAATCACTAAGAAAGCAGACTTTGGCTGTGAGGGCTGAGACAGAGATTTGGTTTGGAAGCCCCGGGCTTGGTCTGCTCTGGGGCTTGGAGGAATACTTGTTCGGTGAGCTCCACAGCAGGTCCTGCGTCCCTTCTCAACAGGAGACGTTTGAGAAATGAGCTCTCCTCTCAGCCGCTCCCCAGCTATGTGGTGTCAGCTGCCGTGGAGGGGCTCTGAGCTTGGGTGGGAATTGCTGGTCGTACCCGCCTCTCTGCCCAGCCCGTGCCGGGGGCGGAGTGCAGCGGCCATGTCGGCCTTCTCCGGGCCCCAGCAACACATCCATGTATCATCCGTGCTGAGAAGGTTTGGTAATGCTGTGGTGTTTTATTATCTGTGCAACTTTGCCTCCCTCGGCCCCAGGACCAAAGAGGCATTTATCAAGCCCCTCAAATGTGCAGAGCACTCTGTCTGGCTAATTACAATTGTGAAGCTGTTCAGACTTAACATGGATTTTAAATGAAACTCTTGCAGTTCTTGTTCTTCGCTTTTCTGAGGGGGCCTGAGGCTGCCCTTCGTGATGTCTGGCATGGCCAGAGCCTGAAGGTGGGCGCTAAGGCTCCATGTGCTCCTGGAGCGGGTATCTTGGTCATGGGCTGATGATCCATGCTAATCCAGTTGGCGTGTCCTCTCAATTTCATCAGGCAGCCGTGTGGATTTCTCTGTCCTCCGGGCAAGGCCTCTGGTCAGCCATTCTGAGCCTTGGCCGCTGGTTTATTTGGAAACCTTTTCCATCCCCCAGGCCGAGGCTTGGTTTTATTTTCCTCCATGATGATGTCTTGTGTGCGCGGGAGCCTGGCACAGGGGAGGGGTTGGTGGTAAAGAGTCACCTTCTCTTCCCTTGCCAGATGGTGCACAAGGAGCCGCATCCCCACCATCTGCCTCTCGCCTCTGCAGCCTTTGCATTCAGTAGGCACTTACTCATCCTGCCAGCCCTGGACCATGTCTGAGGGCCTAGTCTAGGCCAGGCACAGGGCTCAAAATTCCCCTTACGGGTGCAGTAAATTCCACTCGTCCGTTCACTCGGGTGCCTGTTCGTTCGGCCAGCGCTCAGCAGAGCCCGGCATCGGTCCTAGCGCTCAGCTGCAAACACTGGGACCTGTTCTTGCTCTTTACACAGAAAGAGAAGTTCCAGAATGCCAGGTGCTGCACACCATCTGGGAAAGTCAGAGAACCAGCTGCATGGTCAGGCACGGTGCCCCACTGGGACCTCAACACTGCTCCCTGGAGACTGTGCTCCACCAGACACCAGCTCGTGTGCCACAGTGGCCCCTTGATGGCACCGTGGCCCTACTCTTGCCAGGGTGGGTTCCTGGAGGTGCCCCCTCCTCACCTCACAGGCTTCTGCTGGGATTCCTGCCCTGGTTCGTCCACCTGGCAGTGAGAGGCCCCAGGCTGCACCCACGTGCAATGGAGGCCGTGAAAGGGAGTTTCTCATTTGTTTCTTGGAGGAAGGAGGGCTGCGAGGAGGATCATGTCCCAGACTCAAGGCAGGGGGCCATGGCCAGAGTCCTGGTTCAGGCTCGCTGTGGCCCTGCAGTGTGCCTGCCTGTGCTGCCTGTAGGACAGGGTGAGGAGTCGCCCTGAGCAGCTCCTGGACAAGGGTGTCGTGAGCAGCAGACGCCGTGTTCCGGGTCCTCTGCAGAAGGCTGATGTCGATGACTCAGACAGAGTTAGTCTCAGCCGGCCAGGGCAGGCTGGCTCTCTGAGGCTTAGAAGCCCCTGCAGTGCGACTGGAAGGGTGAGAGAGGGGTTCTTCATGTTAAGGGTTTGGGACTCTTTGGCAGGAGGGGAGAACGACACTGGAGCAGAGGGACCAGCATAGCAAAGGCCAGGAGGGGCTGGGCTGTGTGGACAAAGCACAGTGGACAGGGACACGGGGCACAGGCCTATCAGAAGGAGCTGGGTGGCGGGGAGGGACCAGGGAGAGCCCGGGGGAGAGCGATGGATCCAGTTCGGGGTTGGGAGAGGGCCCTAGATGGGACTTCTGGGCGGCAGAATCAGTGAGGCTCAGTGGCTGACTGGCTGTGGGTATGAGCCCAGGATGGTGCCTGGCCCCTAATTTTGGTGCCAGGCAGGTGGGCAGGTGACAGCCATTCCTGAGATGGCCTAGGCACTCGTTTCCTTTCCCTCCAGCCACGTGCAGCACCTTTTCTACCTTGATGTTCCCAGTCCCACCCCGGGACCCACCAACACCAGCCTGGTCACGTGGCCGTAATTGCTTAGCTTGCAGTCTGGTAATTACTGAACGTGCTTATTGGCTGGATTTCAGCAGGTTTAATATCATCTTTCATGGCTAAAAACGTGGCTCAAAATGAAGGACATAAAGTTGAAGGAGCCCTGGATAAAATTCTGCCTTCAAGTTCCTGTGGATCAAGAACTCGGGTGACGAGCTGATGCCATAATTCACAGGGAAACTCAAGGAGCCCAGGGTAGCCAAAATGGTCCTGAAAAAGAAGAACAAAGTAGGAGATCCCACGCCTCCCATTGTCCAAGTTACTATAAACCAACAGTCATCAATACTATACGGTACCGAAACAGGAAGCACATCTAGATGGATGGAATAGAATTGGGAATCCAGAAATCAAACCATGCACAGGGGGCCAAGATGGCTCAGTGGGGAAAGAACAGCCTCCTCAACAAATGATGCTGCACAATTAGATATCCACTTGCAAAAGAATGAATCTGGACTCTCCAGGCCACAAACAAAAAATGAACTCAAAATGTAACTAACTGTCAGAACTCAAATGATAAAACACAAGAAAACTTAGGAGTAAGTCTTCATGACCTTGGGTTTGCAAAGGATTCTTAGATATGACATGGAAAGCATGAGCGACAAAAGAAGTAGATAAATTGGACCCCATCGAAGTTAAAAATATTTATGTTTCAAAGAATATTATCAAGAAAGTGAAAAGACAACCACAGAAAGGAAGAAAATATTTGCAAATCGTATATTTGATAAGAGACTTTAACCTAGAATGTATAAAGAGCTCTTATAACTCAATAACAAAAAGACAACTCAACTAAAAAGCAATCAAAGCGATGACAAAAATCACCTGATTTTAAAACGGGCCAAGGACTGGGATAGACATGTGTCCAGACAAGATACGCCAGTGACCAGTACACGTGTGAGAAGATGCTTGCTGTCATTAGCCACCAAGGAAATGCAAATCAAAACCACAAGGAGGTGCCGCTGCCACCACCAGGATGGCTCTACTCAGAAAGTCAGACAATGACACGTGTGGATGAGGGTGTGGAGAAACTGGAGCTCTCACGCATTGTGGGTGAGAGTGTGAAATGCTGAAACTGCTTTGGAAGACAGTCCGGCAGTGCCTTGAGCAGTTAGACATGTGTTACCCTGTGACCCAGGAATTCCACTCCAGGGCCTCTACCCAGGAGAGATGAAAACCTACAGAATTCATCCTTAAGTGTTTGTAACAGCATTATTCATAATAACCAGAAAGTGGAAACAACACAAATGTCCGTCAGTTGATGAAAGAACACACTGTGGAATATTATTCAGCCGTGGAAAGAACGAAGTCCTGATACATGCTGCAACATGGGTGAGCCCTAAAAACATGCCAGATGCAAGAACCATTCACAAAAGTCCACGTATTATACGATTCCACTTATATGAAATGTCCAGAATAGGGAAAACTGTAGAGACAGAAAGCAGATTAGTGAGTGGTTGCAGGGGCTGGGGCAGAGGAGGCAGAGAGAATAGAGAGCTGATAGCAAAACAACCTTGGTGGGAAGGTACTATTAGCTCCACTTTACAGGTGAGAAAACTGAGGCTCAGAGAAGTTAAGAAACCTGCCCCTGAGAGGCACAGCGAACATGGGGCAGAGGCAGCATTCAGACTCTGGACTGCTTGACTCCAGAGCTGCTGAGCCACCGCTAGGGCCCTTCACAGAGGCTGGGCACCGACACGCACCAGAGCCCACAGGGGCTCAAAAACACAGGGCCATGGGGGTCTCAGGTCCTCTGGCCACGGAGAGAGGGGTTCTGGGGACACAAAACCAGCGTGGATGGACTGTGCTTGCGAGGGTGAGTGAGAGTTGCGTGGAGGGTGCAGCATTTGCTGTGGGCTTTTAGGGATTTCATCTGCCAGGATGGGGTCAGGGAGAGAGGGCTTTCCAGGAAGAGGGAGGTTCCAGGGCAAAGGCCTGGAGGCTGGGCGCCTGGATTTGGGCTCAGTGTGGCGGCTGAGCAGGGCTGGGTGGTGCCAGTTCGTGGGTCCCCGCCTGGCCTTCAGGGGTGGGCTGAGGGGATCAGACTTTCTTCTGGGGCCATGGAGAGGCAAGGATGGTGACTCGTCTGCCAGCCCTGTGGGTTCCTACTCGGGGAGGGGCGTGCAGGGAGGTGGCTGAAGACGCTGCTCCCACAAGGGAACTGGGGGGTGGATGTCTGAAGAGCCCAGACTCCGAGTTGGGGTATTTGTTTGTCAGGCTGACCTGGGGCCGGGGGCAGAGGGGGGCCGTGGGGGCCCAGAAAGCAGAGACCCCAGGCAGGGATATTTCCTCCCTCCCTTCCTAATTCGGTAAATTTCATGGGCACGTTATTAGAAGTCCTGGGTTCAGGAATGACAGGATGAAGAGCTCGCTGCCAAGAAGGCCTTTCATGTTCATTGCTGTCGAGGAGGTAGTGAGACCTCTGTTATCACAGGCGTGAAAGCAGAGGCTGGATCCTCATTTCTCCAGGCTGTGCTTACACTGTTCTCCTGCCCTCTGTCTTGTCCACACGGACTGTGAGCTCCATGAGGGTGGAGATCACTCAGTCATCCAACACACCTTTACTGCACACCTACTGTGTGCCAGGCACTGCTAGCCAGAGGATGCATCAGGGAACAGCATACAAGGTCTCTACCTTCTAGCAGACTCTTATCTCTCTCGGGTGGTAGTGTGTGGTGATCTTTCCAGAGGGAGGTATCTGGGGTCTGTGCTGCTGTGTTCGTAGAGTCACAGCCTCCTCCCCTCCCACTCAGCCTCCCAGAATCATTGACTGGCCATGTTCCTTTCAGTCCACAGCGGGCCGTGCCCTCCATGTGGATAGCATTTGTTTACAGGGCCTCAGGGCCTGCTTCCTTCCCCTTCTCCCCTAGGAACGTCTTTATCGGGGTGGGCACAGAGAGAAACACATGACTCCTGAGGCTGCCTGAAGCCCACTCAACTCCCTGGAGATCGGCCCCCGAGATACTCTCCTTCTTAGGAAAACTCAGAGTGGAGGAGCCACGGCTGTTAGTGGACTCCAGTGGCTGTGGCATGTGTCTGCCTGCAGTTTCCAGGGGCCTGGCTTTATCTGTGTAGATTGGGATAATCTAGAGTAGTTGCTGGAGCTCCTGGGGTTAAGCCGCCTGGACACGCACCAGCCTCTCCTCCTGAGCACTGCACACAATTATCCCAGGGGAGCGGCGGGTGGCCTGGCAGCTGGCGCCTCTGCAGTGGAGGTGGCAGTGGGGGCGGCAGTGGGGGCTTGGAGATTGCGGTTCCCTTCCCTGGGCAGCCCGGGGAGGTGTAACCCTTGCCAGCTGAGTGAAATATCCTCCTGCAATGAGTGTGTGGGACTAGACGAAAGGCAGCACTGGAGCCCTGGGAGGACACCAGAGGATAAGGGCAGGACCTACCCTGGGCCGGGCACTTGGCGTTCATTCTACCTCACTGGGTCCCCCAAGCCTGGGGGTACCACAGCCAGGCCACACAGCCTACGTGGCATTTGATGAAGCCAGGATTAAAAACCCAGTGCATTTGTGTCCAAGGTTGATATTCATTCACCAGGCTGCCTCCCTGCTAACTCCCTGGGCTGGGGACCAGGACTCAGAGGCTCAGAGGAGTGAAGTGACCTGCTCAAGGTCACAGAGTGAGCCTGTGACATTTCTGGGCTGAGACTCCTGAGCCTCCCGCTTCAGGAAAATAAGTGATGTGTGGGTAATACCCCCACTGCATAGCAGTGGGGAAGGTTGGAGGATGGTGGGGCTGGAGCCCTGGGAGCGTGTGAGGGACTCAGCTCCAGTGCCGGGTGTCAGGCTGCTGTGGTGCTCTTGGAAAGTATGAAAGAATTCCTGAGGGAGCATGCACAGCAGTGTCCAGAACTGGCCCATCCTCCCTGGGATGCAGTGGGTTATTCACAGTCAGGCTCTCGGGAGGAAGGAGCTGTGGACTTGGAGTTGGAGAGCCCCCGGCATAGGCAGCTGGTATTAGAAATCCAAAGTGCAGGCCAACTAGAGACCTTTGGTGTGGTCCCTGAGAGGGCACAGAGGCAGGGTGTGTTGCAGGGAGAGCCCAGCCCCAGGCATATGGCAGGGCAGAGAGGGCATGGGGGTGCTGGGCTGTGAGAGCCGACGCTTCCCTGGAATTGCCCAAGTTGCACTGGTCTGGAAGGAGGCCCCAGCACAGCCTGCGCAAGGAAGCTGGTGTGCACGGAGGCCTTGTGGAATGATTCTGCAGCTGTGCAGCAAATACTGGCTATCGGTTTAGCTGGGCCCTGGGAAAGGAATACATTACAGGGAATTGCAGGCCAGGCACATTTAATCTATGCTAATTTACCGTATTGGAGAGAAGGAGAGGGAGGGAGAGAGATGGAGATAGAGCGAGCAAGTGCAACTGGACTAGTGGACACCATTAGCCTCCATCTCTCTTCGTAGCTGAATTGGGAACAGGAGGGTTTAGTTTCTTGGGGCCTCATGGGCTGTGTGCCTCTAGCCTGCCGAATGTGAGTCCAGTGTCTGCCCACACGTGTCCCTGCCCCTGAATATAAACTGGCTGCCTTGCCTGGGCTTAGTCAAAGGGGCAACAGCCATCCCTCTGATGACAAGTGGCACCGCAGCTCAGGCAGCCACAGCAGTTGGTGCTCTGAGTCACTTGCTGTGAGCCCGGAAGGTGCTGCTGGTTCACACACTGCTTCCTCATGGGGTTGGTCTGGGCGTGACTCTTGCCCACCCGACTGACTTTGAACCGGCCCCCGGTCAGGGCCGACCCCTAACTTCAGATGTGGCTTCCCCATCCCAGGGCAGCCCCCAGGCACTCCACGGCAGGGCAGTAAGGGCGCAGGGTTGCATGCTGTGAGTTCATCCTCCAGGGTGGAGTCTGTGCGGGCAGCCTGGGGAGGGAACACGGCTGGAACATGAAGAAGGGTGGAGTTGGGGGCTCCTCTCGAATCAGCCGACTGGCTGACTGTGGGCAGAGCTTGGCACCACTTCACTCCTGAAACTGCTCATTCGTTCCCTCCCTCAAAACCATTGAGCCAGCCCTGGCTATGGGTCAGGCCAGAGCTCACCTGCGAAACAGACACGCAAATGAATCCATCAAGAATGCTGGGGTCGGGGACCGAGGTAGATGTGGGTTTGAGGGGCTTGGGCTCTGGGAAGATAAAAGGTGTCCCCAGGTGGGTTCCCGAGCCTGGGTTGTTACAGGTGAACAGGAGTTCACTAGGTGGACAAGGGACAGGAGGAGGCACAGCCTGTGCAGAGGCATGGAGGTGTGGCCAGTGAGCTCAGGCTGTTAGAGCAGTTCTGGGATCTGGGGCTGGAGAAGATGCTGGTGGCCTGATCCGGAAGGGCCCTGTGTGTCCTTTGGAGTGGCTCCTTTTCTCTGCAGAGTGGGTCACCAAAGGCTGTGTTCTAGGGAAGGTATTTGGAGAGGATGTGTCTCCCAAGGCATTCTCCAGCCTGCCATGTTCAGTTAAGTTCTGAGTGGCTGTTTCAGATCTAGTGACCATGCAGTGTCTTGTCACTCATTGTTTCGCTCCATTTGTCTGGCCACCCACCCACCCAAGTCTTACCATGTTCTGAGCCACTATCTACTTACAAATTTTAAAGTTGAATTATCTGGGAAACTAATCATTTAATGAGTCATAGAAAGATGTCTGTGATAGAAACACCCAGTGATTTATTCATTCATTCAAGATGCATTTGTTGAGCATCTTCTATGTGCCATGCTGGGGGTTCCGTAGTGACAAAGCTCTGCCTTCTCTTTGAAGTGATGTTGCAGTGGGGAGAGATAAATGGAGTAAGCAAGTCAGCACAAAGGCAGGAGGGAAGGCTGGTCAATGTATGGGGACCACACAAGGCTGGCTGGACCACGTGGCTGGGTGGCAGGGATGGTTGGTTTAGATGCGATGGTGAGAGAGGGCCTCCTGTGAGAGCTGGCAATGACATGGCCGACTGATGACAGGGATAAGCCCCTGCAGGAATCTGAGGGCCAAAGGAGCCCTGGGTGCAGAGGCTCAGGGGTGGGGACAAGTGAGGAGCCTCAGGGAGGCCAGGGCAGAACCTGGGGCAGGAGGCAGACCCAGATGACACCAAATCCTCTTGACTGGGCTGCGAATGGGAACTGGCGTGGAGCATGAAGGGAACCCACTGGCACGTTGGCAGTGGGTGGTGACATTGCCAGGGTGCTCTGGAGGGATGTGTCATGGGGAGAGTTAGAATGGCAGCAGGGGGGCGGGGGTGGCCAGAGGGAAGCCATCCCAGGGACCTGGCAGAGAAGATGGGGCTTGGGTCAGGGTGGTGACCGTGGAGGGGAAGAAGTAGGCAGACTGGCGATGAGTATTAGAGCGGAAGCTGTCAGGACCTGCTGACATGGCTGGATGTTGTGAGAGGGAAACAAGCCAGGAGAAATCCGGTGGGAAGGTTTGAGTGGAGATGGGGAAGAGTGGGGTCAAGAGCTTGGTCTAGGTGTGTTCAGCCAGAGATGCTTGTTAGACATCAAGTGACAAGGATGGGGGGTGGTGAGGGCACAAGTGGAGTGGTCTCCACGATGCAGTAGTAGAAATTGTCATGGCCAACAACTCCCAAGAGCCCTGCCCAGGTCTAGGAAGCTCAGATGCTGCCCTGGCTAATATACTAGAGATGGGAAATGACCAGTCCAGGTGTGGCTAACAAGGAGGCGGGAGGTGCCAGGAGCTGGGGAGCAGGTTGTGACAGGCCCTGACCTGAGGCTGCTTCAGGGCCCACGTTCTCCCTCCTATTCCCCAACCCAGGACCTCAGGCACCTGGAATGCAGCCATCATAACTCTTGGTTCATGCCTCACTCCCATCACTGGTCCATGCCTGGCCCCGTTTATTTATGATAGCAATACACAAATAAATACCAAGATGTGCACTCACTAGCTTAGTGTCTGTAAGCTGCGTCTCCCCATGTGCCCTCACCATCCCACCTGCCTGCTTTCCCACAGGTGACCGCTGTCCATCTTACCTTCATCCTGCCCTGTCTCTGTTCTGGTTTGCTTTATTATATAATGCGTATGATTTTTTAGAAGTTTTGCTTATGATTTGCAAACTTTTAATTAAGATATAGCTCATGTATAACAAAGGGCATACGTCTTAGCTGCACTCTCATGAGTTTTTACAGTCGTATGTGCCTATGGAGATGAATATATCAACTACTTTCAGTTGGTGTTTTCAGTCTTGTTAATTTTAGCCACTCTGATGGGCATGTCGTGGTGTCTCATTGTGGTGTTCTTTTGCATTTTCCTAATGATTAAGAATGTACAGCGTCTTGTCATGGGTCTCCCAGCCATTAGACTTTCCTCTTTTGTGAAGTATCTGTACAGCGCCCCCCTACCTTATCCAAGGGGGATGTGTTTCAACCCCTAGTGGATGCCTGAAATCTCTGATAGTGCCACACCCTATATACATGATGTTTTGTCCTATACATACATAAGATGGGTGGATGGGTGGATGGAGGGATGGATAGGTGGATGGAGAGATTGATGAGTGGATGGATGGAGAGATGGGTGGATGGAGGAATGGTTGACTGGATGGAGGGATAGATGGGTGGGAGGAGTGTTGGATGAGTGGATGGGAGGATGGGGGATGGATGGGTGGATAGGGAGATGGATGAGTAGATGAAGGGATGAATAGATGAATGGATGGAGGGATGGATGGGTGGGTGGAGTGATGGATAAGTGGATTGAGGGACAAATGGCTGGATGGATGGGGGATGGGGGATGAATGGGGGATGGATGGGTGGATGAAGGGATAGTTGGATGGATGGGTGGCTGGATGGGTGGAGGAGTGGATGGATGGTTGGATGGACGGATGAGTGGATGGAGAGGTGAACAGATGGATGGATGGAGGGATGTATGGGTGGAGGGCAGGAGGGAGGGAGAAAGGGGTAGAAGGATGAAGGGTGGATCAGTAGAGGGAGGGAAGGATGGATGGATGGGTAGATGGGTGGGCAGATGGATGGAGGGAGGGAGGGAAGGAAGGAGGAATAGGTAGGTGGGCAGGTAGATGGAGGGAGAGAGGGAAGGATGAGGTGGTCCGGAAGCATCTCAGATGGGACTAACAGGAACATTTCAGATTTGTGGCAGCTGTTTCCTGGTACTGAAGTCTGGGCACAGGTGGGCGTTTACAGTCCTGTCTGGTGCTTCTGAGCTAGGCAGAGTGATGGAACTAGTCTGTTGTATCTCAGGTGGAGGTGAGCTTGTGGCACAGAATGGTTCCTTGTGCTTTAGGGGGTCCAATTTTGAGAACACAAACACGGGGCTTGCTGCTGTGGTCTTCCTATTCAGGATGGGGTGGGAGATGTGCGCTGGGTTGTTCCTGGTAGCAATACCAAGTCAGCTCAGGAAAGCATTTTCTGCTCAGAGCTGTAGAAAACGGACAGCACGGGCCGGGTGCAGTGGCTCACGCCTGTAATCCCAGCACTTTGGGAGGCCGAGGAGGGTGGATCACCTGAGGTCAGGAGTTCGAGACCAGCCTGGCTAACATGGTGAAATCCCTTTTCTATTAAAAATACAAAAAGCCTGGCGTGGTGGTGCACACCTGTAATCCCAGCCACTCGGGAGGCTGAGACAGGAGAATCGCTTGAACCCAGGAGGCAGAGGTTGCAGTGGGCTGAGATCACCCCATTGCACTCCAGCTTAGGCAACAAGAGTGAAACTCCATCTCAAAAAACAAAAAACAAAAAAAAGAAAGAAAGAAAGAAAAAGAAAACAGACAGCACGAACGCGCAGGACAGGGACCTGAGCCACCCCTTCTGAGCGCCTACTGCGTGCCCTGAACAGCGCTAGGCCTTTTCCGCTGAGGAATCCCGGGTGATCCCCCTGAAGCTCTGGAAGGCTGAGTGCCACCATCCCCATTGCAGAGATGGGACAGCCGAGGTGCAGCGTGAGCCGCCCCAGCGGTGGGCGACCCTGGTCTCCATCTCCTAGGCTGGGAGCCAAGGTTAAGAGCAGCCCCTGCCTTGCAGGACCGTGGGAGGCAGAAGTGCGACAGTGCTCTGAAGAGACTTGGCGAACCCTCTGCTGATGTGGGGCGGTGCTCTGTCATACAGGTGTGACTTCACCCCTGTTTCTCCGTCTTTCTTGACTGGGATCATCCGGGGAGTCAGTGGGCACAGCTGCTCACCTGCTGGGTCCCGGGCTGCTCACTGAGGTTTTCCTCTATGACAGTCGCATGTAGAGGCGGCGGGTGGGTCTGAGGCTGCAGGCAGGGCCCCAGCTCTCCGCAGCTCTCCCTGGGTTTGGCGTCTTCCCTGCCTGATGGAGAGTTACCCCTGCGGCCCATGAAGAAGTAGAGTGCCTGTGTCCTCCCTCCTGAAGGCCGGACAGTCCCCTCTGGAGGGGGTTCACAGATGGGCGGGGGGAAGGGGAGCTGGGGACATTCTGAGCCCAGTTCCATTCTTGGCTCACCTGGAGACAGGCCAGGGGCCTAGGGGAGGAAAGCCGAGTCCCAGTCCAGGATGGGGTCTGCCAGGCCTCACAGACCCCTGCCCAAACCTTCGTCTGTTCACTGGCGTGCTCCGCATGCTCAGGGCTCCACACGTGATGGGTGCTCAGTAAATGTGAGGAACCATGAGAGGAAGCAGGGAGGGAAGGATGAATTCTTGGACATGGGGCCATGTGACTCAGTCTGGCCGATGGGCAGGGGCTGTTAGTCTCTTCCACCGGTGGTTATCCGCCCGTCATTTGCCAGCACAGGGCTCCCTGACTTGCTTTGAGACCCACCACATCCTCTCTGTGCGCATCTGACTAATGGGCACCGCAAGTGCAGTGTCTCAGCTGCTGGTGGGGTTTGCTCGTTCCTGGAGCAGCTACTCCTTGCCTCTCTGGTGTGTGTCCTGTGTCCCAGGCACTCTGCAGACCTTCCGTTCTTGCCACGGGCCTGGGGCAGGGGCATCACCAGATCAGACTTGGGAGTCTCTGGAATCTGGGGGTGCCCACTACGGGAATTTGTTCTGTGCATGTGGGCAGAGAGATGGGCTATGGGGTTCTGGGGAACTGAGAAGTTCAGTTTAACAAAGGGACAACTTCCAGAGGTGTGTGAGGTGAAAACCAACAAGAGCCGTGCAGTTTCCATGGACTAGTGACAGTGGGAGCCCTTGCTGCGCCTCAGCTGCAGGGGCAACACCTGTGTATTTGTGTGCCTGTGTGGGTGAGTTGTGTGTGTGTGTATGTGTGTGTATGTATGTGTGTGTATGTGTGTGTATGTGTGTGTGTATGTGTGTGTGTGTGTATGTGTGAGTATGAGTGTGAGTGTGTGTGGTGGTAATGGAACCCCATGAGCAGCAGGAATGAATGCCCCAGCCTCTCCTCCGTCCTTCCCACCTCCTGGTGCCTGGGTTGGCTGAAAGAGTTCGGCCAAGAGAGCAGTGGAGCTGGGTGACGCACTGTGTGGAGGTCAGCCTCCTAGGACACAGAGCCAGGCTCAGAATGGCGCCCGGCACACTGAGCACATGCAAAGGCCATTACGAGTGTGGTATGACTCTTTCCAGCCCTCAAAGGTAGGGGTCCAGCACAGGCTTTTTTATCGTGGTGCAATGCACATAACATAAAATTGACCATCGTAACCATCTTTGAGTGTACAGTTCAGGGGTATTAGTATATTCACATTGTCATACAACCGTCACTACCATCCATCTCCAGAACTTTTCATTTCCCCAAACTGAAACTCTGTCCCCATGAAACACGGACTCCCCATTCCTCCTCCCCCAGCCTCAGGCACCCACCATTCCACTTTCTGTCTCCATGAGTTTGACCACTCCAGGGACCTCATTAAAGGGCAATCCCACAGTATTTATTCTTTTGTGACTGGCTTATTTCACTTAGAGTAACGTCCTCAAGATTCATCCATGTTGAATTCCCTTCCTTTTGAGGGCTGCACGTAAGGACGGGTGCACCACATTCTGTTTATTCATTCATCCATCGCTGGCCACTTGGGTTGCTTCCACACTGGAGCTGTTGTGAGTAATGCTGCTATTCATGTGGATGTACAAAGATCTTGTTGAGACCCCGCTTTCATGTCTTTCCTGTATATACCCAGACGAGGGGTTGCTGGATCATACATTAATTCTGTGCTTAATTTTTTGAGGAACCACCATATTGGTTTTATAGCAGTGGCACCATTTTTCATTTCCATCACCAGTACGCAAGGATTCCAATTTCTTTACATGATTGTTAGTGTCTGTTTTTTGATAGGAGCCATCCTAATGGGTGTGAGGTGCCAGCACAGACTTTTGCACATGGTAGAATAAGTGGATAGAGACGGCGTCTGGTCATTGAAGCAAGGCTCCTCTTGGCAGCGGCTGCAGTTGGCTGGAGCGTCACCGTGGATTGGAAAATAATGTAGTATTTCTTTTAAAGTACTCCATAATAATTTTCCCCACATTATTTTCCCATTTGTCCTAACTAGCAGGGTTTTGGTGTAACAAAGCTATCCAAAAAGCCACAAGGTTTATGACTATAAATGAACTCTCTCAGCAACACAGATGCGTGGCATTGAGGCTAAATTAATGGCTGTGATTTCTGTGTATTGGAATCCTGGAAATGAAAATGCTGTTTCCCCTATGGACAAAGCTTTGGTCTTGAATCATCCTAGGGAAAAATGTAGTGCTTCTCTCCAGGATACTGGATGTTGTGGCCATGCCTGTGACCCGTGGGTCTATCCTTTGCATATGAAATCTTAAAGCAGGCTGGGCATGGTGGCTCAGGCCCATAATCCCACACTTTGCGTGGCTGAGGCAGGAGAATTGCTTGAGGCCGGGAGTTCAAGACCAGCCTGAGCAACATAGCAAGACCTCATCTCTACCATAAATAAATAAATAAATAAGTTAGCTGGACCTGGTGGTATGCAACTATAGTTCCAGCTACTCGGATCACGAGCCCAGGAGTTTGAGGCTGCAGTGAGCTATGATTGCATTCCTGCACTCCAGCCTGGATGACAGAGTGAGACCTGTCTCTAAAAAAGAAGAAAGAAATCTTAAATCAGCCTTTCCCAATGTCTCCTCCCCAGGACTCCTGCCAAACTTGGAAACAGCACACAAGGGCACAGGGGAACTGGTGGGTACAGAGGGAAGGTCGGGAGCTTGGAGTCTGAGCTCCGGTCACCGCCCTTCCTGGCCATGTGGCCTTGGGCGAGCTGACTTCTGTTTCTTTGAGGACCACCCGTTGCCCCTGCTGCAGATGGAAGAGTGAGACTCGCCTCACGTGTTTGTTGTGCAGAGTAAATGGCATAACTCACAGGCAGTCCCCCCAAAGGTGAGTCGAATGCAGCTGCTTGTCATTGAAGTGGTGCAGTGAGGCAGGACTCAGGGAACCAGGCACAGGGTCCTGGCTTGATTTCCCCATCTCGCTGATACTTTTGTTTCCAGGCGCATGTTACGGCTTTCCGCTGTTAACTCATCCTCCTATGCCTGTGATCTCATTGGATCGTCCCAAGAAATTATCATTTCTAACTTAGAAATGAGAACGGGGAAGCACAGAGAGGTTTAGTGACTCGTCCAGAGTCACACAGCAAGGCAGTAACTGATCAAGAGCCGATGAAACAGAGCAACATGTGTGTGAAATGTAACGTGTTCTTGCTGGACTGGCTTGCTCGCCCTTCCTGCTGTGCCATCTCCTGGAAAGCAGCCCAGCCTGGAGAGCAGGGGCTGGCAGCCATTCTTCCCCACTCCCTGGGCCTCTTGGCTGCCTGTCCATCAGGAGTCAGGCGCACTTCCCTGCCAGGCGGTCACCCTGACCTGGGGTGCTCAGTTCACCCTCTCAACTTCGTTATCTGGAAAGGGATCCAGCCCTGGATTTTTATGAAAGTCCCTTTTTCAGGTTGTTGTTGGCTATAGATATGATCGTTGTTTCTGATGTAGAAGGTCTAAGGAAGCAGAAAGAGAAACATGAGTCTGGAGAGGCCCCTCAAGCTGAAGTCAGTGAGGGGACATGGTGGAGAATTTCCTTCCAGTCTTCCCGGGGCATGGTTGTTCACAGTTGAAACAACTCGGTAACTGCTTATAAATGATAAGGGGGGAGTGTGTGTGTGGGGTATGTGTGTGTGTGTGTTGTATGTGGGTGTGTGTGTATGCATGTCTGGTGTATGCATATAGTGTGTGATGTGTTTGTGTATGTGTGTGTTGTGTGTGTTGTGTGTATGTGTGTGGTGTGTGTGTGGTGTGTGTGTGTGTGGCATATGTGAGTAGTCTCTGGTGTATGTATATGTGTGTGCACATGTGGCATATGTGCATGGTGTGTATATGTGTGTGGTGTGTGTGCGTGTGGCATATGTGTGTAGTGTGTGGTATATATATGTGTGATGTACGTGTGTTGTGTGTGTGGTGTCTGCACGTGTGGCATATGTGTGTGGTGTATGTGTATGGTGTGTGTGTGTGAGACGTGTGTGGTGTGTAGTGTATCTGTTTGTTGTGTGTGTGGGTGTGTGTGTGTGGGGTGTGTGTGGGGGAGGTGTGTGTGAGGGGGGCGTGTGTGTGGGAGGTGTGTGTGGCATATGTGTGTGGTGTGCTGGTTTCCCTGGAATCCTGTGGGGGCTGCTTCTCTGCCCTGTCCCAGCTGCTTGCAGGGGTCCTGGCAGCTTTGCCTGGAGCAGAGGGAAGGGCATCCTTGCATAACTGGGCAGCCACGGAGGACTCAGATGGGGGTGGGATGTCCTCATGGGCAAGCAGATTCCTAAGGGCCACAGGGGCCACTCCAGGCCTTGGCGCCGGAAGCCTATGTGGGGCCAGCCGCTGCACAGGACCTAAAAAGTACGCTGAAGCAGGGTCGCAGGGCTGGCCTTGGCCCGTGGGAAAGAGTGGAGGGGCAGCCACAGCACAGCAAGTGGGGAGTGGCAGGCAGGGACACTGCTGATGCTCAGAGCTGGGCTACGGGGAGGATTTGAGGCAATGTCCCACGCAGTCCTGTGTGAGCTGCTCAGCTTGGAAAGGGGCCGCTGCTCTGCAGAGGTGTCCCTGAATGGCTCCTGTCCCAGGGGGTGTCCTAGGAGCTTTGGGGTGGAGGTTTGGCCGATGCCCATTTTCTCAGTCATGACAGCTGGAGCTGGAGTTCCCAGCCCAAGCTGTCAACCAGGACTGGGTCAAATGTGTTGGCCCCTAGAGAAGGGGCCAGGCGTGGCCGCCTCCAGAAAGCCTTCTCACTGCCCCAGCTCTCTTCCACCCCAAGCCCGGCCAGTGCCTCCTCTGGGCTGGGAGCTTTCTGTGATGTGAGGCTGGTCTCACATTTTCACTGCCATGTTGTGTCGCCTGCCCCACCAGCTCCCCCTGTCCCCTTGCACCCCCAGCATGCCATGCATGTAGCTGAATGCAGGAGTGACTGACCACACTCTTTATGTGCATGAGTTTTCAATATGGAAACAAGTTACGTTACAGAGAGCTTGGGAAACACAGGCTAAACACTCGCCCAGCAGCCTTCCGAGCCCAGCTATGGTCACTCTGGTGTATTCCATTCTGGGCATTTCTTCTCAGCAGGCTTTTTCTTTCCTAGGAACAGAAAGTGTGGGATTCTGCTTTTCTTCAGCAGAATAGTAACTCCTCACTCCAAGGGCATGAACTCTGGCAGGCGCTGGCTTCAGCTCCCACATGCCCCGCCATGTCGGGTGCTTTGGGTGGAGGCTTAGCCTCTTCTTATGGTGGAGAAACATAGGCTTGAACATGGCAGTGCCTTGCCCACGGTCACACAAGTGTGTAAGAGGACGCAACCAGCTGGCGTGAGAGCTGGAATTCAAAGCCAGGTGGCTGTGGCATGGTCCTGGCTCTAAGTCACCACCAAGCCACACTCAGAACTTGGGCATTTCCCCATGCCACCCAGAGTGCCATGCACAGGACTCTTGGTGGTGGCAGAACATTCCAGCGGTCATCACCGCCTAGGAACTGAGCTGTGTGAAATCTGCATCTCACTGTGGGTGGAACCCCTTCCCGCCCCCTGCCTGCCCTGGTTGGCGAGTTCTCAGATTAGATCTCCAGGGGCAGTATGCACTCTTCAGATGAGCCGCCCGGAACCTCCAGGGGGACAGCCCGTGGCCATCCCAAGCTTCAGAATTGCTCTTTAAATATTTTATGTTTACATGGATGCAGGGCTTATGTTTTGGGAGAAAAAAGTCCACAAATGGGCCATAACAAGCAGGAGAAGCAGAAAGTAAATTACCTTTTAATGTCTGGATGAGCTTGTTGACCGTAGGACTAAATTACAGGGGTCCTCTGTGGGGGCATGAGCAGAAATTGTTAGAACTAGAGGAAACAGGCCACATGGCCTGAGCTCAGCACCTCTTCACACAATTCTCCAGGCAAGGGTCATCATCTCTGTCCTTTCAGACCCTGCCTGCCCACAGAGTTGAAGCCCTGCCCTGGGGCCACAGGGCATAGCCCTCTCCACAGAGAGGCCTCGGGTGGCCAGGTGCACACTGTGCACACACATCCAGGCTGTGGGCACCATGCTCCGCTCCTGCCGGGCAGCCTTGGGCAGGTCACTTGGGCCCTCCGAGACCAGGGTTTTTCTTCCCCCTGGCTGGGGGATTTGCTCCCACCTAGCTCATAACCAGCCTGTACTAAAGCCTAATTCAGCCTTGACTATTTCCCTTGGCCTCTCTGGACCTCAGTGCCCACCTGTGAATGGGACACAGTTTCCTACCAGCTTGCAATGTTGATGCCCCACCCATGCCTGGCCTCTGTACCTCCCTGAACCACTCCACTGGTCATAAGGTGGGATGCAGACTAGCGACTACCGCATGCGGCCGTGAGGTTCTCAGGGCCTGGGTGTGGACTCTGTCAAGGTGCTGCTGAATAAGGCCAGCAGCTTGGTCGTAGGGGCCCTGGGCATTCTGCAGCCTGTGGGGGACATTTGAGGCCCCCAGTCCCTGTAGCCTTGTTGGGAGTGGCCTGCCCTGCAGCTGGTCTGGTGATGAGTATTGTCTGCTGGGACACTTCAGGATGGGGCCAGGCGCCAGCATGTCCTGTCTGCCAGGCTGGGAACTCAGCACCTGTCCAGCTCAGCCCCAGCAGGGCAGGGAGCACTGCACCCTCCAGTGCCCCTGGCCACACATCTGCCCTTTATGAAGATGCCCCCATCCTGCTGTTGTGGGCGCTTGGGGGCTGCAAAAGTTGATTTAAAAAAATGTGTGCAGGGAGCAAGCATTTCCCATTCAAGTGAAGGAAGACATGGTTCATGTGCATCCCTGACCTTCCATAGGGGATCCCGGTTAAGATGTCTTCAGGCTCCCGGAGAGGCAAGCAAATCTATACAGTCCCAAGAGGAGGTAGCCTTTGATGTCCTTGGTGTCTTGGTCTATGGTCCACAGTGTCCCAGGGCACAGGGGCCTCCGAGCGGAGGCAGTCTCGCCGCAAGGGTCTTAACTGCAGCACTCCTCAACTCTCCCTACACATCCTGCCTGAGAGAACACTCTTCTTGCCTCTGAGCTGGGTCCGCTGCGCAGTGACACCCCCACTGGGATCCCATAGACTCTCCTGCTCCCCCTGACTTGGGACAAGCCTGTGTGGCTTGAGAGACAAGGAATAGAGCCCCTGCGGCTGCTGCTTTCTGGACTTCCTGAGATGGGCTCTCCAGCCTGCTCCCCACCACACACACATACACACACACACATGCATACACAAGTACATACGCACGCATGCCAGGGATATTCATTATTCATTCACTGAAAGATTTACCTTTCATTTGCAAAGGGGATCAGAAACGCATGGTCTTCTCACTGGGAAGGAAGCAGGGAGACTTGGCAGGCTGCTCACGCAGCCCTCCCAGTGGCCTGTTCTCCAGGAGATGAGGTTGAGTGACAGCCAGACATGCAGGGCAAGCAGCCTGGGAAATGCTGCAGTGACAGGAGCCTGGCTCAGAGGCGCTCAGGAAGGAAGCCACATTGTGCCCCCAGTTGAGGAGGAAGGAAATGTGCACCTTGGGGAGCAAAGCTTGCCAAACCTTAGTGGTGTAGAACAGCAGGCTTCATGGGTTACCTTTCCTCGTCTCTGAGGTCAGGATGGCTTGCCTCCACTCCACAATGTCTGTGGCACCAGCTGGAAGAAGACTCAGAGGCTCGAGGTGCCTGGATGGCTGGGCTGGGGTCACCTGAAGCCTCTGTCACTAACATGTCTTGGTCGACGCTGGCATCCTCTTGGGGCCTAGCTGAGACTATGGGCTGGCACCCCCTCCCAGGCTTCCCCACATGAACTGGGCTTCCTCACAGCATGGTGGCTGGGTTCAAAGAGTGAATGTCCCCAGAGAAAGAGAGAGAGAGAAAGAGGGAGGGGACACAGGCACGAGATGGGAGCTGTATTGCCTCTTTTGTAAAAAACCCAAACTCTTAATAACTTTTTAAAAAAGTAACATTTTATTCAGAGACCATTGTAGATGCACATGTAGTCATAAGAAATAATACAGAGAGACCCATGTCCCCTCTACCCAGTTTCCTCCAGTGGTAACATTTTACAAAACCACAGTCAAATATGCCAGCTAGGAGTATTATTGACACTGATACCAGCTCCCCATCTTATCCACATTGCCCAGTTTTATTTGTACTCATTTGTGGATGTATTTAGGATTATGCAGTTTTGTCATATCCACCACCACCATCAAGATGCAGAATAGTTTCAGCACCACAGGAACCCCTCATGCTGCCCTTTGACAGGACATCCACTTCCCTGCACAGCCCCATTTCTGTAATTTTGTCATTGCAAGAATGTTGTCTCCGTGAAATCATACAGTGTGTATAACC
This sequence comes from Theropithecus gelada, assembly GCF_003255815.1. Taxonomy (NCBI): domain Eukaryota; kingdom Metazoa; phylum Chordata; class Mammalia; order Primates; family Cercopithecidae; genus Theropithecus; species Theropithecus gelada. The sequence goes on from NC_037669.1 coordinate 51,600,649, forward strand.
TTTTGAGATTGGCTTTCTTCATTCCATGTAAATGTCCTTGCCTTCTATCCAAGCTGCCAGGTGTATCCATAATTCATTCTTTTTGATTGCTGAATAATGTTCCATGAATTGGATTCACCAGAGTTTCTTTCTTAAGTGCATTTGAGTACAGTTACTGGGTCACACGGTAATTGCACGTTTAGTTTTATAAGAAACTGCCAAATTGCCACAGTGGCTGTACCATTTTATCTTCCCACCAGCAGTGCCTGAGTGGTCTAGTTTCTCTGTATCCTCCCCGGAGTCTGGTGTCACCACTCTTTCTTGTTTAGTCATCACAGTAGGCACGCAGTGGCATCTCATCTTGCATTTTCTGCATGTCTTACACGGCTAACGTTGTTGAACCATTTCATCTGCTTATTTGTCATCTGTGTATCTTATAAAGTGTGTGTTTGTGTTTTTTGCCCATTGTCTAATTGGATTGTTTGGTGTTTTACTGTTGAATTTTGAACATTTTTTATATTCTAGATACTACTCGTTTGTCAGATGTGGCATTTGTAACGTTCTCCCCAGTCAGTAGCATGCCTTGTCATCCTCTTGACAGTATCTCTCACAGAGCAAATATTTTACAATTTTGCTGAGGTCCAACTTCCTGCCTTTTCTTTGTGTGGATTGTGGGTTTGGGGGTCAAGTCTACGAACTCTTTGCCTCAGGCTAGATCTGGGTTTTTTTTTTTTTTTCCTATGTATTTTTCTAAAGGTTTTGTGGATTGACATTTTCCATTTAAGCCCATGATCCACTTTGGGTTAGGGTCTGAGGTTGAGGCTGGAGTTTGCTCGTATTGCCTGCGGATGTCTGAGCCTGGCGGTCCCTTGGTGCTGTAATTTCCTATGTGTTCTGCGGGTCAGGGCTGTTAGGAAGGCCTGCCAGATTCGAAGGAGGAAACACGGACCTCGCCTCTCAGTCTTTGGAAAATACAGCCTACCTCGAGGGGTCTCCTCTGGGATTTCCAGGTGGGCACCCTCCAAATCGGAATCATAGGTTTGTGGTGGGCCTTCCATGGTAACTACATGCTTGTAGAAAGCAGCTCTGAGAAGTGGGGGTGGAAAGCGAGTTGGAGTGCCTTGACAGGAAGCACCTGGCCCTGCGAGGGAACACTGACTGGAGTTTCAGGAATCACAGAGCAATGGGCAGTGCCTGGCCTGGTGTGCTGGGAGGAGGCATTACCCGCACCTGAGGGACAGGTGGTGTCCCCGGAGCCCAGTGAGAGTCTGAGCATAGGAGAGGCTGCCTAACAGTAGCTTCTGCTGTAGGTCAAGAAACACGGGAATAAACCTGCAGCCCAGCTGGGAGGCGGCTGCGGAGTGAGCACCCCAACCTCCTCCGCCTCTGCTGACACCCGCCACTGACTCAATCCAACCACTCCGGGCTGAGTTGCATACCTCCAGATTCATAGGCTGAAGCCCTAACCCCCGCTACCTCAGGACAGGCTGAGGAGACAGGGCCTTTGCAGAGGTGATTAAGGGAAAATGAGCTCGTTGCGGTGGCCCTAATCCAATCTGACTGGTGTCCTCTTAGGAAGAGGGGATGAGGTCGCCGACACACATAGAGGGAAGACCATGCAGAGACTCGGGAAAGGGGGCTGTTGGCCAGCCGAGGAGGGAGAGAGGCTGCCGGAGAAACCACCCTTGCCAACCGAAGCCTTGCTCTCTGAATTCCAGGCTCCAGAGCTGTGAGGAAACCAAGGTCTGTTGCTGAAGCCCCAGGGCATGGTCCTTGTCAGCCCAGCTGACTGATAGACACTGGAAGCTGCTGGCCGCTAGTGGAGTCGCACAGGCCGATCTGGGTGTGAGCAGGTGCAGGCAGGAGGGTGTGGGGCTGGGGGAAGTGGGACAGTGTCCAGCACAGCATGTGTCCAGGGAGAGCCCTGCGGAAGAGGGAGGCTTAAGCTCTGACATCAGCCTCGTGGTTTCCAATGGCCTCTTTCCTGCATCTTAAGTGTTCTAGACCCTTGAGCTTGGCACAGCCCAAACTGAACTCATGATACTGCTCTCCTAACCCCCTAAACCTGCACCTGCTGTTCCCCTTCCTTTCTTCCTGTAACCCTGGCAGCCTGGGCCAGCGCTCCTCTTCGTCCCCTCCATGCCCTGTTCCCAGTCACCACCCGACGGTCCACATCCTTCATCCTCCAGCCTGCTTCCCTTCCTGCGGTCCCCACTCTGTAGCCAGAGAGCTCTTTCCAAGCCACCTCTGATCTTTACCTTCCTAGTTTAAAACTCGCCAGTGGATTTCAGACCTCCCACCCCCAAATATGTATTTAGAATGTAAACGACATTGCCACAGACCAGTAATGGCTCAGAAGCGCAGAGTCATCAGTGGGGCTGAAGCTGTGGATCTGTTGAACTCCACACTCACAGGCAGAGAGGGAGTTGGTGGGCGACAGGGGGCAGAGATGCCCATGAGAATCAGGGGGAATGGAACAGGCTCTGTGTGTGAGCCCTGGGCAGGTGGGCTTCCTGTGCTAATAGGACAAGGCTGAGAAAAGTTGCTGCCGACCTCTGCTGCTGCAACTGGGTTCCTGTCCGGCCACCAGGGGCTTGAGGATGTACTGCATGCAGTTGCATGGCCAGGACTGGACCTTCGCCCACTGCCCAGAGATGGCCCCTGTCTCTGTCTCTGGGAGCAGAGGTCCTGGATACCAGCATGAGGCCTCACTCTGGTTCTGCCCTCAGGCCTCAGGGGAGGTGTTGCTGCTGGGAGCAGGGGTGAGGCAAATGCTCCCCCTCAAGGTGAATCTGCAAAGTAGAACTCCAGAGCTGACGCTGAGCAGGGCCCCAGCAGGCCCTACGTGGCAGAGGAGCCCAGCCAGATGGACACGCAGGGCCTGTGGGAAATGTCTATACAAGAAGCGGAGTTTGGGATTGTGTCAGGGGCCTCCATAACAAAGTGGGTGGCTCCCAGCCATAGAGCTGTGAAAGCTTTCACTGCTGCCACAGGCCAGTGGTCTGAATGTCAGCAGGGTGAGTCCTCCGAGGGCCCCGAGGGAGAATCCTCGCCTGGCCTCTCTCCCAGCCTCCAGGGATGGCAGGTGGTCCTGGTGCTCCCTGCCTGTACCTGCTTCCCTCCTGTCTCCACCTCCACCTCCACAGGGCTGTTTTCCTGCATCTTCATATCGTCCTGTCCCTGCGTGTGTCTCTGTCCAAACTTCCCTCGAGTTATAAAGACGGCAGTCATATTGGACTGGGGGACCCCTACCTCAGTGTGGCCACATCTTACCTAAGACATCTGCAACAGCCTACTCTCTAATCAGAACATGGCATGAGGCACTGGAGGCTAGAACTTCAACATATTTATTAGGAGGAGGGGGACACCATGGAACCCATAACCAGATTCATTAAGAGGATGCAGGGCACAATATTCATCAAATATTCATCTAGTTGTTATGAAATCAAAACAGCCATGGGCCAAGGACAGAGAGGCATGAAAAACGACCAGTGAGCGAGGCTAGAAAGTAAAAACACTGTAGTCCGGTGCAATGGCTCACGCCTGTAATCCCAGCACTTTGGGAGCCCAAGACGGGCGGATCACGAGGTCAGGAGATTGAGACCATCCTGGCTAACACAGTGAAACCCTGTCTCTACTAAAAATACACACAAAAAAATTAGCCAGGCGTGGTGGCGGTTGCCAGTAGTCCCAGCTACATGGGAGGCTGAGGCAGGAGAATGGCGTGAACCCAGGGTGCGGAGCTTGCAGTGAGCCGAGATCCCGCCACTGCACTCCAGCCTGGGTGACAGAGCGAGACTCCGTCTCAAAAAAAAAAAAAAAAAAAGAAAGAAAAAGAAGAAAATTATCAAAGAGGACATAGTAGCTTTAAAGCTAGTGCTGAGAAATTTACCCCAAAAGATAGCCCAGGGCATGTCTTTAAAAGTTTCTTTCATATCTAAGAAATAATAATAAAAAGATAAAAACCCAGTTTGGGGCCAGGTGCAGTGGCGGTATTTTTACTTTCTAGCCTGGCCTGTAATCCCAGCACTTTGGGAGGCAGAGGCAGGTGGATCACTTGAAGCCAGGAGTTTGAGACCAGCCTGGGCAACATGGCGAAACCCTGTCTCTACTAAAAATTCAAAAAAAGTTAGCGTGGGGACTGGGAGCTGCAGGCTGGAAATACACATGTGCTCACGAGTCCTGGTGGAGGCAGTGCCCGAAACACGGCTGTGGTTTTCCCTGGGGTTCACAGAAAGCAAAATAAGTGAATGCGATGAAGATAGCTATGGCAGCATGAGGAAGATGCCCAGACCGTGCCCAGCTCTGGAGAGGTCTGGTTGCAGTCTGCAAGGAATAGGGTGGACAGCCCAGCAAGGATGCAGAAAGATGAGTTTAGTAGCGCTGGGGAGCACCACACACAGACTGTCAGGTTTCTGCCTCTAGGCCACCCTGAAGTCCCACCCCTTAGTGTCAAATCGAGGGAGGATCCACGGCTGAGTGTAAAACATGGGGTGACAGGTCTTCTTCTGTGGCCTGGAGATAGAATTAGGTTATGCCAAACCAGGGTGTGTCCTGCCCACAAGACAGCCATGGCCAGGGGTATGTTGGTGGGGGTGGGGGTGCAGGAGGAGGGGTGCTGTGCTATTGGAGGCATCAGTTTGCTATCACCCTCCTGGGCCCACACTGGGGTACAGTAGAGAAGAGGCTGGAAACGTCCGTGTCAGAGCAGGACTGCAGGGGCTTGGGGTCAGGAATTTAGTGAGGCAGAGGGGTAGGGAGACAACCCTCCTCCCATTTGGGGACTGCTTTGGGATTTTTCTCCTTTCAGTGTATTTGCCTGTACTCTCCTGTAACTTACAGCTTACTCTCAAGCAACTTACAGTGTTTACGTATGTAGACAATTTAGAAAAGAAAGGCTTATTTTGCTGTAGTCCATGAAAAACCTGTATTCTCTGGCTATTAAAACAGCAATGGCATGAATGATCAGACAGTGTCATTCCATCCTTCCTAGACACTGCCATGGCTGGTAGGAGGAAGAGTAGTTTGTGTTAGAAGGAGGTCAAGGCCACACTTTATCTTTTTTTTTTTTTTTTTGAGACAGGGTCTTGCTCTGTCACCCAGGCTGGAGTACAGTAGCACAATCACAACTCCCTGAAGCCTTGACCTCCTGGGCTCGGGAGATTCTCCCACCTCAGCTTCCCGAGTAGCTGGGATCATGCCTGGCTAATGTTTTAATTTTATTTTGTATAGAGATGAGGTTTTTTTTTCTCTGAGCCCAGTCTTGAATCCCTGGGCTCAGGAGATCCTCCCACCTTGGCCTCCCTAAGTATTGGGATTTCGGGCATGAGCCAGGAGCCAGGCCCCACACTCTCACTCATGGAGCATCCTCCGCAGAAGGGAGTCTGGATCAGAATTGGAAGTGGAAATAACTTTTCCCCTCAGTGTCTTGGGGTTCCTTCCTGCAGGCTGTGATCTGGGGCTAGGGGGAGGGTCCTTGGACCCAGACAGGCTGTTCAGGCAGGAAGATGAGAACCTTGGACACTGGAGTCCAATTTGCATTGAAGTGAGAGTCTGGGAAACTGCTGGAACTCTATTTAGGCATCTGTGGCAGGTACCAGACCCAGGTGGTCAGGGCGGTGGGGCCTGAGCTGCCTGGGCAGCTTCAGAGCTGGCTCTCCAGGCATGACGGCTCTGGGAGGGTCAGGGCGGAAGGAGTTGAGATGAAAGGATTGCATGTCAGGAACAGGATGAGGGCCCCAGCAACTGGCCTAGAGGAGCCACAGATGAGCGGAGGTCAGCTGGGATGTGGGGACAGCTCACATGGGTCTTAGGGAAGGCCCACTGAGGTGGTGGCCTTTGAGCTGAGACCTGGGGGAACAGGAGGACCTGGGGAAAGAGCCTTGCAGGCAGAGGGAACAGCAGGGTAGAGCAGCAAGGCAGGAAGCTCAGGGGTGGAGCTGGTGCTGGGCAAGCCTTGTGATCAGGGCTGGGGGCACTGAGCCAGCTGCACATGCCGGTAAGAAGGGAATGCAGTTCAGTTTTCCTCTGAGACTTGTGTTCTGCTGTCACTGTTAGTGGGTACAGGGGAGAAGCTTGTGGGGTTGCCTCTGGGGAGGTCTTTGGAGGACGTGTTCTGGCAAAGGAGAGGAATGGAAGGAGGGATGTAGTCAGGAGGAGGTCCTGGCAGGCAGGTGTGGAGGGTCAAGGCCTCAGAAGTCTGATGCCCAGGGCATCTGGGGAGGAGGGCAGGTGTTGGTTTATTAGCTTGGAGCAGGACCTCAACCATCAGCTGGGAAATGGAGGAATGGGGTTCACCCCAGGGCTGAGTCAGCATTCCTGGGCTGGTAACCAGTTCCCAAACCAGGGCTATGCTGTAGGGCTGCATAATAAACTGGGTCAGAGGTCATTAGCCCAGAGGGAGCCGATGTCATGGGCACAGGAAGGATGCTGGCAGTGTGGGGAGCCTGTAGCTACAGAGTTCCTCCCTGGCAGTGTGGGGTCACAGACCACAGCTCCCCCAGCCTCTGCCTGTTGATAGGAGGGGCTGCTCATCTCTTCTGGTGCTGCCCTGAGAAGGCTGGGCTGACAGATGGAAAGATTTGGGACACAGATGAGAGAGACTGGGCAGAGGCCAAGATTCAAAGTCTAAACTCCTCCTGAGGGGGTGCTGCCAGGCGTGGGTCCCAGGCTTGAAGCGAATGGAAACAATCCCAACAAAAATGGACTTAAGGGCCCACTCGAATCCTGGTGAAGGAATTTGGGGCCCATGAAAACAAACAATCCAGGTCAACCTTCAGGTGTGGCTGGATCCAAGGGCTACAACCCTGGCTCTGCTTCTTTCCCTGTCTCAGCTCTGCTTCCCTCTAGTCGGCTTTTTCCTGTGGAGCCTCTTGGCTTGCAGTGGTCTGACAGCTCCAGGAGAAAGAGGACACTTCTAGCTCGGTAGGTTGAGCTCAAGTCTGGAGACTGACTCTCACTCGTGTGGCTTTGCCTTTTGCTCACATGGTAGTTTAGAACATGAACTTTGGAGCCAGTGAGCATGATTCAAAGCTGGGTTTGCTACATAAAAGCTGTATGACTTTGGATAAGTCACTTAATCTTTCTGGACCTTGGTTTCCCCATATGTGAAATGAGGGTTATAGTAGCACATCTATATTGTTGGGCTTTGTTGTAAGGGTTAAAAGAGTTAATGAGTGAAAAGTTCTTATAACAGTGCCTGGCACGTATCTGATGTTGACTACAACTCTTACCACCATCCTCCCTGCAGTGCTCATGGTGGCTCGGAGTGCAGGGCTCTGATAGCTGGTCTGGGATCACATGCTGGCCTGGAGTGGAGGAGGGTGCTCTGCTCCATGTGAACCTTGAGGTGGGCATGAGCAGGAGGTGGTTCCTGGAGGAAAATGGTCAGGAGACAGTTCTCAGAAGACAGAGAATAGGAATGGGGTAGGATAAGCCCACAGATGCCCACAACAGGGCATGAAAGGAGGGACAACTAGAAGCAATCTCAATTTCAGGTCTTACTAGAGGTCTAAAGGCAGATGCACAGGCCCAGTGTGGCTGGCAACTTCTAAGGCAAACAGAATGGCTGGAGATGGGAGGCCCAGGCAGGTCAGTGGTCTGAATATCTGTGTCCTCCAGAATCCATATGTCAAAATCCTCACCCCCAAGGTGATGATATCAGGAAATGGGGCCTCTGGGAGGTGATCAGGTCTTAGGCAGAGACCACCTCAGTAGGATTAGTGTCCTTATAAAAGAGGTTACGGAGAGGCCCCCGTCCCTTCTGCCATAGGAGGTTAGAGTGAGCAGGTGGCTGTCCATGAGGAGGTGGGCCCTCAGCAGACACTGAGACTGCTGCACCTTGATCTTGGACTTCCCAGCCCCTAGAACTGTGAGAAATCAGTTTCTGTTGTTTACAAGCCACCCAGTTTTTTTTTTTTTTTTTTGAGACGGAGTCTCGCTCTGTTGCTCAGGCTGGAGTGCAGTGGCTGGATCTCAGCTCACTGCAAGCTCCGCCTCCCAGGTCTACGCCATTCTCCTGCCTCAGCCTCCCGAGTAGCTGGGACTACAGGCGCCTGCCACCTCGCCTGGCTAGTTTTTTGTATTTTTTTAGTAGAGATGGGGTTTCACCGTGTTAGCCAGGCTGGTCTCGATCTCCTGACCTTGTGATCCGCCCATCTCGGCCTCCCAAAGTGCTGGGATTACAGGCTTGAGCCACCGCACCCGGCCAGTCCCTGATATTTTTATAGCAGCATGAATGGATTAAGATAGGACCCAGAAGAGAAGTTTATTTAGTGTATAAATGTTTATTGAGCACCTACTATGTGCTGGCCAGCACTCTAGGTCCTGGGATACAGCAGTGAACTAGACAGCAGCAGTCAGTGCTCTCATGGAAACCCCATACCAGTGGGAGAGATGGACAATAAACAAGTTAACTAAAATATATGTAAATATATTCAATTAATTCAAAAATTTGTATTCCATGATAGGCTTCATATTAAAGTCATATTCAAAAAACATTCAAAACAGGTTAAACAAACTCATTCATCAGAATTAGGGCTGTGCTGAGGGCTTTTGCTGGGCATGCCTAGCCCTCCTTTGTGGCCCTGGGCATGTCTACCCCTCCTTTGTGGCCCTGCTGTCTCCTCTGCTTCTATCTGTATCATGGCATCAGCCGTGCTGTGGGAAAAGTGATCTGTGTACGAGACTCTATCCAGCTAGACTGCAAGCTCCTTGAGGGGCTTGGTGCATCTCCTGTTAGCATAGTGCCTAACCCATAGTAGATACTCAGTAGAGGTTTGTGAGGTAGGACGATGGATGGTTGGACAGGTGTGTGGGTAGATGGGTGGATACATGCATAGTGGGTAGAAGGATGGAGGGACAGAAGGAAAGAAGGACAGAAAGGAGGAAGGAAGGAAAGGAAGGAAGGGGGAAGTACAGAAAGTATGAATAATGAAGAAAAGGAGGCAGGAAGGAAGGAGAGAGGGAAGGAAGTAAGGAGTGGGCCACGGAAGAGAGGAAGGGCAGACAGGAGAAGTGAATGGGTGGGTAGACGGATGAAGGAATTTGGCTAGATATTCCATTTTCCAACTCAACTCTTCCAACCTATGCACCTAGACCTAAGGGGGAGCAAGCCCAGGGCACTTAGAAGTGGGGGATGTTCCTACCACCCAGTGTGCTCTTTCCTCATCTGAAGGCTTCAGGGCCTTTAGATTCTACTCCTGGGCTGTGGGATGCCTCCTCTGGGGTTTCTGGGCAGGATCCAGGTGAGACCATTCCAGCTGAGCCTGCGTCCCTGACGGAGCCTGGGTCTGCCAAAGGGTCGCCGTCCAGTGCAGGGAGCCCCAGCCCTTGTGCTTCAGGCAGGAAACCGCATTCCACCATGTTCATGTGTCTGGCCATCCCCTCCTCCTTGGGACCACCCAAGGACTCATCCTGAACTAACTCTGCCCCGTCTGTGTGTCCAGATCTCCAGATGGGCCTCTGCATAGGAACGTGCCTGTGGCTTTCAGGCAGCTGTAGGCGGTCCTCACAGACTGGCAGGCGGCACCAACCCAAGCTAGGGATTCTTTTTTAAAAATAACTGCAAGGTAGGCAAATCTTCAAAATACCAGAGAGTCTAATTCCCCAGCTTTTCCCATTCCCAGCCGACTTCTTTCCAGGTGTGGGGTATTTTAAGCAGTCATAAACACCCTTTTTGTCAGACTTTTCATCTCTGGTAATGATCATGTTTATACAAATTCTGTCACTGTTTCTTCCTTAATCACAATTCATGGTCTAAGAGAAGATCTCTTCTCAATGCAAGCTTCAGAATATTTACAGAGCTTCCACCCAGAGGCAGGCCCAGTGCTGGACCCAATAGCAAATGAGACAGACCTGTCCCTGCCCTCAGGGAGCAGATGCTCCAGTGGGGTGACTGAGGATCCTCAATTACCTATGTTGGATAATATATATAGATAGCAGCTTTAATGATTGCACCTGCTCCATGTGGGATGAGGAGAACAGCAGTGAACCCACTCCCACTGGTGCTAAGCCGACTTGCTGACCACCTCCCTTAAATCCTACTGAGTGTGTCCAACTCAGCTAAGGACGGTTACAAGCCAAGTGAGTCATGGCATCAAAGCCACTGCTCATTGTCTCCTCTGAAGGGCATTTGCAGTGGGACCCACCCACCTTGGGCAGGCGCCCTGCAGCATCTCTGCCCTGGACAGGAATGAAGAGAAATATGCCCAGAAAAGTGGGCCAGCCAGTGGCATCCTGGATGGATGACACCAAAGTTCTGCAGACACCGGCTCCTCGGAGAATGGATCTCCTGGTGTGTCAAAAGTGCTTTCCAGTGATTAGGATGCAGTGGAAAAAGCATTTGGATCTAATGCCATCTCTGCTATCCTGTGACCTTAGACAACCCCCTTCCTCTCTGAACCTCAGGTTCCCCATGGTCCTTCTAGTTGCAGCAACATTCCAGCATTTATCTTTGGGTTTCTCTCCTGGAATGAGCTGTCTCCCTTAGGTAATGATGCCCATGTTTGTAGAAGTAATCAAGCTGCTGTTTCAGCCATTGTCACACTTTGTGCCTTCACGCTCAAATATTTGCTGAGGTGCTCCCATATACCAGGCACAGTCCCAGGCACAGGACCCTGTGGAGAACAAGCTGATGTCCAAGGGAGCAAGGCACAGAATAAACAAGTAGACAAAGGAACAAGACAACTTCGGAGAGCATTAGGTACAGAAGGGGCAATAGGACAGGTGTGACCAGGGAAGACAGGGGAGGTTGCAAAGACTTCTTAGAGGAGGTGGCCTCTGAGTGGAGACCTGACGGAATAGTGGGTGCTGGCCTTCTAAACAGCCCAGGGAAGAATGAGTTCACCACTCCCATTGACAGATGAGGTGTCTTAGGTCAAGCCACTTGCATAAGGTCAGGCCGCAGGTCACAGCAGGACCAGGATTTGTTCCCAGTTTCCCTGCCCAAAAGCCACTCACAGAACCTTACAACTGTCCCAGTCTGCGTGGGTCGGAGTGGGAAACCCTCAGATCCCCTGAATCTGAAACCCCTGGCATCTGCGGTCTCCGACTCTTGCTCTCTGGTTTTCCCTGCTTGTCTATTTGTCTGTGTGGAGCTAGGAACTGCTTTAGACCCATGGCCCTACTCGGGAACTGGAGCTTTACCAAGGAAGCTCCATCTGCCTCTCTCCTTTACCCCATCCTGTCCCCTGACGCCCCACACCCAAACACTCCCGAACTAGTGTCTGTGTTTATCGCTCCCTTGCTTTTTCACTTCAATTCCCAACTGACCATGGCTGGTAGACAGAAAACAATGGAACTGTGTTCACTCAGCTTGCATCCTGTGACCTCGCTAAGCTCACTTAACAGTCCTAGCAGCTTTTCTGAAGATCCTTGGGGATGTTTTCCTGAGAGAATCATGTCGCTTGTGCATACAGACAGTTCTGGTTCTTCTTTTCCAATCTGTATGGCTTTTATTTCTTGGCCTTGCTCTAGGGCGCTTGCTAGGACCTGTGGGGGTGACGTTAGATAGGGGTGGGAGAGTGCAGGTCCTGGCCCAGTTCTTGATCTTAGGGGAAAACACCCATTCTTTCTCCATAAAGTATGGTGGTAGCTGGAAGTCTGTGCAGATCCCTTTATCGGGCTGAGGACATTTCCTTCTATTCCCGATGGGCAGAGAATTTTCATCATGAATCAGTGTTAAATATTGTCAAGGCTTGTTCTGCATCTATTGATATGATCATGTAATTTTTCTTCTTTAGTTTGTGGATATGGTCAATTACATTTGTTAATTTTCCAACGCTGACCACCTTCGTTGTGTGATTTTATTCACGAGCATTTTGTTGAGGATTTTTGCATCCATGTTCAGAGGGATACTGCTCAGGAGTTCTCTTTCTTGCTATGTCTTTGTCTAGTTTGGGTATCAGGGTAATGTTGACTTCATAACATTAGTTGGGAAATGACTCCTCCCTTCATATTCTGGAAAAGTTTGTGTAGAATTAGTGTTATCTCTTCTTCACTTGTTTGAATTCACTAGTGAAGCCATTTCATAAGCATGGAGTTGTCTTTATCAGAATATTTGTTTGATTCAACTACAAATTCTATTTCTTGAATAGATATAGGACTATTCTTTTAATCTATTTCTTTTTGAGTGAACTTTGACAGTTTGTGTCTTTTGAGGAATTGGCTCAAGTTATCTCAGTGTTCAAACTGATAGACCTAGAGTTAGTTGTCCTTGCTCTTTCCTTATTTGTTGGCTATGTTTTTCTTTTCTTTTATTGATCAGTCTGTCTAGAGCATGGGTCAGCAAACTGTAGCCTGCAAGTAAATCCAGGAAAGGGCCCAGTTTTCAAGTGTTTAAAAACCAACCAACCAACCAGACAAACAAACACAAGAAAACACAAGAATAGCATTAAATATTAAAATATTTACTCTCTGGCTCTTTACAGAAAAAGTTTGCTGTCCCTGGATCTAGAGGGTTCTCAATTTTACTGACTTCTTCCAATTTAGCCTAACTGATTTTTCATATGCTTTTTTCCTTTTTCTTTCCTTTCTTTCCCTTCCTTCTTCCCTCCCTCCCTCCCTCCCGCCCTTCCTTCCTTCCTTCCTTCCTTCTTTTTTTTGAGATGGAGCCTTGCTCTGTTGCCCAGGCTGGAGTGTAGTGGTATGATCATGGCTCACTGCAACCTCTGCCTCCCGGGTTCAAGCAATTCTCCTGCCTCAGCCTCCCAAGTAGCTAGGACCACAGGCCTGTACCACCATGCCCAGCTAATTTTTGTATTTTTAACGGAGATGGGGTTTCACCATGTTGCCAGGCTGGTCTCAAACTCTTGGCCTAAGGTGATCCACCTGCTCGGGTTACCGGCATAAGAAATTCATTATATGGATTTCTTCTCTTATTTTTATTATTTACTCCTTTCTACTTGCATTGGATTTAATTTACCTTTCTTTTCCTAATTTCTTATTTATTTTATTTATTTTTTTTGGGGGGGGTGGACAGAGGAGAAACAGAGTCTTGCTCTGTCACCCAGGCTGGAGTGCAGTGGTGCGATCTCAGCTCACTGCAGCCTCCGCCTCCGGGGTTCAAGTGATTCTCCTGCCTCAGCCTCCCGAGGAGTTGGGACTACAAGCACGTGCCACCACGCCTGGCTAATTTTTTGTGTTTTTAGTAGAGACAGGGTTTCACTGTGTTAGCCAGGATAGTCTAGATCTCCTGACCTTGTGATCCGCCTGCTTCGGCCTCCCAAAGTGCTGGGATTACAGGCGTGAGCCACCGCGCCCAGCTTACTTTTTCTAATTTCTTTGGGTGGAATCTTTATTTGAGATCTTTTCTTATTTTCTTGTAAAATCATTTAATGCTATAAATATTTCTTTCAGGTACTGCTTTAGCTGCAGCTCACAGATTTTGATATGCTATATTTTCATTTTCATTTAATTCAAAATATTTTTGAATTTCCCTTGTGATTTCCTCTTTGACCCCTAGGAGATTTAGAAGTGATTATCTAATTTCTAGTTCTCTTAAATTTATTAAGGTTTGTTTTTTGCCCCAGAATGTGGTCTTGGTTGGTGAATATTCCATCTGTGTTTCGTGTTTCCATTCACCCACCCATCTCTCTAGCCATCTCTCCACTCATTATCCACCACTTATCTTTGTATGCATCCAGTCATCTATCCATTGATCCACCCATTTATCCACTGGTATAATCCATATAGCTATCATCTATCGATGTAGCAATCCTTTTACCCATTAGAACAGTGCCTGGCACATATTTTTACCATAAATATTATTATCCTTGGACACGTCATTGTGGCTCATGAGTATGGGGCTGTGATTGCCCAGAATGGATTACATGTCCATCCACTGAATGGAGAAGTAGGCTCAATCCCAGATGATGCTTACAGATGGCGCTGCCAAAAGCAAATTGTCAGATATAGATACCAGAAAATGGGGAATGGATGCTGGGCAAACAAAGCCAACACATGCCCATGATGGCATGGAAGGAGGGAGATCTAGAGGGGATTCCAATGTAAGTCCTACAAAATCTCTGAAAGGTAGCTGTGCACACCATGAGTGGTTGATGAGTTCCAAGGCAACAAGAATGGCTGAAAATGGTATGCACAGTTATGGGACTGGAAGAGAAACACATTAACTAAACATGTAAATGTTTATTGAGCACCTACTGCTTACTGGCCATCACTCTAGGTCCTGGGGCACAGCAGTTCATCAGATAGGTGCTGAGGGCTTTTGCTGGGCTAGGTGCTGGGTATTTGGGCTTCCTCCTCCTTTGTGGCCCTGCTGTTCTCTCTGCCTCCATCTGTGTCATGGCACCAGCCATGCTGTAGGAGAAATGATCTGTCTACAAGTCTCTCTACCTGGCTAGACTGTAAACTCACTGATGGGCTTGAAACATCTCTGCTTAGTATAGTGCCTGGCCTGTAATAGATGCCCAGTAGTTTGTGGGATGTATGGATGCATGCATCGGTGGGTGGGTGTATATTCTGGTGTCATGTGGAGTGTTCTGTATATTGTCCATAGGTCATGTTGGTTGACAGTGTTGTTTGGGTATTTTATATTTTTACTGATTTTCTCTGTTTGTTCCATCAATTCGTGAGAAGGGATTATTGAAGTCTCTATAATTGTAGATTTGTTTATTTCTTCTTTCAGTCCTGAGTTTTTGCTTCATATATTTTGAAGCTCTGTTAAGAGCACACACATTTAGGATTGTTATGTCTTCTTGGAGAATTGGCCCCTTTATCATTGTGTGATGTCTATAGGTGATGATATTTCCATGAGGTAGAGGCTTGTGGGTTAACAGTTTTCATTCCATGGTCATTCCATTGTCTTTTGGATTGCATAATTTTTATGAGTAATCTGCTGTAATTCTCATCTTTTGTTTTTCTATAGTTAATCTCTCTGTATTCTGGTTACCTTGAATATTTTGGCTTTGTCTTCCAGCAGGTTGAATGTGGTATGCCAGGGCTTTTGCTGTTTTTGTTTTGTATTTGTTACTGAAACACCAGGGGTTTGGTCTAAGTCCTGCCTCACAGAAAGCCAACAAATGAGACTACTGAGTATCGCCAAGGAAGAAGGCTTTAATCAGGCATTGCAGCCAAGGAGATGGGAGCTCAGCCTCAAATCCATCTGCCTAACTGATGAAAACTAGGGGTTTATGTAGCCGGGAGGAAATGTAACAATGTATAAGAAACAGAAACTAGGGAGGGGCAAGAAAGCTATCATGATGAATGAGGGGTCCTGCATCTTACTGTCTGGATGTGGTGATCTGGTGAATTTCAGTTCTTTGATACCTTTTTGAGAGGACTGAAGGTGTTTTCTGAGGCAGGAATTCAGATAAAACAAATGTAAGGTTCAAACTTTAAGACCAGAGGGTCATTTTCTCTGTTTATAAAAAAGAACAGTCTATGGGACTATTGGATTGGTTTCATATTTAATCTGCTTGATGTCTTATGCCTTCTTGGATTTGTAGTTTGGGAATGTCATTAATTTTAGAAAATTCTCAGCCATCACTTTTTCCAATATTTCGGGTAGGTTAGTGCTCATGTTCACTCTCTTTTCAGAGGTGTCTGCCTTCTGTTAGATTTTGAGTGCATTGGTTGCCTGCCACGTGAGAGCTCTGATGAGAAGAGAGCCCCAGGGGGCTTGCTGCTCTCTGCCATGTGAGGACACAAAGGGAAGCTGAGAAGGGTGCAAACCAGAGGAGGGCCCTCCTAAGGGCACCTGATCTCAGACTTCCAGCCCCTATAACTGGAAGCAAAATAACTTTCTGTGGTTCATAAGCCACCTAGTCTGTGGTACTTTGTAACAGCAGTCTGAAGGCACTAAGGCACTGGGCTGAGAGCCCCATCCTCACTCTTGACCACACCCCTGACCTGGCTTCCTAGCACCTCCCAGTGTCTGAAATTGCCTCTTTATCTGCTCATTTGTTGATTGACTTTGACCCCAAAAGATCAGCTCCATCACAGCAGGGTCTTGTGTCTATCCGGCCACCAGTGAATCTCTAGCACTTGGCACAGCACTGGGCACAGTAGTTGCTGAAATATTTGTTGAAAGGAAGAAGGAACAAATGTAGGACAGAGACTGCCCAGGACTCGGGTAGTCTGGGAGTCTCATCATTCTCTGGTATTTGGTGTGTTTTCTCATGACTTGTGACCCATGGAGAGCAAATGCAAGAGAACAGGTAACTCAGTGTGGCCAGGGTGTGTTGGTAGCATGGCTGTTGGCCATGTGGCTGAGCCTAGCTGTTCAGGGGTGTTGCTGTGGCTTTCTCCACACCCAGCCCCAGGTCTAGGGAATGCAGGGGGTTTCTTTTCTCATGGGAGTTCCATCTGTACCCTCTAATGTCAACTGTTGGTATCCTCCAAGAGTGGCTGTGTAGCCCCTGCAGGTCCCTGCCTCCCCGGGCTGAGGTCCAGTGGCTGGCTCTGCATTGATCCTGGGACTTGCAGCATGGCATTTTGTGAGGTTGTGCATGTGGACAGCAGAGGGACCAACAGCAGGACAGGCAGTGTGGGTGGCTGTGAGCAGCAACAGCTGTTCTATTAGCAGGAGGCCCAGCAGGGAACCCACATCAGCACAGCAGTGGAGTTCCCCTCTCACCTCCCCCAGGGGCCACACAAAAAGATCCAGGATTGAGACCCAGATGCCTCTGTCCACAGCGATGGGGCATGGTGGGGCCACCTGCTGTGGCCTTGCCAGCTAGCTCAGGCTGGTGTCCCAGGGTAAATCATCGCAAAAGAGATGAGGTTAACAGGAGTGCCCGCTGTGGGAGTTCTTCCTGTCCGGCTGTGCTGTGCCTGGCCTGTCCCTTTTCTGGGCAGTTGTGCACTCTCAGGGGAAACTGTTGCTTTTCTCTCTACCCAGCATGGAGATGGGGTGGGGGTGGCAGGGCAGGAGTCCTTGCTGTAGGCGCAGCTCCTGGGGTCCCAGTTCTGAGCAGGGCCTCCTATTAGAGCTCCCTCCTTGTCAGGGATCACTGGTCCATTTTGTTGTTTTAAGAGCTTTGTTGAGATGTAATTCACAAACTGTCACTGGCCCTTTTAAAGTGTATAGTCCAGTGATTGCTAGGGTATCTGCAGACTTGTACACCCCTCGCCATTGCCTAATTGCAGAACATCTGCATCAGCCCAAAAAGCAACCCTGCACATATTAGTAGTCACTCCTGCTCCCCTCTCCCCAGCCCCTGACATCCACTAATCCACTGCCTGTCTCTATAGATTCACCTATTTGGGACGTTTCATGTCAGTGGAATCATGCAATATGTACCTGTTGTGCCTGGCTTCTTTACCCAGATGTGATGTTTTTACGTATCAGTACTTCATTCCTTTTTATGGCTCAACAATATTCCATTGTATAGATACAACAGATTCCGTATCTGTACCCAGCTGATATTTTTTTGGTTCTACCTCGCTGTTTTCTTAGTTTTGTGGCAGCTCACTGATGCATTTAAAAGCTGGCCTAAATGCATGAACCTTGCCTGTTCCCAGCAGGCAGGCGCCCTGAGTTTCCGTCATCCCTTGTCAGCTCTGTGCTTTAGTGTGGTGTACCCATGCATCCGGGTGCTTCAGGATGCTGGCTGGTCTCTCAAAGCCTGGGGTCATGGTGCCCTGCCCAGGGGCCTGCACCCTGGTGTGTCTGGAATTGGTGGCTTCTTGGTCTCACTGACTTCAAGAATGAAGCCGCACACCCTCGCAGTGAGTATTACAGTTCTTAAAGATGGTGTGTCCAGAGTTTGTTCCTTCAGACATTCAGATGTGTCTGGAGCTTCTTCCTTCTGGTTGGTTCGTGGTCTCGCTGGGTTCAGGAGTGAAGCCGCAGACCTTCGTGGTGAGTGTTACAGCTCTTAAAGGCAGCACATCTGGAGTTGTTCATTCTTCCTGGTGGGTTTGTGGTCTCGCTGGCTTCAGGAGTGAAGCTGCAGACCTTCACAGTGAGTGTTACAGCTCATAAAGGCAGCGTGGACCCAAAGAGTGAGCAGCAGCAAGATTTATTGCAAAGAACAAAAGAACAAAGCTTCCACAGTGTGGAAGGGGACCCAAGCGGGTTACCACTGCTGGCTTGCACAGCCTGCTTTTATTCCCTTATCTGACCCCACCCACATCCTGCTGATTGGTCTGTTTTACAGAGAGCTGATTGGTCCATTTTGACAGAGTGCTGATTGGTGTGTTTACAATCCTTGAGCTAGACAGAGCCACAGAGTGCTAGTTAGCTAGATACAGAGTACCGATTGGTGTATTTACAAACCTTGAGCTAGACACAGAGTACTGATTGGTGCATTTACAATCCTTGAGCTAGACACCAGAGTCACAGAGTGCTAGTCCTCCAAGCCTCCACTAGGTTAGCTAGATACAGAGTACCAATTGGTGTACATACAATCCTCCAACTAGATATAAAAGTTCTCCAAGTCCCCATCCGGTTCAGGAGCCCAGTTGGCTTCACCAGGTGGATCCTGCACCAGGGCTGCAGGCGGAGCTGCCCGCCAGTCCTGAGCCAGGCCTGCACTCCTCAGCCCTTGGGCTGTCCATGGGACCGGGTGCTGCAGAGCAGGGGGCGGCGCTCATCAGGGAGGCTAGGGTGGCGCAGGAGCCCACCACAGGACGGGGAGCTCAGACACCACACGGCAGGCTGCAGGTCCCGAGCCCTGCCCCACAGGGAGGCAGCTAAGGCCCCGTGAGAATTTGAGTGCGGCACCGGCGGGCCGGCACTGCTGGGGGACCCTGGGCAACCTCCGCAGCTGCTGGCCCGGGTGCTAAGCCCCTCACTGCCCTGGGCCCTTGCGCCGGCTGGCCGCTCCGTGTGCGGGCCTGCTAAGCCCGCGCCCGCGCCCGCTAGAACTCACAGTGGCCTGCGAGCACAGTCCCGGTTCCTGCCCGCGCCTCTCCCTCCACACCTCCCGCAAGCAGAGGGAGGTGGCTCCGGCCTCAGCCAGCCCAGAGAGGGGCTCCCACGGTCCCATGGCGGGCTGAAGGGCTCCTCAAGTACCACCAGAGTGGACTCCGAGGCTGAGGAGGCACTGAGAGTGAGGGCTGCTAGCACATTGTCACCTCCCACTGGGACCTGGGGCTTGTTTTGAGCTTGCTTCAGGAGGCGGAACCTACGATCTGTGTTGAGAATATGTTCCCTACTGCTTTACTGGTGGTGAGAGAGAGACCATGGTTTTCTGTGCTTTCACAAAATGGGGTGGAGCAGAGGCTCCCAAGGATCAGGCTGGGGGTAAGCGTGGAAGACCGTGTCTCTCATGGGGGCCTAGACAGTCAAAGAGGGGAGGACTCTAGTAGCAGTTTTCTGCTGTTTTACTAATGACCCCCAAACCGTCTGGCTTCAAACCTTAATGAACACTTGTTATCCTCCAGTTCTGATGTGGTTCTGGCTGAGTCTCTCCTGAGGTTGAGGCAAGTTCAGGGTGGGGGCTACGGTCATCTGAAGACTTGACTGGAGTGGGGGGATCTGCTTCTGACCTGTCTCAGCCACATGGCTTTTGGCAGGAGGCCTCAGTTCCTGCCCACATGGGGCTCTCCATAGGTTACTTGAGTATCCCCAGAGCCAGCGATCCCAGAGAGCAAGACAGAATGGCAATGTCTGTCATGACCCAAACACAGAAATCGCCCATTGTCATGTCTGCCCCCTTCTGCTCATCAGAAGTGTCTGGGTACTTGTGTGCCCCCAGCATTTGTAAATTGCAAGCTAATTACCCAGGTGATGCTGGTAGGAAGTTTGGGGAGGTACTTAGGTCACAGGGGCAGAGCCCTTGGGACTGTGATTTGTATCCTAATAAAGGACACAAGAGGTGAGCCAGCCTCCTGTCTGGAGAGCCTGCTGCTTCCACCATGTGAGGATAGCACCGAGGTGCCATCTGTGAACCGGACTAGTGGCCCTCACCAGATCACGAATCTGGGGGAGCCTTGATCTTGGACTACCCAGCCTCTCAAACGTTGAGGAATAAATTTATCTTGTTTATAAGGCAGCCAGCATATGGCTTTTTTGTTATAGCAACCCAGAAGGATTGAGACAAGAAGCAAATCATTAAGTCCAGCCCATGTTCACAAAGGGAATTCAGCCCCACTGCTTGAAAGGAGTGCTTGGCCCCACTGCTTGGCAGGCTTTGGGGATGGGTTTTAGAGCCACCAAGGGACTCAGCCTGCTTCCTGGCCATCCCGTGTTCTGCAACTGCAGGATGCCCTTTCTTGCCCTCAGTCACACAGAGCGGGGGAGGTGAACTAGAACCCGGCCTCCTGACTACAGCCCAGGAAACTTGGGCCTATAGCAGAGAATGATGTCACTCATCATAACTAATTGGGCATTTGCTGTGTTCTAGGCAGGTATAGTCAATCTCCACAACCACCTAGAGTGGAGGTGCATTTTACAAATGAGGAAACATGGGCCCAGAGAGGTGAAGTAACCTCCCCAGAGCCACATAGCTGGTACTTGGCACACAGCTGGTACCCTGCCATCACGGGAAGCTCCTGGAGGCTCAGCGGTGGTTGCAGTAGGTGTCACATGCAGACAGAGACTTTCAGGGATCTGTCTGGCAAGAGAGGGAAGGGTAGTCCACCCTGGTGGGTCTGGGTGTGTGTGGGGGGAGTAGCCAGGGATGACCTTGCTGAGAAGGTGACATTTGAGCCAAGACCTGAGGGAGGGGACGATGCTGTGTGGACCTGGGGCAGCATGTGCCAGGAGGAGGGACCAGCAGGAGCCAGGGCCCTGAGGCAGGAGTGGCCTTGTGTGTGAGAAACACCGAGAGGACTAGTGGCTGGAGTGGGGACGAGAGAGATGGTGGTGGCAGGAGGTGAGGGTGGGGTGGGGGAGCAGAAAGACCACGGGTGGGCTCCAGCCCAGGTGATGCTGGCTTGACGTGCAAGCAAGGGCAGCTCTGAGCGGGCTGTGAGCTTGTCCATCTCCTGAAGATCTGTCTGGCTGTGTGTGCAGGGCAGACATGGGGGTGACATGGAGTTGAGGACCCACGAGGAGACACTTGCCAGTGTTAGAGGGAGTGCTGGTGGTGGCCTGGCCCAGGCAGGGCAGGGGAGGGTTGGGGAAGGGCTGATTCTTTTGGGGGCCAATGGGAAGGTGTGGAAGATACAGAGGGACACAACAGCCCAGTGTTTTGCCTGAGCCCGGGGACGGGTGGAGGAGCCCCAACTGAGATGGGGAGGCCGTGGGGGTCAGCTGGGCCAGGCTGAGTGCAAAATGTCTGCCCGGTGTCCTAAAGGTGAGCTCAGGAGGCAGGTGGCTGTATAGTCTCCAGTGGGATGAAGGCTTCCAGCTGGCCACGTGCATTTGGTCTGCAGCCAGTGTGGACTCCCGGGGCAGTGCAACCTCTAGCTGACCCAAAGGACAAAGCCTTTCTGGGGTCATCAGGCATGGGCACCTGAACTGCAGTGGCTGTGCTCCCAGTATTGTCTGGTTGCCGCACAGCACCCAGTCCCCTCACCTGCTTCTCACTTCTGTGTGCACAAGATTCAGATTCCAGGGTCTGAGGCTGGGCGCCACCTGCCCCAGGAGCACCCAGAGCCTGCTGTGGGGAAGCGGGTATGAGCCTGGGCCTCTGGCTCACTGAGTGTGGGAAGCCTCTGCACAGCCAGATGGTTCAAGCCCTTGTGTCTTGGCTGCCTCTCCTGGGACCCATGGACTCCATAGCAAGGAATCCTGAGACACCATCTGCAGTGGGACTTTGCACTCCAGCTTGACTTAGAAGCCCCCAGAATCTGCCTGTTCACACAGGGAGTTCCTGATTCAGGGGATTTGAGTGGGGCCAGAGAATTTGCATTTCTAACATGTTCCTAGGTGATGCTGATGCTGTGGGTGCCCAGGCCACACTTTCAGAGAACCACTACTCTGGACCTACCCCATGTGTGACAGATGGGGAGACTGAGGCTTAGAGAGATATGGCCCGTCCAAGTCCCAGAGCCATCTACTTTTGTTGCCTGCAGCAGTTAACATGAAGATCTTCAGGGGGTTGGGATGCTCATGCAGGGGCCTGACAAATGGAACCTTCATGTTGACAAGGCATCTGGGATTGTCCTCAGAGCCCACAGGGATTGTCCAAGGGCCTCTACAGCCTGGAGGCAGGGCTTAGAAGCCCACTGCTTCGGGGAGCATGCCTTCCTCCAGGAGCAAGAGGCCCCGGGATCTGGCCAGCTAAGTCGGCTCTGGGCCAGTCCCCAAAGCCTGAGTGGACAGGGCTGGTACAGGGAACAAGTCCCCCGGGGGAGCCAGGGCTGCAGGCGCTGAGGTCCCATTTAGTTCTCTGTCCAGCTGGGTCTCTGGCGACAGGTGAGTGAGGGTCTGAGGCCGGTGGGAGGGGACATGAGACTCAGAGCCGGGAGCAGCATCCCTCCTAACGTTCCCATGGTCTGGGCACATTAAAGATTCCCAGCCACGTGGCCATCCCAGGACAGGATGCGGTTTTGTGTCAAGGTGACTGCTTGATCCAGAACCAAAACGCGAGGTGAATCCTAAAGTCCTTGGAGGTTTCCCAGATTTTATCAACACAAAACGATTCCTTCCAGACTTTTCCCAGGGGAAAAAAACTGAAAACTCAAAATATCAGCTGGTTTGGTGAAAAGTGGCCTTTCAAGGAAATCTTTTGAGGTTTTTTCCTTTCTCCTGAAATGATGAGGCGTGAGAGGGTTTCTCACAGGGTGATCTTTGCCCACAGTGCAGGGGATAGAACAGTCTGGAGTGAGAGAGAACCACCCTGTGAGATGGGCAGTTACCACTCCCGGGGCACAGAGTGGAACACTGAGGCCCAGAGGTGAAGGGGCCTCCCCAGAGGCACATGGCTGGGATGCAGCAGAGCGCACCGTACTGGTCGATGGTACCAGCCTGGGTAGACTCCCGGGTGTGGAGTCCTGCTGGCATCCCTCACCAGCACTGTGGCCTCAGGCAGCTCACTGTCCTCATCTGCACCCAGGGGACAATGGCAGTGCCCAGTTCGAAGGGTACCCTTTGAATAGGGAATGCAGTGATTGATACCAAGAGGTCAGGACAGGCCAGGCACTCCATCTGCCCTCGGGAAGTGCTGGTCATGACCCTTGCTATTCTCATTCCCCTTCTGTTTGACTTTTCACACCACTCCTAGATGGCAAAAGCAGTCTTTCAGGAACATTATTTTTATCACAACTCTCCTCTGCTCAAGATCCTGCCATGGCTCACTGTTGTCTGGATGAACCAGCTTCGGTCTTTCTGGGCCTGTCCTGTTTAAGGAAGGCTGACTTGCCTTCTTGTCATCCATGACTTTGCTTTTCTCACCTCTTTGCTTCATTCAACACCTGTTTGTGGAAAACAGACCTCCTCTGTGCCAGGCCCTGCTCCCACACCCCCGGCCATGGTTCCATCTACTCCCCAGCCCCAAACCTCCCCCAACCATGGCAGGATGGAGGCCTTAGAGCCTTGCTGTGCCCGGAGGACTTGGCTGGGGAAGGAGGGAAGAAGAAAGTGTCACGAATGTTTATCCCTCAAATGCTATTTGGACAGGAAAGCTGAGACCTGCCCGCAGACACAGCTTCTGCAGGTACATTCTGGCCACGGGCTCCTGTGGATGTGTGGCCTCTCCCACCTGCTCCTGCGGGGTGGGGCCTGCTTAGGCTCACTGCTCTGCCCCGAGCTTAGCCCAGGCTCCTGGGGGATTGTGGATGTGTTTTGTGCTCTTGTCCAGGTGCTGGTTGCCCCTCAGGTCTCCTCCCAGAAGCCTCTCAGATTGCCACCCCTGACCTTTTGGCCCGGGACGCTTGCCCCTCACCTCTAACAAGTCAGGGAGCCTCTCACACACCAAGCCCTGGGTAGGCAGCTCTCTGCTGAAGTCAAACGAGGCTGGGACCCCTGAGCTCAGGCCCCAGGGAGAGGGAGGAGGATTTGGTTTTATTTTAAGGTAAAGAAGGCCTTGAAAGAGGCATTTAAGCATTATAGGGAATGGGTCTCTATAGATGTTGTTTGCATAACAAGTGTCGAAATCATCAGGAATAGGGCAGAAATTGCAAATGAGCACTACCGCAGACACTCTGGAAGCTGAGGTCTTCGGGTACCTCAAAAACGTTGAATGTATAACAGCATCCCTGAGTTTGAGGTTCTTAAATGGAGGGGAGAAGGGAGTGGGAAATGGCCTGGGGGTGTTAAAGTGGTTGGGGCTGATCAGGTCTTTGGGGTCTAACACTTAAAACAACTTAGTTTTAGGTGGATCGTTTAGAGAAAGAACTCAGAATTACATGCAGATTCTGAGAAAGAGCAGGTACAAATGGTTTAAGCCTCTGTAGCCTCCCCGGAAACCTGCCTCTGGAGGTGAGTCAATTACAGCATTAGGAAGAAAACCTTTTCTCCTGTGTCCATCTGCTTTGACAGTCTGTGTGTCCTTGAGTGGGCCGCCTCATCTGTCTGAGCCTCAGTTTCCCTGTATCACGTGAGATGGTGCATTTGAGGCCCTGTACATGCATAATGAAAGGACAGCAGTGACGCTGCAGATTTCCTCAGGGAGAAATGAAGGGCACAAGGATTTCTAAAGACTCCAAAAGGCTGCTGGACCATCTTTACATACTGTTTGACTCTGGCACCCATTGCATTGCCTAATAGCTGGCTATGGTGTCTCTTATTTTTATTCTTGCTTCAAAGCTAATAGCTTATGATATAAAGTCCCCAATATTGTGG
The DNA here is from genome assembly GCF_003255815.1 of Theropithecus gelada. Taxonomy (NCBI): domain Eukaryota; kingdom Metazoa; phylum Chordata; class Mammalia; order Primates; family Cercopithecidae; genus Theropithecus; species Theropithecus gelada. The sequence goes on from NC_037669.1 coordinate 51,625,262, forward strand.
TGAAAACCTCTTACTGGAATAGAGCAGCCCTCTTGGTTGGCTGCATTACCCTGGTGCTTTGCACTGTTCCAGCTTAAACTGTGTTGGGTGTGCCCATGTGCATGTGCCTGTGTGTGTGCCCGTGTGTGTGTGCACGTGCACTCCTGGGTTCTCTCTCTGGAGTCCACTTCCCTCCTAAGTTTGTGCCAAGTGCTCAGTGCTCCAGTCAGTGCTGCATTTTGATGACTTTTGTCCCATCACCCCTGTGCCCCACTCCCATCTCCAGTCAGCATCAGCTCTGGCTTGACTCAGGGGCCAGGAGTTATTTTAACACTGCTTTAAATTTAAAATTTAGTAATTTTAACATAATTACATCACCAGGAGTTATCTTAACACTGCTTTTCCATGTTGGCCTGGCTGCTTCAGGTGGTAGCCCAGGCAGCCCCCAGAGGAGAGAAGGCTTCTCATTCCTGAAAATTCTGTTGAGGATTCTGATGTGGATTTGCTGGATGTGGGTTACGTGTTCATCCTGGAACCAGTTGCTGAAGCAGAAAGCACGAAGTGCACTGATTGGCCAGGTGTAGGCTGTGTGTGCACTCTCTGACACTGTTATTAGAGGGGGTTAACTGCAACCATGCCACATGGACTAGGAGAACCTGGGGTGGGAGGTCTTCAAAGGACAGAAGATGTGCTGTTGGCATAAGAAGAGTAGAGATTGGGCAGGCAAGAAAAGTATCCACAGATGGCCACTAACCCACCTGGGGCAGCGAAGCATCCTGGCATCCGAAGGGGTGAGCTCACTCTATCCCTGGTAGAAAACCCTACTCAAAACACAGGAGAACCACTTAGAACATCAGGAGTTGCAGCCTGGAACTGAGAGCCACATGGAGACAGGGTGTGGGGCAAGCAGAGTGGGAACAAGCTCTGGACTCCCCTGCGGGGGCTGCTGGCCTGAGGAGCCTGGGGTGTGGGCACAGACACACGTGCCAGAGGCTGCGTCAGTCTGGAGGCCAACACTTCCAGGATGAGCAGCCAGGGAGCATAAGGATGAGGACCCCTAGAGGATTCTCCTGGGAGCTTGTTAGAAACGAATGTCTCCCATCCGCTCCAGGCCTCTCCGATCAGAATCTGAATTGTTACCAGATGATCCCATGATTCCTGTGCAACACTTGTCTGAAAGGCTCATTTCCTTTCTCTCAGCCTTCACTTGCAGTGGTGGTGGGACTTATGTTGGTTTGGTCTTCGGTGAAGACTTTCTGGAAGGCAGTGTGGCAATGTGTATGAAGGAGCTTCAAAACTATCCATGCTCTTTGATTCAGTTTTTCTACCTCTGAGACTATTATTTAAGGAAATCATCACAGGCAGGGACAAAGAAAGTCATGCATGAAGATATTCATTGCAGTATTACTTAAAATCAGAAACTACCATGTACCCACAAACAGGAAGGGGTGAAGTCAAAGGTGACACACAATATATTGGATATATTGGCTGTTATGCTACCACTATAAATATTGCTTTTGGTTTTCATTGAAACATAATATTTTACATATTTATGAGGTACACGTGATATTTTGTTGCATGCATAGAATATGTAATGATCAAGTCAGGGTATTCGGGGTGTCCATCCCCTTGAGTATTTATCATTTCTATCTGTTGGGAACATTTCAAGTCCTCTCTTTCAGCTACTTTGAAATATGCAGTACCTTGTTGCTAACTATAGTCACCCTACTCTGCCATCAAACATTAGAGCTTATACCCTCTAATGGGAGGCTGAGGCAGGAGAATCTCTTGAACCCAGGAGGTGTAGGTTGCAGTGAGCTGAGATCGGCCACTGCACTCCAGCCTGGCGACAGAACGAGACTCCATCTCAAAAAAAACCCAAAAAACTTATACCCTCTATCTAATTGTATGTTTGTCCCGTTGACCAGCCTCTCCTTCCCCCACTCCCACTCTCACACCCTTCCTAGCCTCTAGTATCTATCATTCTATTCACTACCTCCATGAGATGAACCTTTTTTTTTACCTCCCACATATGAGTGAGGGCATGTGCAATTTGTCTTTCTGTGTTTGGCTTATTTCACTTAACATAACGACCTCCCGTTCCATCCATGTTGCTGTAAATGACAGGATTTCATTCTTTTTTATGGCTGCATAGTATTCCATTGTGTTCATATACCACATTTGCTTTATCCATTTGTCCTGAAGTGTTTTCTCCTGTGGACACTTAGGTGGATTCCGTAGCTTTGCCATTGTGAATGGTGCTGCAATAAACACGGAGTGCAGGTACCTCTCTGATATATTGATTCTTTTCCTTTGGATAAATGCCCAGCAGTGGAATTGATGGGATTGTTTCGTAGTTCCATTTTTAGTTTTTTGAGAAATCTCCATACTGTTTTCCATTTATGCTGTGACTATTTTACATTCCCACTAACAGTGTATGAGTTCCCTTTTCTGCACATCCTTGCCAGGATTTGTTCTTTTTTGTCTTTTTGATAATAGCCATTCTAACTGGGGTAAGATGATACCTCATTGTGATTTTGATTTGCAGTTTCCTGATGATTAGTGATGTCAAGGATTTTTTTTTTTTGTATGCCTGTTGGCTTTTCATCTGTCTTCTTTTGAGGAACGCTCATTCATATCCTTTGCCCACTTTTGAATGGGATTATTTGTGTTTTTTTACTGTTGAGTCTTTGAGTTCCTTGTATATTCTGCATATTAGCCCCTTGTCAGATGAGTAGTTTACAAATGTTTTCTCACATTCTGTAGGCTGTCTCTTCACTCTGATGATTGTTTCCTTTGCTGTTGGAGAAGCTTTTTCATTTCATATAGTCCCATTTCTCTGTTTTTGTTTTTCTTGTCTGTGCTTTTGAGGTCTTAGGTATAAAATCTTTGCCTAGACCTGAAAGTGTTGTCCTGAAGTGTTTTCTGTATGTTTTCTTCTAGTAGTGCTATAGTTTTGGGTGTTACATTTGAGTCTTTAACCCACTGTCTTAGTCCGTTTTCACCCTGCTGACAAAGACATACCCAAAACTGGGCAATTTACAAAAGAAAGAGGTTTAAAGGACTTATAATTCCATGGCTAGGGAGGTCTCACAATCATGGTGGAAGGCAAGGAGGAACAAGTCACATCATCCATGGGTGGCAATAAAAAGAGAGAGAGCTTGTATAGGGAAACTCCCCCTTATAAAACCATCAGCTCTCATGATACTTATTCACTATCACAAGAACAGCATGGGAAAGACCTGCCCCCATGATTCAGTTACCTCCCACTGGGTCCCTCCCACAACACATGGGAATTCAAGATGAGATTTGAGTGGGGACACAGCCAAACCATATCATTCTGTCCCTGGCCCCTCCCAAATCTCGTGTCCTCACATTTCAAAACCAATCATGCCTTCCCAGCAGTCCCCCAAAGTCTTAACTCATTTCAGCATTAACTCGAAAGTCTGCAGTCCAAAGTCTCATCTGAGACAAGGCAAGTCCCTTCCACCTATGAGCCTCTAAAATCAAAAGCAAGTTGATTACTTCCTAGATCCAGTGGGGGTATAGGCATTGGGTAAATACAGTCATTCCAAATGGGAGAAATTGACCAAAACAAAGGGACTACAGGCACTATGCAAATCCAAAATCCAGTGGGGCAGTCAAATCTTGAAGCTCCAAAATTATCTCCTCCTTTGACTCCATGTCTCACATGCAGGTCATGCTAATGCAAGAGGTGGGTTCCCATGGTCTTGGGCAGCTCTGCCCCTGTGGCTTTGCAGAGTACAGCCTCCCTCCCAGCTGCTTTCACAGGCTGGCACTGAGTGTCTGCAGCTTTTCCAGACACACGGTACAAGCTGTTGGTGGATCTACCATTCTGGGGTCTGGAGGACGGCGGCCCTCTTCTCACAGCTCCACTTGGTGGTGCTCCAGTAGGGACTCTGTGTGGGGGATCTGACCCCACATTTCCCTTCCACACTGCCTTAGCAGAGGTTGTGCATGAGGGCCCTGCCCCTACAGCAAACTTCTGCCTGGGCATCCAGGCGTTTCCATACATCCTCTGAAATCTAGGCAGAGGCTCCTAAACCCTAATTCTTGACTTCTGTGTACTTTCAGGCTCGATACCACATGGAAGCTGCCAAGGCTTGGGGCTTGCACCCTCTGAAGCCACAACCTGAGCTCTACATTGGCTCCTTTCAGCCATGGCTGGAATGGCTGGGAGGCAGAGCACCAAGTCCCTAGGCTGCACATGGCACAGGGACCCTGGTCCTGGCCTACAAAACCATTTTTTCCTCCTAGGCCTCTGGGCTTGTGATGGGAGGGGCTGCTGTGAAGACCTCTGACATTCCCTAGAGACATTTTCCCTATTGTCTTGGGGATTAACATTCGGCTCCTCATTATTTATGCAAATTTCTGCAGCCAGCTTGAATTTCTCCTCAGAAAATGGGTTTTTCTTTTCTATTGCATTGTCAGACTGCCAATCTCCCAAACTTTTATGCTCTGCTTCCCTTAGAAAACTGAGTGCTTTTAACAGTACCCAAGTCACTTCTTGAATGCTTTGCTGCTTAGAAATTTTTTCCACCAGATTCCCGAAATCATCTCTCTCAAGTTCAAAGTTCCACAAATCTCTAGAGCAGAGGCAAAATGCTGCCATTCTCTTTGCTAAAACATAAAAAGAGTCACCTTTGCTCCAATTCTTAACAAGTTTCTCATCTCCATCTGAGACCACCTCAGCCTGGACTTTGTTGTCCATATTGCTATCAGCATTTTGGGCAAAGCCATTCAATAAGTCTCTAGGAAGTTCCAAACTTTCCCACATTTTCGTATCTTCTTCTGAGACCTCCAAACTGTTCCAACCCCTGTCTGTTACCTGGTTCCAAAGTCACTTCCACATTTTTGGGTATCTAGAGCAGTGTCCCACTCTACTGGTGCCAATTTACTGTATTAGTCCATTTTCACACTGTTGATAAAGACATACCTGAGACTGGGAAGAAAAATAAGTTTAAAGGACTTACAGTTCCACATGGCTAGGGAGGCCTCACAATCATGGCAGAAGGCAAGGAGGAGCAAGTCACATCTTACATGGATGGCGTCAGGCAAAGACAGAACTTGTGCAAGGAAACTCCCCCATATAAAATCATCAGATCTCATGATACTTATTCACTATCACAAGATCAGCATGGGAAAGACCTGCCTCCAAGACTTAATTACCCGTCACTGGGTCCCTCTCACAACACGTGGGAATTCAAGGTGAGACTTGGGTGGGGACACACCCAGACCATGTCACCCACCCTGAGTTAATTTTTGTATATGGTGAGAAGTAAATGTTGTTTTAAAAGAATTTTGCAGGAACTCTCTAGGGAATATGGTGATAAATAAGACAGATGCAGTGCCTCCCCTCTTGGAGCTGACATTCTATTAAGAAAGACAGTAAGCAAGTAGGCAAATAAGACAGTTTCAGACTGTGACATGTTCACAGAAGGATGAATGGGGTAATATGGCAGAGAATCTGGGGGGCCGGGGGAGGGCTATTTAGATAGGAGGGATACTGGGAAGGCCTGTCCTAGGAGCTGGTATTTAAAGTAAAATCTGAATCAGAAGACAGAGCCAGTGAAGTGAAAAGCCAGGGACAGGACAGACCTTCCAGGAAGAGGGAACAGCAGTGCCCTAGAGCTGGTGTTGGGGAGCTTGTCTGTGTGAGGGCAGAATGAAAGGGTGTGGCTGCAGTGGGGAGCTGAGGGGAAACTCCACCCTAAGAAGGTGGAGGAGTGAGCAGGGCCAGACACCACAGGCTTTGTGGGCTGTGTGTGGAATTTGGATTTTGTTCCAAGGGCAGAGTGCTGCAGAATGGATGTAGAGGAACCTGACTTGGACTGGGGAGCTGCTGAAGGCCTCATGGATGAGGCCCCTGAAATGTGCTTATGACCCATGTTAAGTAAGGAAGGCAGGCAGAGAGTGATATAAACTGTCATTTCCACTGCATAAAAAAATGGACAGGAAACAAAGCCCATAAGCATACATGCAAAAATGTGATAGCGATTACCTCCAGGTGGTAGGACTAGAGATGGTTTTTACTTGTTTTTCTTATGCTTTTCTACATCACGCCATATAAGAAAAACAATCATGGTGATTTGAGAACTTGAATTTGGATCAGTCATGGCACTTAGTTGCAGACAACAGAATCTACTTTTTCTAGTTTGAGCTAAGAGGGATTTATTTCCATGTGTTTTGACTGAGAGTCCAGGACCGAGCTTGGATATCCCATAGCCAGGAACAACACAACCTGGACCATCACCTAAATCCACCTGACTGTTGCCATAGAAACCCCACTGCCTGTGAGGCTCAAGCCTGGACACTGGAGCCAGTTGCTTTGGGAGGACCAGATGCCTCTCTTCCCTTCCAGCCAGGAGCTCTTTTCTCCACCCTGCTTCTCATCTTTCATGCCCTTCTTCTCAGTCTGGGCAGGCCTCTGTCCAGAGGAGCTGAGAACATTCACAGAACGAGAGCTGCAAGGGCATCTGGGAAAGGTAGATTTCAGTTTTCCAGAGGCTCAAGGCCAGTGATCATGGAAGGGGGGCTGCACACACGGCGAAGGGGGCAGTCTTCAGGTTCCACCACAGAAGAGGAACAAGAGCGACAAACACGATCACTTGAGCCTTGGCCGTCTAAGAGCCAGCTGGAGGAAGGATTGGTTATTCACTGTGCTCTCGTGAGGATGGCCAGAGGTTCTCCTTGTCCAGGGAGCACTGGCTATCTAAGCCTCTTGCTTTTGCCCCCCCAAGTGCCACCAGACTGACATCCACCTGACAGCACCTCCCCTTCCTTGGCTGGGGGAGCTCCTTGGCCACCTGTGAGGCAGGCTGATGCGTGCAGACTTACCCTCCCCAGGAACAGCCTTCAGCCACTCCCAGCTGCTTTGGCCCTGGTAAGAGAGCTGGAGGCGGCTTGAACTGGTTTCTAGGGCTCCCAGGTAAACTGAGCCCTAGCTTCCCACGGTGGTGGATATCATGCAGTGCCATTGTTAACCCCCTTCTGTTTCTTTTCTCACCTCCCTAGCCCCTTTCTCTTCTCACTTCCCAAATTAACTCATAGCTGAACCCTTATCTCCAGGTCTGCCTCAGGGACAGCCCATGCAAAGGCATTGGGGATCATCCTGTTCCTAGATCTCAGCTTTATATGCAGGAACCAGAAGGCTCCAGGATGCTCCTGGTCATCTGCTTCCTTGCCCATGCTGAGTGCCATCATAATCATGGGCACACATACACGCACATACAGGCACACCCACATACAGTGCACTCCACACATGCACACACGTATGCACAGGCACACACACAGGCATCCTCCACCCCAGGGGCTGCCCAACCCCTCTCGCTTTTCTTCCCACATTATTGCTCCTTCGGCCATAGGACGGGCGATGTTATGCCAGGGGCTCCAGGGCATCCTCTGCATGTGCCATCCTTGGTGTAAAAGATGACTCCACTGTGTATTGCTGTTGGAGTGTGGGTTCTGGGCCAGTGCAGTCCTGGCTTCTCATAGCAGACACTTCCTAGAGCCTGCTCAGTGCCAGGCCCCATGCTGGGCTCCAGTGTGTGGAAGGCACCATCTCCTCCAGATGTTCCCTTCCCTGCAGGCCCCCACAGGTCAGCCTCTGAGCAGCCCTCCAGCAGCCTAATGGCCCAGAGCATGATCACTTCCTCAAACCACACCTTGGGTAGGCGGTGAGAGAAGCAGCTTTATTCATCAACCTCTCTGTGCCGGGAACATACTTACCTCCTCACCACATTTTAGGGGCCAATTGCTGTCATCCCTAATCCGCAAATGAGGAAACTGGGGCTCATGGAGATTAAGTGACTTTTGAGGCCACCTGGAAGCCAGTAAGGGGTGAAGCTGGAACTGGGACCCAGGAAAGTCTGATGGCTTAGGGTCAGTGCTTGTCCCCTGGCGTCCCAGAATGTGGAGCTCCTGGCATGGCTGCATGGCTATGCCTCAGCCACATAACAAGCACTGGAGACCCTGGCGTGAACGTGACAAAACCCTTACCCTTGTGGCATTTTTGTCCCACTGAGGCAGACAGACCCCAAGAGACATAAGTAGAGAGCTTCACGTGGTCCTGAGTGAAGGCCACAAGACAGAGATCTGGGATACAGGCGCAGAGGAGGAGCTGTGTGTTAGCTATCAAGTACCATGTAGGAGCTGAAGACAGCAAATATCGATGGTCTTGTGTTCTGTCCTGCTGAACCCATAGTTGGAGTCACCCTAAGAGCAGAGGCAGGGGAGTTTCCTGCAGGAGTGCCCCAAACGTTCCCGAGCTGGAGTCAGTTGTCATTCCGAAGAAAGGATCCCTGAACGCCTGGGTGACCAGTCCGCAGCATTTATTAGGGAACTTAAACACATAGGCCTGTGGTGTCATTGCCATGGACAGCGAGAAAGGAGCTGCCTACTCAGGCATGTCCGTAGGTGGGGCCTGTTTGCACCCTATGTTTCTCGGTCAGTGCAGAGGGGACTGGGGCACCCTACCTCTCCCTTCTGAGGGAAGAAACGCAGGAACAGTGTGGCTGGTGGCTCTGCCTCTGGGGCACTCATGTGATTGCGGTCATGATGTTGCCTAGGGCTGCAGCAGCGAGGGGTGGAAAATCTGCTTCTGGGCTCACACACATGATTGGTGGCAGGGGGCTCAGGTCCTCACCACCTGGGCCTCTTCCAGAGGATCTGCTCACAGAACAGGGCACCCTGGGTTGCTTCCCCAGGGTGAGCAACCTAAGATGGTGATGAAGTGAAGAACACACACACACACACACACACACATGCACACACACACACACACACGGCCTCTGCTTGCTTTCTTTTCTGTCCTGGTTATGATCAAATGGAAAACAAAAACAAAAAATTAAGAATTTTCAAAAGCTGCTCCTGGGATCACCTCTCCCCATCATCAGGCTTCCTGGGAATTCTGTGGAGGGTCTTCAGCCACCAGGGACTGGTCTGCACCTTGTCCCATGGCCCCCAGAGTCAAGGAGATGCCACAGGTGTCTGTGAGCCATTCCCGTCTCACATCACCACCTCACCTGCTGTCCTGGGAACTGTGTGATCCAAGTTGCTGTGCATCGATGCTGAATTAGAATTGCTGGACAGGGAGACCAAGGTCCTTCTAGAACAAGGGGTTTGCACTCAGGCACCTGGAACACACATTGCTGGGGACTACCTGCCTTCTGTCTCATTTGCTACTGGTGAGCGTGACCAGGCTGGGCAGCACCAAGGGAGGCCGGGTCTGAATCTGTGGGCAAGCTTGGTTCAGTGGGAAAGGCATCCCCTGGGGCTTGCTATGCTTATGGGCTGTGCAGCATGTGCTCTGACTTCTGGTCTGGGACGTTACTGAAAAGGCAATGAACAAAAAGACAAATATCTGACTTTGGGTTAAGTATGTTTTTATTTTTCTAGCTCTCTGGCAATAAAATCCAATTTGGGACATCCAGGGATTAGATTCCTGAATGTGTTTGCTCAAAGCCCTTTGCTCCTTAAGACCCAGGAAGCCCAAGCGAGGCTTTAGCCATCAGCTGCATGTGGTTTAATCCCAAAGTCCCTTTCCTTTGGTGTACAGAGCAGGAAGGGATCGCTGTCAATACCGCATAGTCACAGTCTCCGTGAAAGTTCAAGTGTGCAGTACAATCTGATTGTCCAATTTCTTGACATTCAAGCTTGTCTCCTTTGTAATGTGGTTGTAATTGATTTCTGATACTTGAAAATAGAGCTGGTTCTGGGGAAATACACTGGAAATACCAAGTAGGGGGTGCAGTGAGGCCAGTCACACTGCTCTCATTTATTCATTCATTCATTTAGTTGCTGCCCAGGTCAGAGTTCTGGAACCATAGACCCTCCTCTGGCTTTGCTCTCGACTCCTGGGGTGTATTCAAATCTTGGGAAAACAATTGCAGTCAAGGTGATGGAAACTGGAAGAGGGTGGGAAAGGAACCCTAAGTCTTCCAAGAAGAGTGGACTTTCTGAATACAGTTCCAGGTCAAAAGAACAGCAGCAAGAGACCCTGGAGGATTGGGCCTGGGGATGTCTGCTGAGGCTGGGGAGGGGACGCTGGGAGCAGCTAGGGACGTCAGGGTGCCTGCATCTAGTGTCGTCGTGCAGGTCTCCCGGAGCAGAGGGTTCTGGGCTCTAAGCACGTGCTCTTCTTGTTGCAGGTCTGAAGGAGAAAGCTCGCGGAGCGTCAGGTATGTCCTTCATCCACCTCTGTCCATGTGTCCGAATCCCGGTGATGAGCGGCGCTGATGAAACCATGTGCTTTGATTTCTCCCCGCGGGTCTCCCAGGTCAGACCTCTCCTCCCCTGCTCCCTTTGGCCCTGGCGTGTGCCCCAAAGGCCTGGGCATGATCTGCAGGAGCACGTCTGTTGGCTCTGCATCCTGGAGCAAAAGCCCTGCCCAGCTTCTGTGTATTTAGAGTGACCTCTGCAGAGGTCACCTGTGTTGGTGGTTGTTCTGCCCTTTCTGGGGCTGGTGATGGCCCAGTGTGCCAAGGCTGTGACCCATCTAGGACCAGAAACTTCTATACCTGACACCCCTGGGGCTGGGTTGGCGGGGCCAGGGCAAGTCTAAGATGCTTGGTGGTGGGCCTGGCTCCAACCAGCCTCTAACAATGCGGGGTGTCTCCACGGCAGGTGTAGTGTCCCTGCCCATCCTCGCCCCACCAACCAAGGGTAGGTGGGGGTGGACATGGAGTGGGCTTTCTGCCAGAGGCTCTGACTGAACCTAGAAGAGGGTCTGGTCTGAGACAGTACCTGGGGTGTCAGTGCCCCAGCCAAGGAGCCTCGGGCCTGGCAGTTCTCAAGGCATGAGCTGGGGGACCAAGAAGGCCATGGGCATGGGAGATGGGTGTCAGCATGGTGAGGCTGGGGATGGGAAGGAGAGGCCAGGAGGCTGTTAAGAATCCATGGACTCCCAGTCCCCTTTGGCAGCAGGTGGACTTCCAGGTCTTAGGGTGGTGGCCTGAGGTGGCTGGTTTATATTGTGATGTTACAGGCTGGGGAGATGAGATGTCCTGAGTTTGGCCCTGGGGATGCCAGCTGGAGTGGGGTCCTTCAGGTGTTGGCAGAAGAAGAGACAGAGCTGGGGGAGGCTGCATCCCAGGGAGCCTCTTGGGAGGCAGCACAGGAGGTGCCGAATCTTATACTTGGGGCAGTCAGCTATGTGGTGGAGCAGAGGACATGGGCAGGGAGTTGGGCTCCAGGGAACCAGAGTCCAGGGAGTGAGAGGCAGGGTCTCGCAGGAAGCAGAGACATGCTCAGAAGGGGAACTGGAGAGAGAGAGGGTCCCGGAAGGACTGTGTGCAGGCGTGAAGCCCAAGTGAGGGGACCAGCTGGGGATGGTGCAGCACTTGGGCTGGCAAGAGTGGGAGCTAAAGGGGATAAGTGGGGGGTATGCCGGCGGGGATGGACGGAGAAAGGCTAGGGTCTGGGGATCCGAGGGAGGGGGCAGCAGGCCGTGATTGCAGCCTGAGGTGTGCACCGCCGCACAGCCCCACCCTGGAACACAGGGCGGCCTTGAGGAGGAGGGGAGACTGCCCCTAGTGCACAATGGAGAAACCTCCAGAATGTACCATTAAGTGAGGAAAGCAGGGTGCGAGAGTACACATCTCACGCTACTTTGGGGTAAGAAAGGTCAGATGGAAGTACGTGTATTCTTATCTAATTTATCAGCAAAAAGAAACAGGAAGGAAACAGATGGCTGTTAAGATGGTCCCTTCAGAGGGAGGGCAAGGGGCAGGGCCTCCAGTGCCTGAACGCCTCCTCGGGGCAGACCTAGGAGTATTCCTGAGGGTTCTGAACCCTGTCAATGTAATACCTGTTCAAACAATTAATTCAAAACAACAGGATAGGGAGAGGATGGGTTGCCAATCCCTGGGGCTGGCCCTGAGGTGGAAGGGGATTCCCACATAGACTTGGAGGGGCTGCAGGCTCAGGAGGGGCTGCCTCTGTGGGCCCCTTTGGGATCTAAGCTTCCCCCAATGCCCCCCAGGTGCCCTTCTCCGTCTGTCTTCCAAGAAGGCAGCTGCTTGCCTGAAACCCTCATTCTGTGAAAGTTCATGGTGGGCAGCGGGTCCCTCACAGGGGCGTCCTGAGAGCAGCCTGCTCTCACTGGTGACCTGAGCGGGGGCCAGTGAACATGTAGAGTGAGTGGACCCTCGTGGTGGGGATCTGGTCTGCCCCAGCCCCACCCGGCCTGGCACTCCCTCCGGCAGATCATCAGGAAGGCATTTGCCAGGCAGGCGCTGTGGAACCCAGCCCTGGAGGAGGAGCATGGGAACGACATTTCGGTGGGGGAACAGCATGTGCAGGGATCCCAGGAGCGAGCATGACTGGCGGCCTGGGGAGAACGAGGAATGGCCTCCGTGTCGCAGGGGGACTGACACGCAGAGCCGAGCATATGTTCCAGCTCCGAGCCACATGGCTCCCAGCGGGGCGCACAGACAGGAGAAGCCGGGCAAGGGAGAGCGCGGATGGAAGTTCCAGCAGGGAAGGCTGTGTTTAGTTCTTCCAAGGCTGAAGAATCCATCCCCAAAACGCCCTGCTGTGTGGACATCGCAGTAGACAGCGTTGCTGAGGCTAAGATGCCGGGGTCAGATGTGACTTGCCGTGGCTTTACCTGCCCTGGCCCGTTGTCCCCATCATGCACAGGCTCACGCTTGTAATCCCAGCACTTTGGGAGGCCAAAGCAGGAAGATCATTTGAGGCCAGGAGTCCAAGACCAGCCTGGGCAACATAGCCAGACCCCGTCTCTACCAAAAAAAAAAATTAAAAAAATTAAGGACACAGCCCTGAGAGACATCTCCTCCCCACCGGCTCTCACCCTGCCCCAAGGTCCCTGCTTGGTGAGATTCTTATTCTTTAAATTCAAGGGATCGGAGTTGCCACCTTTCTGGTTTGCTTTTCTCAGCCTCTGGAGCAGCAGGGAAGTGCTTTTGCATGCAGAAGCCTGTTTGTGAATTCACGCTCACTACTTTTCCCTGAGGCAAAACATTTGCAAGATCTGATATATTCATTTTCCACAAATGAAATGACTCATTTTTTGACCATTTTGCAAATGTAGGACTTTGCTCATTGTTCCCTGGGAGGATGTGTCTGCTTCTGACTCCATCAAGAGGAAGGCTCTGGAGGCCCTCAAATGTGAATCTTCTAATGATTTATTTATGGAAGAGGGACCATAGGAAGAGAAGAGGTTTGTGGAGTTTGGAGTCTGCAAAAATGAAGGACCCGGTGGAGGGTCCAGAGAGAATGTGGATACTGGATTAAAAGTGCCAGGGCTTTCTGCAGGGTGCAGGCATTATCTTTTTTCCCCCCGGCACTCCGTCAAATCCTTGAAATTAACTCAACTATATTCAGTCATAGGAATAAGTTCCATCCAATGAGTTCTCACTATGGATGGGACCTCACCTCATCTGCACAACCAACCGCACCTTTTTAAAAGCGTTATTATTGGCCCTTATTTTTTCAGCTCTGGGAAATTAAGGCTGAGCAGTACAAAACAGCTTGCCTAGGATGACATGGATTTCGAGTGGAAAGGTGGGATGCCATGCACCAAAGCCTTTGCAAGTCAGTGTCGCCTGTGGTGCTTGTTGAAAATACAGATTTCCAGCCCCTATCCCTTTCATGCCTCACTCAGTAGGTCTGGGCAGGGTCTGGGAATCTGCATTTTTTTGAGACGGGGTCTTGTTCTTATTGTCCAGGCTGGAGTGCAGCGATGCCATCTCGGCTCACTGTAACCTTCACCTCCCAGGTTCAAGCGATTCTCCTGCTTCAGCCTCCTGAGAAGCTGGGATTACAGGCGCCTGCCATCAGGCCCAGCTAATTTTTATGTTTTTAGTAGAAACAGCGTTTCACCATGTTGGCCAGGCTGATCTTGAACTCCTGACCTCAAGTAATCTGCTTGCTTCAACCTCCCAAAGTGTTGGGATTACAGGCGTGAGTCACTGCGCCCAGCCTGAATCTACATTTTAAATAAGTGCCCACATGATCTTAACAGGCTGCTGGAACATATGGTCTCTCCAAGGAAACAGAATTTCTCCAAGTATGCCAGTGTCCAGTGGCAGCCACATACCCTTCATAAGCATGAGCTGACTGAAGTGCAGAAATTTTGCTTCTAACCCTTAGAAGAATTCTTTTTTTTTTTTTTTGAGACTGAGTCCCACTCTGTCACCCAGGCTGGAATGCAGTGGTGTGATCTCAGCTCAATGCTACCTCCGCCTCCTGGGTTCCAGCGAGTCTCGTGCCTCAGCCTCCTGAGTGGCTGGGACTATAGGCGTGTGCCATCATGCTTGGCTAATTTTTGTATTATTAGTAGAGATGGAGTTTTGTCATGTTGCCCAGGCTGAACTTGAACTCCTGGGCTCAAGTGATCTGCCTGCCTCAGCCTCCCAATGTGCTGGGATTACTGCGCCCAGCCCTGACATTAGAAGCATATTGCATGAAGTGGTCCCATACAGGTCGCCTCCCCGTCAGGACTCTGAACGTTGACAGGCATTTTCCAAAGGCAATAGCAAGGCTGGGACAATGGGGAGAGCCCGAGGACACTTTTGTTTGGGGATGGTGGGGGAGCTTCTGGAAAAGGTGGGCCTGGTTACCAGCATTGGCTCAGCTGGAACCAAGATGTGTAAGTAAACGTAATTTGTCCAAACAAATTCAGTTTTCTGTCTCCATACCAAGGCAAAACAGCCTTTGTAATTAACTGGGCCTTTTTCCCCCAAACCCAAAATGAGAACACACAGTTTATTTTGTTCACAAGGAGATATGACAACTGCTGAACGTGGCAGACAAAGCTGGGAGTGTTTGCTGTGCCAGGTAAACAGAACTGAACTCTTTCTCTCAGGAAGGAATGGGAGCAGGCTCCAAATGTGAGAGACGGGCTGGGGCTAGGCCAGAACCTCTGCCATTGTCCAGCCATGTTTTTGAGGTGCTGGACTGAGGGCTGAGCCGGCGGTCTCTGGAGGCAAGTGGACCTTTCTTAGCACTGTGGAATCAGAAGAGTACAGGCACTTGGGGAAGATAATCTTGAATTCAAATCCTTTCTCTTTTTCTTACCCTCTGTGTCACCATGCAACAGCCACTGAGCTCTCCAAGCCTCAGATTTCACTCATTCAACAGTCTTTATTGAGCATCTACTGTGTCTTTGTGCTAACTACTAAGGGTGTGAAGACCAATGAGATACAGTTAATTTCTTCCCCATGAAGAAATGGGAGTAAAGACTTTAGCCTGAAGGCCATGGACCAATTAAATGAGGCTGTAGATGGAACAGCACATGCCTATCACAGTATTCAGTTAACATCCATTTCCTTTCTTCTCCCTCTGCCATAATCTGTGGAGACACGGCTGCTCAGAATCCTGAGGGAGGGTCTGAGGCAAGCCCATGTTTGCATGAGCAGAAGGTGGTGGCCACTGCTTGGAGAGTGTGCCCTTTTGGCTGTCCTCCTTCCTTTCTTTGCTCCCCTGGGTTTATGATTGAGATTTCTTGGGCATTCTTGACTTTGGTGGCCTTTTACTTTTCCATCTCCTTGAATTTCTGTGCTATATCCTGAGCAATTTCCTGAGGATGGTCTTCTAGTTCACTAGTGCTTTCTTCGGCTGTGTTCATTCTACTGTGTGGCCCATGAATTGTGGGTCCCTGAGACCCTTGAATGGCCTCTGAATGCCCTGAGCCTGCTTCCGGAGGCACTACTGGTCCTTTCTTTACACAGAAAGTAGAAAGATCTCATAGGAACCACATTCAAGTCACTGGGCAAAAACCCATATTTTGCGTTTTGATTTGTTTTCTGTGAACCTGTGTAGAGAAGTAATAACTGACTCTTTAGAAGATGGCGCAGAGATATTGGTGCAGGGGCAAGGGAGTCAACTAATGGGGAATTAGACTAAATCCCAAAATGCATTTAGTAAGCCTTGTCTAAACATCTGCTTCAATTGCAATCAAATCTTAAAAAGTACTTAGAAGGTGGTGACACAATGTGTATGTGTGCATCTGACCCAGGTCCGGTGTTTGGGAGAGTGAGGACTTTGAAACCAGGGTCTAAGCTGAATGACCTTGGCCAAATGACTCAAATTCCCTGAGCCTCAGTGTCCTCAAGTCAAATGGAAATGAAAACATCTAGCCCCCAGAGTTTTCTTGATCTTGTCCACATCTGACTCTCCATACTCACCTCCATCACTGTGGTCATCACACTCTGGCCTTCTGGTGCCTTCATTCTTCCAAGCTCATTAGTGCCCCAGGGCCTTCGCCTGTGCCATTCCCTCAGGCTGGAACATGCTCCCCCAGGTCTCACCCAAGGTGGGTTCTCCTCAGTCCAATCCCCCTTCAGATTTTAGCTCCTCTTCCCTTATCATCCCACCTCAAGTAACCTAGCCAATCTCTGCACATCAGCCTGTTTACTTCTGTCCCTTATCTGCCTGTCCCCACTGGAATGTCAGCAGGA
Organism: Theropithecus gelada; assembly: GCF_003255815.1. Classification (NCBI taxonomy): domain Eukaryota; kingdom Metazoa; phylum Chordata; class Mammalia; order Primates; family Cercopithecidae; genus Theropithecus; species Theropithecus gelada. The sequence continues at coordinate 51,641,683 of NC_037669.1, forward strand.
ACTTTGTCTTATGCAGTCCTGTGCCTCAGTGCTCAGCCATGTGCCCTGACACAGCATGCTATTTTGGTCTCTATACTTGACACTTCCCACATCCAAGGGGAGCACCTCTGGAAGGAGGCCAGAGCTAAATGTGCTAAGCCTGCCTGTCCACATGCCTGGATGCTCCCACTTCTGTCCCTCCGTCATGCACTTCTTTCTCTTTCCTAATTGCCTATCTAGGACTTCCAATACTATGTTGAGCCCAAATGACAAACATGACATCCTTGTCTTGTTCCTGATCTTAGCTAAAAAGCTTTCAGTCTTTCACTGCTGAGTATGATGTTAGTTGTGGATTTTTTTGTATATGGCCTTTATTATGTTGAGGTAGTTTCTTTCCATTCCTATTTTGTTTATTTTATTTTTAAAATTTTTTTTTTTTTTTTTTTGAGACAGAGTCTCGCTCTGTCGCCCAGGCTGGAGTGCAGTGGCCAGATCTCAGCTCACTGCAAGCTCTGCCTCCCGGGTTTACGCCATTCTCCTGCCTCAGCCTCCGAGTAGCTGGGATTACAGGCGCCCGCCACCTCGCCCGGCTAGTTTTTTGTATTTTTTAGTAGAGACGGGGTTTCACCGTGTTAGCCAGGCTGGTCTCGATCTCCTGACCTCGTGATCCGCCCGTCTCGGCCTCCCAAAGTGCTGGGATTACAGGCTTGAGCCACCGCGCCCGGCCAAATTTTTAGGTTTTCCCTCTATTGTTGATTTCTTACTTCATCCCATTGTGGTCCCAGAAGTTACTTTGTAAGCTATTTTCTAAAATCGCTTGAGACTTAAATTGTGGCTTACCCTGTGGTCAATCCTGGAGAAAGTCCACATCCACTGAGGACTCTGCATTCTGTTGAGTGGAGTGTCCTGTTAGATCTAGTTGGTGTCTTGAGTTGCTCAAGTACTCAATTCTGCTTCCTTACTTATCTCAGGTCTGGTTGTTCTATCGTTATGGAGAATAGGGTATTGAAGCACCACCTATTAATGAGTAACTGTCTAACGAATAACGGATGACTCCCTCCAGTTGTGTCAGTTTTTGCTTCATACACACACACACACACACACACACACACACACACACATACACACACACATATATATATATATTTGCTTCATATATATATAAGTTCCAGCTTCCTGGCGTTTCTGTGTCAGGCAGTGAATCTGTGGGTGCAGATGCCCATGAGCACCCTTCAGGGAGCTTTCTCCTGGGTTCCTCAGGAGCCTGAGGAAGGTCCAGAAGGCCCTGCCCTTGTGTATGGCTGGCAGCTCAGGGGGCACAGCCTTGAACATGCAGTGACCCTGCCCACTACTGATGGTGGCCAGGGATGGTCCTGGAGTTCCACCAGTCAGATAAGTTTCTCCTTCCCCCCACAAGAGAGCACGACCAGGAAGGAAGAATTGGGCTGGGGACAGGGTGGGAGTGTTGTGGGGCCCCTTGGCTCCCCCATGTGGATTTTCTATATGCGTAACAGACCAATGTGTGGCTACCCAGTGCTGCTGTCCTTAAAATCTGTCCTTGACTCTCATCCCATTGGCTTTGGGGCCCTCCATGCCCTGCCTCCTGATGACCTTTCCACCCACTCCAGCCTTCCTCTCCACTACACATGTTGAAGCGTCCAGTTTGCCACAGGCACGATCACACCTCCGTCTCTTTGCACGTGCGGTTTCCTGTCTAGGAAGCCTGAATACCAGCCACCCAGCCAAGCTCCTCTGGGCTCCTGGAGATGGCTCAGACACAGATCCCACTGTAATGACCTCACTGCCCAGCTGGGAAGGTGAGACAAGGACAGAAACCATCTACAATCCAGAGCCATCTGTTCACAGCTGCAAAGGAAAGACACGCACAGCACCATGCACGCCCACCTGCTGCAGGAGGGGTGGGGACAGCTTCTGAAAGGGGTGGGTCTAGCGGGACTCCATTACCTGGGTGTGACCACAGGAATTGGCCAGGAAGCATCCCAGGTCGAAGAAAGCCAGAGTGGCAGGAACACATAGTACAGATGTAGGCTGGGGACTGGGACTGGGATCAGCCCCCTTGGTGGCAGGGCAGCCCTCTATGAGTGCACTTTGCTCTGGGTCTCCAAACTGAACTATTCCCAGCTCAGCCCCGATGGCTGAACTTCTGCTAATGAGACCTTCTCTCCTCTTCCAGGAGCTTCAGGCCTGGCTGGCTGGGCCAGGGGCTCTCTTATACCCCTCACCAGTCCAAGCCCAGTTCCACAGGATGGGCTCGGGGTTTTGTTCTAAAGGGCAGGGGATCTGCTGGAGCAGTCCTGCAGGGAGTGTCTGCTTTAACTTCCATTGGACCAGACTCCTCTGGCTGCTGGGCACAGGGGCTCTGGGCTGAAAGAGGAAGCCAGGAACCCTGAGGAGGACACGGGGGTCAGCCCTGAGACAGAAGCCCTAGCCTGGCCTGGACACTGGAGGGGAGAGGAGAGGGAGGGGAGAGGAAGTGAAGGGAGTAGATAGGGGAGCGGAAAGAAAAGGCAGGGAGGCATGGGAGGGAGAACGGGGTAGCGAGGAGAGGGGGCAGCCCATAGGTATTCACTGGAAGGTGCCCCTGCAGGACTTGTTGAGGGAGTGGCTGTCTCCTGAGAGAGAAAGAAAAGAACCAAGAACTTTTTTTTTTCTTTTTTGAGATGGAGTCTCACTCTATCACCCAGGCTGGAGTACAATGGAGCAATCTAGGCTCACTGCAACCTCTGTCTCCTGGGTTCAAGCGATTCTCCTGTCTCAGCTTCCTGAGTAGCTGAGATTATAGGTGCCAGCCACCACACCGGGCGAATTTTTGTATTTTTAGTAGAGGCGGGATTTCACCATGTTGGCCAGGCTGATCTCAAACTCTGGACCTCAGGTGATCCACCCGTCTCAGCCTCCCAAAGTGCTGGGATTATAGGCATGAGCCACAGCGCCTGGCTGGAACTAAGAACAAATTTGGATTTTTGTCTTGAAGAACTAGGAGGACAGCAGTGCTTTTTACTGAGATAGAGCAGATGAGGAAGAGAGACTTGAGAAGAAAAAAACAAGTGCCCTTTAAGTCTCATGAAGTCTTATGTCTCAGAGAGCTCCATGGTTTCCACAGCTATTATTTGAAAATAGTATATTAATATTTCTAAACATTCATTTAAAGCAATATGATATTTATTCTTTACTGTTTTCCTGTTGATAGACCATTAAAGTTGCTTTCAATTTCAGTAATGCTACAGTGAACATTTGGCACGTAAATCTTTGTCAGCCTCCCTGATTATTTTCTTCATTATGTTCCCAGAGTAGAATTACTAGGTCAAAGGCTAAAAAGATTTCAGTTTCTTAGTCCATATTGCCACATACATTTTCCAAGAGAAGCATCTAAGATGCGACCTCCCTGCATCCTCTCTACTCTATTGCAATTGTTCTGATCCTTGTAATTAGATATTTGGGAAATATTATTTTACTTCCAAATATCATGCAGTGTCCATGGGGAGTCTGACTTATGAGGAATAGAAGAGAACTCTCTTTTTTGTTTTTGTTGTTGTTTTGTTTTTTTGAGATGTAGTTTCACTTCTGTTGTCCAGCCTGAAGTACAGTGACTTGATCTTGGCTCACTGCAACCTCCGCTTTCTGGGTTCAAGTGATTCTCCTGTCTCAGCCTCCCAAGTAACTGGGATGACAGGCACCCACCACCATACCCAGCTAATTTTTCTATTTTTTGTAGAGACAGGGTTTCACCATGTTGGTCAGACTGGTCTGGAACTCCTGACCTCAGATGATCCTCCTGCCTCGGCCTCCCAAAGTGCTGGGATTACAGGCATGAGCCACTGTGTCTGGCTGAAGAGAACTCTTTCTAATGATGTAGACATGATAGTACTTCCTCCCTCCAACATGACCTTGTGGATAGAATTCAGGTGTTCAGGCCACTGAGCCTGCCCCTGTTTTGACCCTCGTCCTGTGGTGTGAGGCCTCCCCGACCCCATCCTGCTCCTATTCTGAACTTTGCTACTGTTCCCCTACTTCCCTGACGTGTCACCTTTGCATGTCAGAGAGACTCAGGGCTAGGAATGGACGTCCACCAACCATTTTCCAGGAAATCTAATGAACAGCCCCTGTTGGGCCATGATTTTCAGCTGGTCCCTGAGTGATGAATCACTCAGGGACCAGCACACACAATGCAATCTGTCTGACTGACACTCTGCTACAACATGCAGTTGGGTTGGGAGTGGTTGGGGGCAGAAGGGGCTGTGACAGGGGCTCCCGATAGCATCGTCCACCTCTTTCTTAGAGAAACCCAATACCTGACGTTAGGTGTGCATGTGGCTGCTAAGACATAGAATTTCCCAGCCTCCTCTGCAACGAGGTTGCTGGTACAACCAAGCTGTCCCTCCAGCATGGGAAGGGAAGTGATTTGTGTCGACTTCCAGGATATTTACTCACAGAGACCCTTCTTTCTGACCCTGTGCCTGTCCTGCTGCTGGAGACTTTAGCTCTGATGCTGCAGCTCCATCCTGGCCCAGGGGGATGAGGGCATCCCCCTTGGGATGACAGGGCCACAAGGGAGAGGAGCTCCCTGGCACTGCCCCACCAGGCCAGCCCTGGAGCATCTGCTTTCACACTGAAATGCCCGAGACACAAACTTCTATTTGCCACTCTCAGGTGGGGCTCTTTGTCTCAGCAGCTGAGCCCTGTCTTACGCAGTACAACAGTCTTGGAGGGCACTTTCCCACATCCTTGCCTGGGGTCAGGCTGTGCCAGGGACCACAGCTGTGTGATTTTCAGCCCTCCCGCCGTAGGTGAGAGCCACACTCAGCTCCCACCCACTGTGCTCTCCAGGCACTTGTGAGGAAATCAAATGCGTGAAGGTGGAGACTCCCACTAAAAACATTATCTTCCAGGGCGCCCCTTGTTCCTCCTCCCAAACTCCTGTTGCCCTGACTCTTCCCCATGCAGACGCTTGTTTGGAAATGTGGTGTGCTGTCTCCTTCCTGGCTCAGGCCTGCAGATTCTAATAAATAACTTGGGAACAGGCTGCCTCACGCGTGATCCAACCTGCTTATTGCTAGAAAGATGAGTTTGGAACTGACAAGTTCCCTGCTAAGCTGACACGTTTAAAAGCTTAATTTGAAAAACCAACCACATTCCCTTTGCAGAATGAAGGCAAAGATGAGGACGTGGTCAAGCCTCAGCCTGAACTCTCATTGTAAGGAGACAGATTTAGAACTTCCCAGGTGTCTGGTCCTGTCCGTATAATTTCTTAGTTGCCTTCCAGCCTATGCAGCCTGCAGCTTTGGAGAAAAGGAACTCTAATATGTATTAAAATATTAAAGTTCTTGACCCTGTTGGGAAAAAGTTCATAGTCCATTTGTTCCTCATTTTTCACTAGTAAGTGTCTCTAAAGTGTCTCACCATTCAGGGCTGGTCTAGATGTTATGTATTAAGAGAAAACTTGAGGTGTAATAGGGCACTGCAGGGTGGATTCTTCTCCCTCCTCCCGCTCTCCCTCTAGGACCGGGGTCTGGCAGGACTGTTCCCTGGAGCCTAGGGACTGTTCGTCATCCTTGCCTCACTGAGACCATCAACAGCCTGGATGATTTTTACTTTCACTTTTCATTTTCTATAAACTTTGAAGACAGGTCATGACCGTACCCCTCAGTGATGAGAACCTGTATCATGTAGAAGGCAGGGGTCCCTCTGTGGTATCTGCACCAAGGCGGGGCAACACAGCAGTGCAGAGGGCGGAGGAGCCAGCTTTGTGGCTGGGCCTTGGGGCAGCGGGCAGAGGGGAACACAAGGGTTGGGGGAGGCAGAGCTGCCAGGGCCTGGATCAGGCAAGAGTGGGAGTCTGCGGCTTGCACACAGGGACGGCACCTTCCAGTCTCACCTCCCGTCACATCCTGCAGCTCCTGCCTCAATACAGGAGCCAGATTTCCCAGGGTGCATCACCCTCTGGGCCTTTGACAGGCTGGGTCCTCCCCCAGGGTCACCCTCTTCCCTCCTCCCCAGTTTGCAATGCTCCTCACCCTTCAAGACTGCTCTTCTGGGGAATTTGGTCCTGACCCTGCCTGTTCTCTGTCCCCCCTCTCCCCGCCCCCACGACACACTCACCCTGTCTGTGCTTCCCTCCACTGAGTGGAATGGCCCAGGGAGCAGCCCATCTGTGGGGAGGAGGTCTGCTCTTCAGAACGGCTTTCAAATCCAGCGAGCCCAGGCTCTGTCATCTGTGTGGCCTTGGGCAAGCCTGGCCCTTGGGAGCCTGAGTTTCCCACTGTGAATGGGTCGAACAGCAGCCACCTCACAGCCCTACTGTGCTGGATGAGCTGTGCCTTGGGGTGTGGGGGGCCTGCACTTGTCACTGTGAGAGGCTGCAGCTGTCAGTGCTAACCCTGGAATCCCACCCCCAACATGGCGGGTGTGGGGACTGCCTAGACGGAGTAAGCAAGAAGGGGAGGCGAGGGGCTGGTGGTGAGGGGCAGCATTGGAGGATGACAGGGGACGCTGCCTTCCTGAGGACGCTGCCCAGCAGTGGTTGTTCCCAGCTCTTCCCAGTATCCAGGCCTCAGCCATCCCTCCCTTCCCTGCAGCCTTGGCTCCCCTGGAAAGGATACGGGAGGGATTACCCTTTAAGGGGGTCTCGCCAGCCCCTGCTCCAGGGCTGCATTCTCAGCCCCTTTAATCCACCTGGGAGCCAGAGCAGGCTAGCCTGACATGTCCTCATTTCCCAGGTGACAGATGTGACACTCCACAGGCTTGAAGTGAGGACAACAAACTCAGAAGCCTGCAGGGGCCAGGCATGGAAAGGCAGGGACAGGGCCTGGGCCAGGGAGCCCCAGGGACTGTGGTGACCTGGAACCAGGAACTCCAACCAGAGGATGGCTCTGACCCAGCTCCAGAGACTGGTGCTTGAGGGAATGTCACCCAGGAGGCCAAATCTCATTACATACCCAAAACAAAGCAAAACAAAACAAAAACCCATAAACCTGCAATATTTTTTTCTGGTGTCTTTCACTTCTTGTGTTAGAATGAATTCAGAAATTCTAGACTTGGCCTCTGGACCCTCCTTCAAGACTCCTGGTTTAAGATTCATGATTTGGGCCGGGCGCGGTGGCTCAAGCCTGTAATCCCAGCACTTTGGGAGGCCGAGACGGGTGGATCACGAGGTCAGGAGATCGAGACCATCCTGGCTAACACGGTGAAACCCCGTCTCTACTAAAAAATAAAAAAATAAAAAAAATTAGCCGGGCGAGGTGGCGGGCGCCTGTAGTCCCAGCTACTCGGGAGGCTGAGGCGGGAGAATGGCGGGAACCCGGGAGGCGGAGCTTGCAGTGAGCTGAGATCCGGCCACTGCACTCCAGCCCGGGCGACAGAGCAAGACTCCGTCTAAAAAAAAAAAAAAAAGATTCATGATTTGATTTGTGGTAGAGTATAGGTGTGCATGGGAAACAGCATGCACAATGGCTCGGAGGCGGGCTGTGCCGGGCGTGGGGAGCAGAAGGGACGTGACTGAGGGCCCCCAGATTTTACCTTGCCCCCGTACCAGGCCTCCCTCCTTCCTCCCTCTGTGAGGATGGCCATGATGAGTGTCTCTGTGGTGCTCTCCTGGGTGAGGAGGAAGGTCCTGTTATCAGCACACTAGTACAGATGCGGACATTGAGGCACACAGAGGAAGTGGCCTACCCAAGGTCATTATTAAAAAGTCACAAACAATAGATGTTGGTGTGGACATGGTGAAAAGGAAGTGCTTATTCACTGCTGGTGGTGTAAGTTAGTACAACCTGTGTAGAAAATAGTATGGAGATTCCTTAAAGAACTAAAAGTAGATCTACCGTTGGATCCAGCAGTCCCACTACTAGGTATCTACCCAAAGGAAAAGAAGTCGCTATATCAAAAAGACACCTGTTGGCTGGGCATGGTGGTTCACGCCTATAATGCCAGCACTTTGGCAGGCCAAGGGGGGGCAGATCACCTGAGGTCAAGAGTTCAAGATCAGCCTGGCCAACATGGTGAAACCCCATCTCTACTAAAACTACAAAAATTAGCCGGGTGTGGTGGCATGCGCCTGTGGTACCAGCTACTTGGGAAGCTGAGGCAGGAGGATCGCTTGAACCTGGGAGGTGGAGGTTGCAGTGAGCTGAGAGTGTACCACTGCACTCCAGCCCGGGCAAAAGAGTGAGACTCTGTCTCAAAAATAAGACACCTGCATGTGTATGTTTATTGCAGCACAATTCACAATTGCAAAAATGTGGAACCAACTTAAGTGCCCATCCACTAATGAGTGGATAAAGAGAATGTGGTATGTCTACACCATGGAATACTACTCAGCCATAAAAAGGAATGACATAATGTCTTTTGCAGCAACTTGGATGAAGCTGGAGGCCATAATTCTAAGTGGAGTAACTCAGGAGTGGAAAACCAAAACTGCCATGTTCTCACTTATAAGTGGGAGCTAAACTATGAGTACATAAAGGCATATGGTGTGATATAATGGACTTCACAGACTCAGAAGAGGGAGGGTGAGAGGGGGGCTGGGAAAAAAAAAAAGTGTGTGTCTGGTACAATGTACACTACCCTGGTGACCCCTGCACTGAAGTCTCAGAATTCACCACTATACAATTCATCCACATAACCAAAAACTGCTTGTATACCAAAAGCAATAAAAAATATATTTAAAATAACAACCTTAAAAGGACAGCAGCAGTGACTTGGCATGGGCGAGCCTCATCCCTGGCTGGCCCCTGGACTCTCCTACCATTACCTTCTAACCTGCAGAGGCAGGTGACCATACTCCCAGCTACAGATGAGGAAGTTGAGGTTCTTTTTGCTTTTTGTCACTTGCCAAGTGCTGGAGCTTTGAGGCCCAGAGCTGTGACTTCACAGTGATACTCTGAACCCTGCATTCTGGAGGGCTGGGCTGGCCCTGGGGACTGTTGACTTCCACACCCACGTTTCCTTTATGCAGCCCAGAGCAGGATTGCCACATTGAGTAGGTTATTCTTTTTTTAGCGGGGACAGAGTCTCACTCTGTCACCCAGGCTGGAGTGCTGTGGTGTGATCTTGGCTCACTGCAACCTCCTGTGTTCAAGTGATCCTCGTGCCTCAACCTCTTGAATAGCTGAGATTACAGGCGTCCCCCACCACGCCTGGCTAATTTTTGTATTTTTAGTAGACACAGAGTTTCACCATCTTAGCCAGGCTGGTCTCAAACTCTTGGCCTTAAGTGATCCGCCTGCCTCGGCCTCACAAAGTACTGGGATTACAGGCATGAGCCACTGCGCCCTGCCCTTGAGTGAGTTATTTTGACCAGCTCAGGCCCAGCCCTTGACTGCAGCTGTCCTTGGTGCTGGACACTTTAACTGGCTGAGGTTTTATGGTGGTTATCACCACCCGCCCACCGAGGTGTGTGCTGCTGTTCCCTCCTAACCTGGCTGTGCTAAATTCCTGGCTTCTAAATCAGGACAGAAGGGTGTGGAGGCACCAGAAAAGGAACGAGACAGAGACTTGGGGTGAACTCTTACAGTGAAGTTGACACGTAAAGGGACAGTATTTATGTCCATGGTGAGACTCAATTTGAAGGTAAGAACTTGGTCCCAGAGAGAAATGAAACAGAGAGGCCAAGGGCTACAAGGCAGTAGGGGAAGGGGCTTACTATTGGGGAGTAAAGTGTAATTTAATAAACCAGTCCACTGCATGCCTGGAATTAGCTAAGCCTGACCTCAGGCACCCCTCAATTCCAGGATGCCATTATCTGGGATGGGGGACCTTAACTGTGCTGTGCTCTCAGCCATCGGCTCACCCTGGGCTGTGGGGGCCTCACCCATAACACCCCTACCTGAGTGTGCGCCCCATGGACTGAGGTCCCCATGGGGGCAGGGCACTCTTCTGCTTGGCCTGGGAGGCCCCAGGCCTTAATAAGCAACATGTCTGTGTTCACACATGTGCCTCTCTGCAGGAGTGGGCAACAAGTTGGAAAAAACCCCCTCTTGCCCTCCTGGCAGATGCACAGGCCACCCTGGGGTTTGGCAAATGTCCCGGCTGGGGTGGGGAGAGTGCACCAGTCTGAAGACATAAAGGACCCCATTTGTTTTCATGAGGCCCTACATTGACTAAAGGGATACTGCACTGCCTTGGACCCCTAGAGAGTGAGAGCAAGGACCTCAGAGGCCGGCAGAGGTGGATTCCAGCCTGCTCTGCCCTCCCACCTGTGGGTCCTCCTTCCCCTGTGCTGCAGGACTCTGCACACAGCATCCTGAGGATCCCTGGCCCTCCCACATCCTCAGCAGTCTCTTATTCCTAGACAAGCCACACGGTGGATTGCGAAGACAGAGGCCCTGGGTTTAAATCCCACCCGTATCACCCACCAGCACGTCCTTTGCCCACTTTCGGCCTCTGTTTTCTCCTCTGTGTACTGGAGCAGTCGCCCTCTGCCTGCCTATCTCAGAGGTGAGGCATGCTGTGCATAGCACAATGCTATGGGCTGTTTCAGGGACCCAAGGGGTGCAAGGACCCAAAGGCTGAGCCCAGGGCAGGTGTGACAGGTGGGGCTAAGGGACCAGTTGAGCGTATGCATTCTAATAGCCAGTGACCAGAAGCAACCATTCGCAAATCCATTAGCGAAGGTCATGTTTACTCCCTCTTGTTAACACAGTCATCTGTTTGCACAGAGCCCTTGCGGTTTATTGGCAACATTATTTCCTGTCACAGACAGCTCTGCTCAGTCTCTAAAATGCAGGGACTGGCCAGATGTGGTGGCTCACACCTGTAATCTCAGCACTTTGGGTGGCCAAGGTGGGAAGATTGCTTGAGGCCAGGAGGTCAAGACCAGCCTGGGCAACATAGCCAGACCCCATTTCTTAAAAAACAAAAAAATTAAATTAGCTGAGTGTAGTGGTACATGCCTGCAGTCCCAACCACTTAGGAGGCTGAGGCAAGAGGATCGTGTGAGCCCAGGAGTTCAGCACTGCAGTGAGCAATGATTGCACCACTGCACTCCAGCCTGAGTGACAGATGTTAGTCTCTTGAAAAAGTAAAAATAAAAACAACATAAAATGGGCTGGGTGCAGTGGCTCACGCCTGTAATCCCAGCACTTTGGGAGGCCGAGGCGGCAGATCATGGGGTGAGGAGATCGAGACCATCCTGGTTAATACGGTGAAACCTCGTCTCTACTAAAAATACAAAAAATTAGCCGGGCATGGTGGTGGGCACCTGTAGTCCCAGCTACTCGGGAGGCTGAGGCAGGAGAATGGTGGGAACCCGGGAGGCGGAGCTTACAGTGAGCCGAGATCGCACCACTGCGCTCCAGCCTGGGCAACAGAGCGAGACTCTGTCTCAAAAAAAAACCAAAAAACAAAAAACAACGAAAAACATAAAGTGCAGGGTCTGCACCCGCCTGGGATTCCCTCCTGCTCATGCACCCATACCATGGCTCTCTGTGACTCACCAACTGCATGTTGCCTGCCTGCTCCACACCAGGACAGAATGTCACCCCAGTCCTACCTAGCATTTCCCCCATGCCTTGTTCCCAATAATCAGGACTCCACCGGGCGCCCAGGTTCACTCCCCAAACCGCACCTTTGCAAGTGCTCCCTCTGCTGATCTGTTCCTCACACTTTGGGCCCCCAGCTACCTTGTCCACACCTCCTCTGGGACAGGGTGTGGTTGGGTGCTCACACAGTGGCCTTTGCCCACCCCACTCCGCCTTCTTCCTGTGGAAGCTCAATTTGGAAAGTCATGGTTGGGCCACGTCGGTCATGATTGTCTCTTTCCCTCCTGCTTGCGACTGGCTGGGGCAAGGGCTTGTGCCAGTTCTGTCAGTGAGACATTAGAGGGAGCCTGTGCGGGCTTCTGTGAGGGATTGTCTTTCCTGAAAAGAAAGAAGTGGCCAAAAAGAAGATGCTGCGCTTGCTTCTGGCATGAGTACTGACTGCAGATGTGATGGTTGGAGTGGGGCAGCCACACTGTGATCATGAGGGAGTGACACCAACATTCTGTTAGGGGTGGAGTAGAGAGCCAGGTGGCCCCGGGTCACTGATGACAGTAGTGAGCCACCAGCCAAGCCTGGGACGGCTCATGTCTCTCACATTATCATTGCTAACACACTTTAGATGCCTTTGTGTTCTAAGCTACTCTTCATGGGGCTTTCTGTCACTGCCGGCCAACCTGTTCCTAACTGATACAGCCGTTGAAGCATGGTTACTCATCTTTGCCCTTAACTCATTCCTCAGCAGATGGGGGCTCCCCACCCTTCACACGTGGAAGCCACTCATGGGTGCTGTCTGCCTGACTGGCAGTGCCTTCCTGCCCGTCTGTTTTGGGTCTGTGAACACTCCCGGAACTGGCCGCTGCCTTTTCTTCTCTGAGCCTGCCCACAGTGGGCCTTCAGTACATCTCAGGGACCTCGCCTCAGCCCTGCCATGGTCAGAGTCTCTCGCTGTCAAAAGCCTGTGGATTCGCTGCAGCCTAAGCGCTGCTTCCAGACCTCAGAGGCCTCCCCAGCCTCTTCTGTGGGAAGCCTGTGTTCCTTCTCAGCAGAGCTCCTGTGCTATCAGTCCCGGCCTTTTCATGCCTCCAGGGGCTCGGCTGTGGATTTCGTGTCAGCTCAGTCTCTCCAGTGGCCGCTGTGGGAGCCATGTGATGGAGGAGGGAGTGCGGGAGCTGAGTTTCAGGGGCAGCATAGAAGGGATGCGGTGGGCTCTCTGCACATTCTGAAAAGGCCTCTGGTGTGCCCGGGGGAGTAGGGTCCCTTAAGGCCCAGAGGAAGGAGATGTCCCCAGGGGTTCCCCTGTGAATGGAGATTGTCTGTGTGGTCACATGAGTGTGACTGTTGATGCCATGCCGAGGGACGGAAAGCCAGGACAGGCGTAGGGAGGTGGTGAAGGCAGGACAAGAACGAATGTCCTAGAAAAGACTCGAGCCGCACTCTCCCTGCCTCCCTCCGATGTAGGTGTCTGCCATGAGTCTCATGACAGCTGCGTGGCAGTAACCAAATGTCAGGCGTCCACGGCTGGGTATGGCCACAGCATGCGGTTTTCTAGGCAGCCAGAGCCCAGGCGTGCAGTCCAGCTGAATGTTTGCCGGCCCTGGTCTAGTTCCCTCCATGTCCTGAGCCTCTGTTTTGTCAGCTAAAGAGGGGACAGGGGTTGGTACCTTGACAGGGTTAATTCCCTGAGGATTCATTTGGGTACCGTGAATGGCCCAGCCTGTAGCAGGCCCTCGACAGATACTGCTTGAATTCATGATTTAATTCAAGATTAAAGCCTTGTTTGGAGTCTGTTTTGGAGTCTCACAGTATCATCCAGGATTCTTCTTGGAAGCTCACCTAAATCCATATTGTTGCAGCTGCAGGGCTCTCCCTTTAGCTAAATGGTAGAAACCCTCTACCGGGGACAGAAAACCCAATTCAAAGTGGTGCAGACAACCGAAGCAGGAGAAATGATTCATGCAACTAAAAATCTAAGGGCAGCTGGCATCAGGCAATGCTGCATCTGGGTGCTCAGTGATGTCACCTGGACTCTCCTCTCTCAATCCCTGGCTCTACTTCCTTCCCTCAGTGTGTCATGCTCAGGTGGACTTTCCCTTCAAAAGTGATGAGATGGCACACACAGCCCTAGCCACCCAACAGAAATGATCCTTCCCTCCCCACCGATACCAGCACTTGCCCTGACCCTCGCCACCTGATTGGTCACATGCCTAGACCTTAGCCAATCACTGTGGCCATGGAGGTTGGGCTCTGCTGATTGGTCAGGCTGAGGTCATATGGCCACTGTCTCCAGGGGCACTTGGAGCTGCTCCCCTGTTTGGGTGGGAGATGGTGTGATGGCTGAGAGAGCCAGGATCAGGGCCGAGCCTCTGCGTCCTCTGTGCATCACTTCCTGGATGTGCCTGCTTTTGTCCTCCTCCTATGCCTGCTGGCTTCCATGTAACAGAATTCACAGTGGCATTTTTCCCTCTCTGACCACCTCCTCCCCAGGCCCCATTTCACCTATCCCAGAAAGGAGCGGGACTTCTGTCTGAAGCTAGGATTTTGGATCCCAACCCCCCAGCTTCGAGGCTGCTCCTTCTCCTGGTGCAATCAGTCAACAAACATGCACTGAGTGCCCTTTATGTGCCAGGCTGTCATTAGGTGTGATCCAGGGAGGAGCAGGGCTGATGGGATTCCTGTCCTCCAGGAGCTGACACTCTAGAGGGAGTGCACAGACACATCAAAGACCAATTCAGATCAGATGAGTCCAGATGAAGAAAGAGACAGGATGGGATGGAGGGCATCCAGAGGTGTTGAAGGTGGACAGAGAAGGGTGCTGTGAAGAGGCAACATTTGCACAGAGAACAGGAGGAAATGAAGGACCATGTGGCACTTAGGGGAACAGTGTCCCAGGCAGGGGCAGCTCATGCACATCTCCTGAGGTGGGAGCCAGCCTGGGGTTCCCAGAGGAGCAGGCAATAGCTGGATGGTAAACATTTCGGGCTTTGTGGGCCATGCGGCCTTCGCCACAACTACTCAGCTCTGTTGTTATTTAAAAACAGCCTTTGACTGCAAGTAAATGAATGGGCCTGAATGTGCTGCAGTAACAGTGGACACTGGAGTTACACAGAACTTTCACTTGTGATGAAATGGTGTTCTGTTGATGTTTTCAACCATTTAAAAATGTAAAAAGCCTTCTTAGCTCGAGGGCTCTGCAAAAGTGGGCAGCAAACCCTATGTAGCCTACAGGCTGTAGTTTGCAGATCTCTGTCCTCAGAGGATCGGAAAGCAGGCTGGTGAGCGAGCTGGGCAGCAGGGAGGAAGGCAGCCAGAGGTGGGTCAGAGAGATCAGCAGGGCTGGGAAGCCATCTCCACCTGTGTGGGATCCAACATCCTTGGGGAAATCACCTCTCTGGAGTTTCAGAGCTGGTGATTATTCTGGGCAGTAGGCATGGCCTGAGGCAGCTTCCAAAGGAAAGGGGCTGTGTCTGAGCATGCATCTGCTGCTTCCACACCCACCCTGCCTCTCCTGTGCAGCCTGCAGGGAAGCCCTTCCCCTCTCTGGGCTTCTGCTGTGTCATCAGCAAAGTGAGGCCCTGGGGTAAATGTGCTCCCGCAGCCCACTGCGCTCTGACATACTGTGGCATGGTCTTAGAATGCATTTCTCCAGCCATGGAGCTGCATGCACTTCAGCACCACGGACAGAACCACAAGGCACCCATGAAGGGCGTGACCTGAGCTGAATCCAGGATCACTGAACAGCTGTGCATCTCAAACATTTCCTCTTTGTGGCTGACAAGGTCACTCAGACAGGGGAGGATCTGGGCCCTTCTATGGCTACATGAATCCCAGGCTATAAGTTCCTGTGCAGTTGCCTGCTGCTGCTGCTGCTGCTGAAAATCTCCTTTGGGGTGTTTGTGCATCCTGGCTCTCCCAGCTCTGACAGTCAAGTTTGGGCCTCTGAACGAGAAGCCACAGGAAGGGGAGGAGAAGATGAAGTGATGGTTCCATGGAGCCCATCCATCATCCACCTCCCTGTCCCTCCCCTTTCCTCTCCGTCTTTCTCTATCCTCTTTCTCTGTCACGTGTGAAATTGGCAGCATTTCCCAGGAAGAACACAGACCCCTGATATGTAGATAGAGGAGAGAAG
This sequence comes from Theropithecus gelada, assembly GCF_003255815.1. Taxonomy (NCBI): domain Eukaryota; kingdom Metazoa; phylum Chordata; class Mammalia; order Primates; family Cercopithecidae; genus Theropithecus; species Theropithecus gelada. The sequence goes on from NC_037669.1 coordinate 51,657,283, forward strand.
GGACCCCTCTGAGGGATACCCAGTGAGGAGGCCTTTCTTTTTCTTTTTGGTTGAGTCCAGTTCCTCCTCACTTGAGCATTTGGAGACATGAATGAATTCCCCTGGTTGCCTGCCAGTCATCTGTCAGTCCACTCAGCAGCTCTCTGCCTCATTAATCCATCTTCTCCCTCCCTTACTTAGCTCATGCTTTTTTCCTTTCTATTTTAAGCAAGAAGGGAGGTTTATTAGGAGAACCCAGGGAACACAAGAACAGACACAGATTGGGCACTCTAGACTCACCGGGAGACGGCCCCACGGCTGGCAAGCTGCTGGCACACGGCTGTTGCATTCCTCCTGCCATCCTGGGCCGTACATCTCTCGTCTGCTACCCTGTGCACATCAAGGCTGCCTCCTGTCTTTAAATCCATCAATGCTTCTTTGTTTCCATTGCTCTAATCCTAGTCTAAAGTTGTGTCCTTTATTTTTTCATGGAAAACCAAATTGGCTTCCTCATTTTTCTCCCCAAGTCCATTCACTCCTGCCCAGTTTCAATCTGTTGTTCTCCTCACTAGGATCAGAGTGATTGGTAAGGCATGAAAACGTAGTCAGCGGATTTTCCGTGCTCGTAGGAAATGAACGTCAAATGCTTGACTGTGGAGTGAGCGGGATTACTGCATGCCCTCAGTCCCTTCATTGCAGTGCCCTCCCTGTCAGAGGGTCCGGCAGCCCTGCTCCTTGTTGCCTTCAGGCAAGGCAGAGGGTTGGCTGGTGACAAGTGAGGGGGCACAGGCGCACACAGTGACACCAGTGCTGGCAGGACACTCCTCCTTTCCTATTGCTGTGACAAAGGCAGAGGTCCAGTAGAGCCTGCTCTATCAGCCTAAGTCCAGACCCAGGGGAGGGTGGGATGCGGAACAGAGCCACGGTGGCATGAAGCAAGGGAGACAGCACCCGCAGGCCAGCCCTGCACCCCAGAGGTCAGCCCTGCAACATGGGGCTCATCTGTCACTCAGCATCGCTCCCTGTGCTGGGGCTCACATGCACTCTCAGCTCTTGCTTATTGCCCCATCTCTGTCTGGGCACCCCTGGCCTTTGGTAGCAACACAAGCTGCTCTCTCCCACATTGATCACTTCTCCATGGGAATCCCTCTCGTTAGGAAGTTCCTTACACCCTCTTGCCCAGTTCACACTCCTCACCCATGAGATCCCAGCTTATCTGTGAAGTTCTCAGGAAAGGATGGTCTGGCCTGTGTTCAGGGAACCTCAAATTCACTTTGTTTGTCATCATTTGTCTTTCACTAAACGATGATTTCCATGAAGACAGACACCAGGTATTTAGCTCAGGCTTCTGTGAGTCCCTGCTCCATCGCCACTATGTGCCAGGTGCCCTGCAGAGAGGGGGAGGTGACAGCGTGAATCGGCCATGAGCCCTGCTCTCACAAACTTGTCCCTTGGTGGGGGACTGAGACATGTAAGCAGCAGAATCTGAACCCACTGTGTGTTGAGTAGGTCATGAGGATAAGTGTTGCCAGGCAGAGGGAAGGCAAGGAAGACTGCCCGGAGGAGGGAGTGTCTAAGCGGGTTGGAAGGAGGAATTGGAATCTTCCAGGTGGGGAGCTTGGCTGGGGTGTGGTGGGTTGGAGTGGGTAGTTGTAGAGCAAGAAGACAGGCTTGAAAGAGTTGGAGCTCAGGAGCAACTGGGAGCACAGTGAGCCTCCAACAACTTTATTCCTGAGAATCTGAGCAATCTTATTTTTATGTCTTTGCAAATGCAAAGTGGCCTGTGGTGTTTGCCTCTGGGAATTTGTGCATCGTGAGGATAATGGCTGGGTTCTCCAGGCCCTGCCGTACAATGGGTGTCCATGGCACACTCTCATCTGGTCCACACGGCCCCAGGTGCATTGTAGTTCGATGCTGGGGCTCTGTTTCCAGGATAAGCATCAGGAGATGCCCTTGTTTCCACTCTGCTCATTTGAGACTTGCCTTAAGGTCCTGTCCTTATTTTCTAAGAAACTCACAGTTCTTTCTAGTAACCAAGACTTCTGAGAACAGAGCCCCAGCTGTCATTTAAAATTTTCATAAAACGAATAAAAGGGATGACAGATGAATCACCGCAAACACCCTGTCACTGGATGTAATGTCTCTCGATATGATCTTGTTATCAAAATAATTGGCAGTAGCAGGATGCGGCCTGCAGGTACCACTGTTTAGTGATTAGGAACTGTGGCCCCTCAGGAGTCTTCTGCCTCAGGGAGGGAAGTGTGTCCCCCAAGGAGTGTGGTTTCAAGGACCTGATGGAACATGCTGGATCTTCCTAGCCCTTTGGATTCACCAGGCTGTGCCCTACAATGAGTCTTTTTCTGTCTCTTATAGAGAGGAAATTACAGACTCCAAAGGGGAACTTTTTGTTACAAAAAGAATCAATAAAGCAATGCAAGTGTCAAAATAGCCTGGCCCACAGGCAAGCCAGGGAGGCAGGCCCAAGGAGGCTCTGCCGTGGGAAGGAGGCAGTGATGCTGGAGAATCACTTAGCCCACGAGGCCCTTGAGTTTCTTGTTGTTAAAATGGCTAGCGAAGTGCTGTCCTCCGCCTACTTCACTGACTTGGGCAAATGGAACCAGCTGAGGATGCTTGGGAAAGCCATTTATTCCATGGGACCCTTGCTGTCACCCCTGAGGCTACTGTCATTCCCATGCTGGTTGTGAGGCAGACACTGAGGGCTCCCGGAACTGTGGGGGCAGAGCCCAAGAGCCTGACTCCAGCCCAGCAGGCCAGTCTCCATCAGAAAGCTGAGCTCTGTGCTATGAACATCTGGAGGGGGCAGTCGCATCCTACCAGAGAGGAAGGTAGCTGGGGCAGGGGCAACAAGGAGGGTTCTTCCCAGCTGGGGCCAGGAGGGGAAGAAAGGTGGCTCACAAGCAGAGGGGGCACACAGCAAGGGCAGGACAGGAGGCCTGACTGCAAAGGGAGTGGAAGGAATACAGTCAGTTCTGCCTGCCTAGCAGAAGCGGGGCGTTCCTTGGGGTGACTGGCTGCACAAACTCATGGAGGCACAGTAGGTCCATTTCCTGTGGTACCCCTGAACTAGAGGGTGATGGTGGGCCCCTGCCTGGCCTCTGTGCTAGTCGAGCTATTTCCAAGTACAGTGAAGCTGCCAGGAACCTGGCAGCATAGGACTACCAGGAGCCTACTCACCCACCGGGTGGGAGTAGGACGTCCTGGACAGAGAGTGGGTGGGCAGCAAGTGGCTGGGCCAGCTGCAGGTGACTGGAGGCTGCAGGGGTGGGTGTTGCAGTCCACATGGGGCATCAGGGTCTCTGGCCCAAGTGGGTTCCAAGGCCAACCGCTCCTCTCAGGAGGCACCAAGATACCTAGGATCTGCTTGCGAGGCTTGCAATCCCCCGGGTCCAAAGTGGAGACCCTCTCCCCTCGGTAAGTAGGTTCAGTTAGCGTGCCTTGTCTCCTCAACCAGCTGGCAGCCTCCAGTGGCAAGCCGAGGACTCCAAAGCTGCTTGTGTACTTGTGAGAGAGCGAGTGCTGTGCCCATCAGCCAGGGCGTGAGGAAGACAAGACTTGCGGGAGGAGTACCAGCCATTTGTCATCCCCAGTACGATCCCCCCTCGTTTTGCATATGGAGAAACTGAGGCTCACAGGGAGGAGTGCCCTCATCTGGAATCAGGTCTCTGCCTCTGTCTCTGGCCACTGCACAGCCCTCTGGCTTCCAATTGTGACACATTGTTAGAACAGTTGCAAGTGACAGAATTCACACATACTGGGTCTGTCTAGTGGTCAGACACTGTGGTCCTCCTCTTTTTTTCTTTGCAGATATCTTCAGATATTTAATGTGTTCTGCATATTATATGTGTACATTTTATTATTATTATTTAGAGATAGGTCTCCCATGTTGCCAGGCTGGAGTGCAGTGGCTATTCGCAGGTATGATCATAGCTCACTGCAGGTTTGAACTCCTGGGCTCAAGCCATCCTCCCACCTCAGCCTCCTGAGTAGCTGGGACCACAGGCACAGGCCACTGTGCCCCTTCTTTGTGCATTTCAAAGGATAATAAAATAATGATTATCTGTGAGCCTACCATCTAACTCCAGAAGGGGAACATTCCCAGTGATTTGCACCCGTGTGTTTGCGACTTCTCCTACCCGAGATCACCATAACCCGGAATCTTGTGTTTGTCATTCTGTTGCTCACAGGTTACTGCGGATGTTGAGATGATATAGTGTTTCATTTGTTGATGAGTTTTATGGAAATGCTGTACCTTATGCAGCCTTCTAAGATTGGCATTTTCCACCTAACATTGTATTGTTTCTAGTAACCAAGAAACAATGCTGTCCTGTGCAGCCATAGTTTATTTTCGCTGATGTGAAAATAAATTGTGTCAATATTCTACAGTTTATTTTTGCATTCTCCTGTCAGGGCGTGTTTGGGTCATTCTATTTATTTTCTATTATTAACAATGCTGCTGTGAGATTTTCTCATATCTGCTTTGTGTGTTGGCTAAGAGTGGACCTGCAGGATTACAGGTATGTGAATGGTCAACCTAACAAGAAAATGACAAAATGATTTTCTTTTGAGATAGGGTCTCACTCTGTTGCCCAGGCTGGAGTGCAGTGGCAGGATCATGGCTCACTGCAGCCTCCAACTCCTGGGCTAAAGTGATCCTCCAGCCTCAGCCTCCCGAACACAGGGACCACAGGTGTGTGCCACTATGCCCAACTGATTTTTCATTTTGTTTAGAGACGGGTCTCACTATGTTGCCCAGGCTGGTCTTGAGCTCCTGGCGCCAAGCGTTCCTCCTACTTTGGCCTCCCAGAGTGCTGGGATTACAGGCATGAGCCACTGCACCTGGCCCCAAAATTATTTTTAAAGTGGTCCTTCCAGCTTACATTCTCATTGCCAGTACTTCTGTATTCCACCTGATCTACGTGCGCTCAAACCCTGGGTTCTGTGAGATGTCTCATTTTTGTCCGTCTGGTGGGATCACCCACATCTCTTTAAGATCCTGCTTGGCATTTCTCTGCTGCCTCGGGAGGTGACGCATCCTTGCCTAGGTCATTTGCTGTCCCTGTTTCCTCCTCTAGGAAATGCCCCATCGGCCTTCGTAATCTGCTTCTCCTTTTCTGTGGACACATGCGAGCTCTGTCTCTATCCTGGATTCGCCTCCTTTGTAGGTCTCGCATATTCCGGGTGTCTCCTTGCTGATTGTGGTCTGTCTTTTACATTCTTCCTTGTGTCTGGCCGAAAGGAATGCTCAGTTTCACTATGTAGACAGATCTACCAATTGTTTAATGCTTGGCGAACTTTTCGTTTCTCGTTTAAGGGATCATTCCCAGCCCCAATTTGGAAAGACACTTACCTGTATTTTCTTCTAGAGGTGTTAAGGTTTTCGCATTCACATGTAGGTCCTCAGTGTCTGGAGCCAGCTGGGGTGTGGTGTGAGTCGGGTGACCTTCATTTCCCACACGGACATGCAGTTGTCCTTGCTTCAGTCTCAGCTGGAGAAGCCTTTGTGAAATCCTCAGTCCCAAGTCCCTCACGTTGTTGGCTTGGAAGCGCCCTCAGCCAAGCTTGTGTTCTGTGTCTTCTCCCTCCCCGGCTTTTTCCATGGCACTCACTGGTGTGCGTGTCCTGCAGGCGGCCCTGTGGGGCGTTCCATGGCCAGGACATGCAAGCCTGGAGGAGGGCTGGGTCTGCACCGCCCAGCAGGGTGGCCTTACTGTCCCACAAAGCAGAGTCCTGCACGAGGGTCTAACTGGGAGTCCTGGGGCAGGGCCTGCGCTTCTCCTCTCATGTCCACGGTGCTAGGCACAGGATCTGTGCATAGGAGGATGAGTGGGGACCTGGCTCCTGGGGCTGGCAGCAGAGGAATCGGGCCCCGCACAGCCTTCCCATCCCCCTCCAGTGGCTCTGCTGGCCGACGCAGAGGCCCTGTAGCCCGTTCCTCCTAAAGGCCTGCGGAGCATGTCCCGTGGCTGCTCTCATTCCCTGGCTTGTCTCCTCAGTGTCCTGTGCACGGTGAGGCATCTGTGTTGAAGAGACCCACTTCTCTCCACCCACTCCGGCTCCTTGCCTGGGAGCCCACTGGAGAGCTCTGGGGCTGCGTCCCGACTCCCTCAAGCCTGGAACAGGGAGAGCCCTGTCTTCACCAGAAAAGGTCTATCCCTGTCCCAGGGGCACCAGAGCTGTGGCCTCTGATCGCAGCCCAACCCATGCCACCTCCTGGGCCCTGGCCTTACCCCTGACCCCAGGCCATTGCCCAGAGGAGAGGTGGTTACCCCTCCCTGGCCGTGTACCAGTAGCAGGTACTGGCGCCAGCCCTCTGGCATCTCTCCTAGTCCAGCCCCATCTAGCTCCCAGGCTCCACTCCTGAGCCCCACCCACAGGGCCAGTGTGGCTTGAGGTCCCAGGACAATCCCTTCAGACCATGACTGTAGCTCAGTCCCTTACCCTGTGACAATAATGGCCATGACAAGGACAACCTCCTTGAACTGAGCTTATGAGGCCCCAGGCACAGGTTTGAGCACCCCAAGGAGTCTGCACAGGCCTCTACGGCAGCCCGCATTCACATGCCCATCCTGCAGATGAGGAAACCGAAACCGAGGCTCAGAGTGGGGAAGTCATCTGCTCTGGCTCCCTCAGTAGACTCCTGCATGTGCTGGGCAGACCCCATGCTGCTTACCACGACATGACGCAGTGCCTTCTGACCCTGACTAGGCCTGAGCTCTGCCTCCTGGGGAATGGTCAGATTTTCCAGTCCTCATGGGGTGATCCCCCTTGCAAAGTGTAGGAGAGCTCTGTCCCGAGCCCTGGATTCATGGCAGTTCCAGGCCTGCCTCAATCTCTCTGAGCCCCAGAGGACATCCTCCCAGGTTCTGAGGCTGGGCTGGGCCAGCTGTGGGGACTCCTGACTGCTGCAGGGAGGTCCCAGCTCCTAGATAAAGAATTTTCTCTCTTGCAAGCTCTAGCAGCCCAGAGAACGCCCTGATGCTGGGCTGGGGCCCTCAGATGTCTTCAGACTGCAGGGCTTCTGGGTAGACCCTGCTTCCTGGAAACTCCTGCCTTTCATGGAGCATACCTCCAGGGCCACCCAAGTCAAGGTATTGTTGACCAAAGTCATCGCCTGCATGAGGCTAGAAAGCAGTTATGCCAAAGGCCATAGATCTGGGCTCGTGCTGTGGATGCCAAGACATCAGCTTCTGAAAGTGGCTAAAGCACGTCATTGCCAACGGTGTTGCTGGCGGTTATGGGGCAAAGACAATGGTGGGCTGCTCCAGGACGCCCGGGCTCCCGGTCAGCTGACTCTGTGCCACAGAGGACCCAAGACTGGCCCTTGTCCTTACCACCCCATGCTCCTTTCACAGTCCTCTCTGGCTCCCGCTATATCGGACCAACAGTGAGCGGAGACTCTTAGGGTAGGAGGAGTTATTCACTTCTCCTGGAGCTCAAAGGTGGCTGAGAACATGGCCTGTGGGATGCCTTGTCCTGCAGCCCCTGCACATCTGGCCCCCAGCTCCAGCCCCTGATGAGGGGCAACTGGCCAGGACCCTAGAGGCCGTGCCATCAACACCCTCCATCCCACGTCTCTCTAATGCTATTTGGTGCCCTGGAGAGAGATGAACTCCCTCAGCAAATGGAGATGTGGTCTTGATACCTTTTCTCTTTCCACTGACTCATTTTCATATTTGAAAACACAGCCTTCTAATCACACCCAAAACATTTGCTGGAGATTGCTGTAAGAAAGGCTGGCCTCCTTAGATTGACAGTCATCATGGGCCCACGGTGGTGAGGGCCAGGTGCCTTCCCCCAGCAAATGTCTACCAACTCCACTGCATGCAGGCCCTGGCGGTGGGGAAGACAGCACCTTGTCCTATGGAGGTCTTGGGTCGTGGTTGCCCTGTCCTCGCAGAGGTCTCATGGATCATCTCCTCCACATTCTGTTGGCCAGAGCAAGTCATGGAGCCAGCACAGATGCAAGGTGTGGGAACCAGTCCCCACCTTTTGATGAAAAGAGCTTCCAAGTCACATTTCAAAGGGCATGGGTACAGTGAGGTGGAAAAACAGGGCTGTTTATGGATAAAGCACTGTGACCCTTGTTCTCAAGGGAGATGGGACATCCAGGCAACAAAGGGAGGAGCATGACAGGGCCCATGCCATGGCCGTCAGCTGAAGCTGTGTCTCTGCTGCCTGGAGGAAACCGGACCCTGACACTCCAGGCCCAGGCAGAAGGTGCTCAGCCCATTTGTTCCTTTGTCACTCAGTGCCACTCTGTGATCTCGACACCCAGGTGATAGAGGTCAGTGTGTATTGAAGTGTCTTTCTCTGGGATACTCATCCCTCCAAACTGCAGAGGTTGTGTGAAATGTAGGACATCCTCCAGCATCACCTTTTCCAGGAAGCCCTCCAGCTGTGTGATCATCATTGGTGCCTGGGTGTCAGTCTCTTTAGTGGGAAAGGCTGGGCTTTGAGGACTAGGCTGTGTCACTGCCGGTGGGAGGACCATTGTGGTAGAGGCCAGTGAGGTGTGGCTACTGGGTATGGAGGGGCACCATGGCACTAATGACAGCCTGGACATAATCAGGATCATGGGTTCACTGCACACTGAGGGCTGCCTTTGTGCCTGGCTGCTCCCTGACCCCATTACCGGCACCAGGTCGTGCTAATCTCACGGGATCCTCTGAGGTGACCATGGCTCCAGGAGCTCCTGTGACTGGTGTGAGTCCTCATGCACAACTGGAAGCAGCAGTGTCACATACAAACCTGGGCTGTCCACCCAGCCCCAGAGCGACATGTTCCTAGAAGTATCTACCGGGACGTTGGGCAGTAGCCTAAACATTGAGTGAAGCCCCAGAAGGACTTCTCCAGTCTTGATGGCAGGGTCATCACCCGAGCCTTCTGGACATTGCTGGGGAATGTGTGCTTCTGGAGGTGGAGGCTTTCATTCATGGTCAGCTCCATTCTTGGCCAGAACTGTTGGTGGCTGGCAGCAGGAAGGCGCGCTTGTCACCCGGTGTGCTCTCTTCAGGCCATCTGAGTGTTCAGCAAGTGCTCATGCGGCTTTTCTAGGACTGACAGAACCAGCTGACATGCAGGGAGGGAGTCTCCTCCCCCAGCCCTTCACACACCTTGGGGAACAATGATAGACTGACTCTGAGTGATCCTTCCCGCTGTCAGCCGCCATCACCACCTTCCCTGGGACGTGAGTTCTTGGTACTCTTGATCCAGTAGAGAAGCCCATGAGGTCACCAGGAGAGGGGTTTCGCACTGACAACTATGGAGCTTGAGACTTTCATGCCTCTTCCCCTCCAGCCAGGTCCCCGGGGCCCCATCTTCTTTGTCCCAATCCATAGTCACGTCCCCACTGTCTGATGGGGTCACATGGCCCCGACAGGTGTTTCCCCTCAAAGTCAAGGGCGGCCACAATAGTTGCCTTCCAGACAGTCAGAAGTGGGGCCAGAAGTGGCAGCTCTGGGCGTGGGTGCTGGACAGAAAAGCGACTGCTTTCTGCAGAGGAGAGTGCAGAGTGTTACTTGCCCCAGGTTCAAGGGCTGGATTGGTCTGGAGAGTCAGTCAGGGACTGTCATCCATAAGGAAGAGAGAACTGCCTGCCATTAAGAGCAGTGCTTTTAAGAGCAGTGCTTTTCAATTGTTGGAGTCTCTGCTGCCTGAGTTCTGACTTACCCGAAGTAAACATTACTAGCACTTGAAAAAGCAAGCCCATGGGAGTCGGTGACTGTCAATGTGGAGCAGTCTACCCAGCCACAGTGCAGGAAGAATACCTCCACCATCTTCCCAGGCACACGAGAGACAGCACAAGGGCAGGGTGGAGGACGTTGAAGGGTCTTCACTGAGTCTTCAGGATGGGCCTCTGCTGGGACCCATGGTGAGCTAAGCCAGCAGGCTAAGCCTGCTGCCTGCTCCATGCCCCAACCCTCCCTGCCAGCTGGGCCATCAGTGTTGCCCGTCGGGCTGGGCCAAGCAGCATCCCCTTGGGGAGAGAGTTTAAAGCATTTGCAGTTTATAGTTGTCTGTTGTATTTAGAAACCTGAGCATCCCAGAGTCATAAATTACCTTGAACTAGTTTGCTAACCCCCGTGTGACTCGGTGCAACCGCTCTTCAGAGGCGGCCAATTACATAACTGACTGTGTGCAGCAGTGCCCCTTCAGCAAGGTCAGGGCAGAGCCGGGCCTGGCAAGGGCTGCCGCCCCGGACCTCAGGACCAATGCAGGGAGATGCTGCAGGTTTGTTCAGTTTCTGGTCTGCCTTGCTGACATTTCCATGGAAACTCACCCCCAGCAAGCAGCAAGGGTTTATGAATTATCCAGGCTGGGTTCTCATTCCCAGAGCATGGTGATGGAATCTGTGCCATTTAAAAAGGGCAGAGAGTGTGATCTGGTCCAGCTACTTCTGTAATATCCCTGCTAAGAGAACTATGAGATCATCCAGCACCTGCTTGCACCCTTCCAGGAATGGGGAGCTCATCACTGCTGGAGACATTCTACACCAACACGAGTTAGGGTCCTCCTGTTTCCACTTCTGTCTTCTGGGACACAGTGTCAATCCAGGAATTGAGATAGCCTGGACAGAGTGAGGGGCAGTGATGGGAATGACTCCTCTAGCCTTTTCTCCACTGCTCCTGCCCCTCTGGGGCCAACTGGTTAGACATATAGTGTTACCTCTGTGCTTCAGGTTCATCCAGGCCATGTCGATGTTGATGTCAAATTTTAATACGAAACAATCACAAGAGAAACATGTTTGATTTTCTTATCTTTAAACACAGCTTCAACCCCCTCCCTACTTCCTGTACTCAGCAGAGAGGTGATCTGTGCATTCGGGGGTTGTGGTGGGAGAGATACAAGTGCATAGGAAGTCTCCGCTGGTAACATGGGATCAAGCTCAGGATCCCCGGTGTTTCCTAAAGTTTCCTGGAGAAACAAAATCCATTCAGTATTCAAAATCAGGCTTCAAACAGAATGTGGCACCTGAAATATCCAAACATGGACAAGATGCATGGAACAAGTTTTCAAGACCCTGGACATCAGACAATGCATCCCTGAGCGGTAGGAAATGAACAAGGCCATCTGGACGATTTGCCCAGCATCTGCCTCAGGGGAGTGTCCAGGTCACGGCTCAGAGAGGAGGAAGCCAGGCAGGGCCCAGAGAACTCTGAGTTGAGGAGCTGCCGCTCGAAGTCTGGGAACACTTAGGCAGCTGGAGGTGCCTTGAAACAAGACCGGGAGAGGACACACTGCACAGAGCTCAGGGACTCTGCACACTGCCCCTGAGTATTTGGCCGACTACTGCCCAGCTCGTGAGCGTGAGAAAACTGTTAGAGGCTGGGGATCTTTTGGGCTGACTATCCAAAAGAAATCAGAGATAACTGAGTGCCTGGCCCTCAAAAGCAGAGGGAAAAGTGCTTATTCTCACCAGCCAGACTGGAAAACCTCACGACTCATAAGATGTTGGTTAAAGTATTCTGAAAGTCTTGCCCTAGTAGTGGAAATGATTAGCTCTAAACTGAACACTGCTTGGGTCCCACCTAACAAGCTTAAAAACAAGCCCCTAAGGATCAGATAGTTTCCATGCAACTTCACTGCATCTCACGACAAAGCTCAAAAAGATTTAGAGGAATACAAAAATATCTAGCAAGGTAGAACATACAGTGCCTGGCATCCAGTGAACAGTTTTCAGAAATGAAAAGAAGCAAGAAATTATTACCCACATAAAGAGAAAAATCAATCCATCAAAACTGACTCAAAACAGACACTGATGCTAGAATTAGCAGAAAAGGCCACTAATATAGCAATTATAACTATATTCCATACCCAAATCAAAATTCTAGAGATTAAAACTACAATGGGACCATTACAGATATTCAAACAATCTAAAAGAAGGCAGAAAAAGAGCAAAAATGGAACAAAAAAAACAATGGGGCAGAAATAATAGAAATAGATTTAAACCTTGGCTGGGTGCAGTGGCTCACACCTATAATCCTAGCACTTTGGGGGATGATGCAGGCAGATCACCTGAGGTCAGGAGTTCGAGACCAGCCTGGCCAACACGGTGAAACCATGTCTCTACTAAAAATGCAAAAGTTAGCCAGGCATGGTGGCACAGACCTGTGATCCCAGCTACTTTCGAGGCTGAGGCACAAGAATCACTTGAACCTAGGAGTTGCAGGTTGCAGTGAGCTGAGATCGCACCACTGCACTCCAACCTGGGCGACAGAGTGAGGCTCAGTCTCAAAAAAGAAAAAGAAAAGGAAAAGAAAAGACATAGACTTAAACCTAAGCATTTCAATAACCACATTAAATACAAATTGTCTATCCCTATTAACAAGCAGTGACTTTTAGATTTTTTTTTAAAGTAAGAACCACTTTTTAAATATAAAGTACGAGTAGATTAAAAAATGGAAAAATATGCCATACTAACACTAATGAAAAGAAAATTGAAATGGCTATATTAATGTCAAAGTAGATTTCAGATATATTTGGAATATTCAGAATGTTACTTGGGATAAAGAAGGTCACTCCATAATCAAGGGGTCAATTTATAAAAATAAAAATTGCAATCCTAAAGTTAGAACACGCTCAAAATGTATGAAGGAAAAGTTGATAGAACAGCAAGGAGAAATAAACAAATACAAAATTATGGTTTGAGATTTCACCTTCCTTTCCTTCCTTTCCCTTCCCTTCCCTTCCCTTCTCTTCCCTTCCTTCCCTCCTTTCTTTTTTTTCTCTCTCTCCTCCTTTCATTCTTCCCCTCCTTCCTTCCTTTATTGCTTCTTTTTCTTTTTCTTTGACACGTGGTCTCATTCTGTCATCCAAGCTGGAAGCAATTCTCAGTCTCAAGCAATCCTCTCACCTCAGCCTCCAGCATAGCTGGGACTGCAGGCGTGTGCCACCATGCCTGCCTAATTTCTGTGTGTGTGTATATCTATATCTATATCTCTCTATATCTATATCTATATCTTTGTGTGTGTGTGTGTGTGTGTGTGTGTATATATATATATATATATATATTTTTTTTTTTTTTTTTTTTTCTCTTGAGACAGAGTCTCGCTCTGTCGCCCAGGCTCTAGTGCAGTGGCTGGATCTCGGCTCACTGCAAGCTCCGCCTCCCGGGTTCACGCCATTCTCCTGCCTCAGCCTCCCGAGTAGCTGGGACTACAGGCGCCCGCCACCTCGCCCGGCTAGTTTTTTGTTTTTTTTTTTTTGTATTTTTGTAGTAGAGATGGGGTTTCACCATGTTAGCCAGGATGGTCTCGATCTCCTGACCTCGTGATCCGCCCGTCTCGGCCTCCCAAAGTGCTGGGATTACAGGCTTGAGCCACCGCGCCCGGCTATATATATATATATTTTTAGAGATAGGTTTCACCAGGTTTCCCAGGCTGATTTCAAACTCCTGGGCTGAAGTAACCCACCTGCCTCAGCCTCCCAAAGTGTTGGGATTATAGGCGTGAGCCACTGCACCCAGCCAGTGCCCCTCTTTCAGTACATGACAGGACAAGTAGCCTTGATGTATGGATAGGATATAGAAGACTTTAACAACACTGTCAACCAACTTAACCTGATTAACACTCTACCTAACAACGGCAACATTCATTATTCTCCAGTGCACCTGGAACATTTACCAAGATACGCCAGATTCTATATGATAAAACAAATCTCAATATATTTAAAATGATTCAAGTCATACAAAGTATGTGCACTGACCACAATGGAATTAAAAGAGAAATATTTGGGAAATAAACAATACTTTTCTTTTTTTTTTTTTTTTTTTTTGACAGAGTGTCATTCTGTCGCCCAGGCTGGAGTGCAGTGGTGCAATCTCAGGTCACTGCAACTTCTGCTACCCGGGCTCAAGTGATTCTCCTACCTTAGCCTTCCGAGTAGCTGGGACTATAGGTGCGCACCACCATGCCAGGCTAATTTTTGTATTTTTAGTAGAGGCAGGGTTTCACCATGCTGGCCAGGCTGGTCTCGAACTCCTGACCTCGTAATCTGCCCACCTCGGCCTCCCAAAGTGTTGTGATTACAGGCGTGAGCCACCATGCCCGGCCCAACAATACATTTCTAAATAACCCCTTTGGTCTAAGAAAAAATCAAAAGAAAGTCTTTTGAACTGAATTATAATAAAAAAGCAGTATATAAAAATTCATAAGATGTGGCCGGGTGTGGTGGCTCACGCCTGTAATCCCAGCACTTTGGGAGGCCAAGACGCGTGGATCACAAGGTCAGGAGATTGAGACCATCCAGGCTAACACGGTGAAACCCCGTCTCTACTAAAAACACAAAAAGCTAGCCAGGCGTGGTGGTGGGTGCCTGTAATCCCAGCTGCTTGGGAGGCTGAGGCAGGAGAATGGCATGAATCCGTGAGGCGTAGGTTGCAGTGAACAGAGATGGCGCCACCGCACTCCAGCCTGGGTGACAGAGTGAGACGCTGTCTCAAAAAAAAAAAAAAAAAAAAAAAAAAAAAAAAAAATTCATAAGATGTTATTAAAACAGTACATGGGAGAAAACAGAGCACTAAATGCTAATATTAAAAAAGAAAAAAGATCTCAGATCAATGGACCTAGACTTCACCTTAAAAATTGTTTTGTTTTGTTTTTAAGAACAAATTAAACCCAAAGGATGAAGAAAAATATCAGTGTGGAAATGAATGCAATGAAAAACAGAAAAACCATACTGACGATCAATGAAACCAAACCTGATTCTTTGAGAAGACCAATAAAAGTAATAACTCTTTGGTCAGACCGATCCAGAAGAAAACAAGAAAAGACACAAATTACCAATACCAGGAATGAGAACAGTGACATTGCTACAGATTCTGCAGGTAATTGAGGTATAATAATGGAGTTTTATGAACAACTTTATGCCAATAAACAACAACAACAACAACAAAAACTTAGAGGAAATGTATAAACTCCTTGAAAGACACAAACTAAAAAGCTCACTCAATAGTAAATACATAACCTAAATAGCTTTATGTCAATCAAAGAAATTGAAATTGTAGTTAAAATTCTTACAATGAAAACTCCAGGCTTCAATGGTTTTACTGGTGCACTCCATCAAACATTTAAAGAATAAATAATACCAATTCTACACAAACTCTTCCAGAAAATTGAAAAGGAGAGAATATTTCCCAACTCATTCTATGATGTCTGCTTTATCCTGATACCAAAATTGGACAAAGCTAGAACAAGAAAATAAAACTGCAGACTTGAATTCCTCATCAACGTAGATGTAACATTTCTTTCTTTTTTTTTTTTTTTGTTTTTTGTTTTTGAGATGGAGTCTCACTCTGTCATCCAGGCTGGAGTGCAGTGGTGCGATCTCAGCTCACTGCAACCTCCACCTCCCAGGTTCAAGCGATTCTCCTGCCTCAGCCTCCCGAGTAGCTGGGATTACAGGCGCCTGCCACCATGCCTGGCTCTGTTGTTTTTTTTTTGTTTGTTTGTTTGTTTTTGTTTTTGTTTTTGTATTTTTAGTAGAGATGAGGTTTCACCATGTTAGCCAGGATGGTCTCGATCTTCTGACCTTGTGATCTGCCCACCTCAGCCTCCCAAAGTGCTGGGATTACAGGCGAGAGCCACCACGCCCAGCTACATGTCACATTTCTAAGCAAAATATTTGCAGATCTAATCCATCAATGTATAAAAAAAATTACACTGCAACTAAGTGGGATTTATTCCAGACATGCAAGGCTAGTTCAGTATTCGAAATTAATGTCACTCACTGTCTCAACAGGCTAAAGGAGACACCATATGATTGATTATACCTATGACACAGGAAAATTTAATGCCCATGCATGATTAAGAAAACTCTCAGGAAAAAAATGGGAATAAAGGGGAACTTCCTCAACTTTATAAAGGACATCTACAGAAAACTTACTGATAGCATTAGTATTAAAGATGACAGACTGAACACTTTCTCCCAAAGATTGGGAACAAGGCAAGAATATCTCTCTCTACTATGATTCAACATATCACTGGAACTTCTAGACAGAGCAGTAAGTCAAGAAAGGCAACAAAAGTCATACAGATTGGAAAGGAAGAAATAAAACTGTCCCTATTTTCAGATAACACAATTATCTACATTGAAAATCCCAAGGATTCTATAAATAATGATTACCAGAAAAAAATGAATGAGTTCAGCAAAATAGTAGGATTTGTGATCAACACACACACAAAAAATCAATTGCATCTCTGTATAACAACAGCAACAATTTGGAAATCAAAATTAAAAACACATACCATTTATAATTGTTTCAAAGAAAATTAGATTCTTCTGCATAAATCCGACAAAACACGTACAGAATCTGTATACTGAAAACATATGGGATTTGTATATGTAAAAATGCAGATGAAAGAAAGCAAAGACAGTATAATTAAATGGCGAGACATACCATGTTCGTGGATTGGAAAACTCAATATGGTGAAGATGTCATTTCTCTCCAAATTGATCTTTAGGCTTAATGCAGTTCCTATCAGAATCCAAGCAAGGAGTTTTATCTTTGATTTTGTATCTGTAGACATACATAAGCTTATTACAAGACGTATCTGGAAAGGCAAAGGACCTAGAATAGCTTAAAACAATTTAAAAAAAGAAAAAGTAGGAGGACTCACTCTACCTGATGTTAAGACGTAATATATAGCTATAGTAATCAAGACAGTATGATATTGGCGGAGGGACAGATACATGGATGAATGGAATAGAATAGAGAACTCTGTTTTTGTTGTTGTTGTTTTTTGTTTTGTTTTTCTTGAGACAGAGTTTCATTCTTGTTGCTCAGGCTGAAGTGCAATGGCGCCATCTCAACTCACTGCAACCTCTGCCCCCAGGGTTCAAGTGATTCTCTTGCTTCAGCCCCCCAAGTAGCTGGGATTATAGGCCCCTGCCACCACGCCCCGCTAATTTTTTGTATTTTTAGTAGAGATGGGGTTTAACCATGTTGTCCAGGCTGGTCTCGAACTCCAGACCTCAGGTGATCCACCCGCCTCAGCCTCCCAAAGTGCTGGGATTACAGGCTCGAGCCACCGTGCCCGGCCGAGAACTCTGAAATAGACTCACACGTATATGCTAAAGTGACTTTTAACAAAGATGCAAAAGCAGTTCAATGGAGGAAAAAGAGCCCTTCAAACAATGATTCTGAAGCAATTTAGATAACCATAGGCCAAAAAAGTGAACCTCATACCTCATATAAAATTTAACTCAAAATGGATCATGGACTTAAAACTATAAAACTTTTAGGAAAAAATGGAAAATCTTTAGGACCTAGGGCTTGGCAAAGAGATATTAGACTTAATACCAAGAGCATGATCTATGAAAGCAAAATATTAGACTTCATAAAAATTGAAAACTTTTGCTCTGCAAAATACTGTTAGGGGGATGATACTCAGCATCATTGCATATTAAAGAAATGCAAATTAAAACCAAAATGGCTTACTACTACATGCTGATTAGGATAGCTAAAATTAAAATGACTGACCATAAAGTTCTTATGAAAATGTGGAGAAATGGAAACTTTCATCATCTGCTGGTGGGAATGTGAAATGGTATAAACACCTTGGAAAACAGTTTAACAGTTCCTTAAAAGGTTAAACACACACCTCCTATGTGATTGAGCCTTTGCACTCCTAGGTGTTTACCTGAGACAGATGAAAGCCTATGTCCACACAGAAAACTTGCACACAAACATACTTAGCAGTATAATTAAAGATAGCCAACAGGTGAAAGTAACCAGATACCTCTCAATGGGCTAAAGGATAAACGAGGGGTAGGACATCCGTACAGTAGAATGCTACTTGGCAATAGAAAGAAATGAACTTTGATATGCGCAGCAACTTTGATGGATCAAAAGTAATCCTAACCGAGTGAAAGAAGCCAGATTGCGAATGCACATCGTATGATCCCGTTTATGTACAAGTCTAGAAATGCAAACCAACCCTTACAGAGGCAAGAGGGAAGGGTTACAATGAGGCATGAGATGAGGGCAGTGGATATGTTCCATCATGAGTGTGTTTCACATGTGCAAATATATGCTAAAGCTTATTAAACTGTACACTTTTAATATGTCCAGAGTATTGTAAGTCAATTTTACCTTGATAAAGCTTTAAAAACACACACACACACACACAACAAAACTGGCTTCAGGACACAGATGAAAGTTTCCCTTTAATATTGAGAATACCAAATCTCATTTTTAAAAAGAACCTTTAAGATGCCTGCAGTGCAGGAGGCATCTTTTTCCTTTGGTAGGCCCCGTGAGAAAAGTATCATCACCCTTCCCAGGTGGCCAGGTCCCTTTTAGCAGGACCGCACTGGGAGGGGAACACCGGGCAGCACGTGGCCCTCAGCTGGCTTCGGGTCCTCCTTGTCCCATTGTTTTCCCTGGCCAGGGCATAGGGTGGCAGAGGCGTCCGGAGTCTACATTCCTTCTCTAACAAGTGGCAGCATGAGTAAGGCCTTTATCCCCTACCAGCGGAATTCCAGTATGGTAGATGATGCTGTTATCTCATTGTGCAGATGAGGAAATGAAACTAAGGCCCTGTTCAGGAACAAGGGCACAGCTTCTGAGAGATTTGTGTGGGATTCACCCTGGGCTGTGCAGCTCCAGAGTTCTCGCTCTCGAGCACCACACTGCACTGCCAGCTGTGGCGGACTGGTTTCCCACACCTTCAGCACTGCCCGGGCCCCGTCCTGCCACCACCGCCTGCTCCGGGACAGACCATGAAGGAGTGAATATCTAGTGGTTAGATGCCTGTGATTTAAACAACACGGTAGAGAAAATGACCTGGGAGCAATGACAGAGAGCAGCTGGAGGGCCTCACCTGGTGGAGGTGGGGGCGGGAGGTCAGGGAAGGTTTCTCTGTGAAGGTGATGATGAAAAGGACACCTGAGGGTACGGAGACAGCCACAAAAACAGCTGAGAAGGCACATTCCGGGCAAAGAGACTAGCAGGAGCAAAGGCCCCTAGCTGAGAGTTTGCTTGGCGTGTTTAAGGATGTGGAAGACAGACGATGTTATAAGGATTTGGGCAAGGGTGAGGGGCTGGCAGAAACCACGCTGTAGTTACCCAGGGGCAGTGGGGAGCGGCACACTGCTGCAGGCAGGGGGTGGCGCCATCTGAATTTTGTGGTAAAAGTGGCAAAAGATCCCTCCGGCTGCTGTGTGGACTGGAGAAGGAGGAAGGAGATCCCTTAGGAGGCCTCCCTGGTGCCCTGGCCAGGCATGACAGTGGCCAGGCCAGGATGGCGGCACGGAGGTGGTGAAGGTGAGTGGATATGAATCGGGCACCTGCCCTCTTGATAATGCTGAACAACTGCTGGCAGGTGCTGTGTGGGGCTGAAGGCAGCCACTGGGAGGAGGGCATGGCCCATGACTGAGCCAGGACAGTCTGGGGGATCCAGGAGCTCCCATAGGAGGTTTGCCCAAGAGCATCTCTGGTCTTGGGTCTGATGGGCGGGGTCCCCGCCCCTGAGACCTTGGCCAAGTACACCACAAATGACAGTCCCACCAGTGCCCTTTCTTGAGCTCTTAATGTGAGCCAGCCTTGCCTAGCCACCACAGCATGGATGTCTCTTCAATTTGCACATTGCAATCCAATGTGTGTGGAAGGGGGTGGTGCCGTTAACATCCCCACTTCACGGATGAACAGCTACTCTCGGCCTCTGTTTTCTGTTATCAAAAGAAGTGCTCTGAGCTCTATAGTCACTCATAGAGATCCATGGACCACCTTGCAGAGCAGAGCGTCAGCAGTCACTGGATGTGCCCCTCCTTAGAGATGAAGAAAATGAGGCTGGGGAGGAGAGAGTGACTTCCCTTGGTTAACATTCTGGAGTCCTTGAATTCTCTACTCTGGAGACAGAAGCAATGTTGGTGAGCTCGGTGGGGGCCTTGGTGAGCCCTAGGAAGCTGGGTCCCCCCAGCCGTTACCACTTCCTAAAGCAACCAGGGTGCAGGTGAAGGTGACTTGGGTCCTGATGCTCTGCAGTCACTGCCACTCCCCCAGCCCCTGCAAGCTGTCTGCCCTCCTAGCCAGTTGCAAACGAACCCGTATACCCTGACGGAAGTCTTTTCTGTAGAATGAAGCAGTTGCTAGCTCAGGGTGCAGGCCCACACCATGCCTGCCAGTTATGACAGCAGAAGGTCAGGTTGAGTTGGCAGCGTCCCTTGGCTGCTGTTGTTCTCAAAGCTGTCATACCCAATGCAGGAACAGGTGTGGTTGTGTTCCAATAAAACTTTATTTGCAAAAGCAAGCCACAGGCCAGATTTGGCTCGAGGGCCATGGTTTGCAGACCTCTGCTCCACACTATGCTAAATCCTATCATAACCTAGAGTGTGTAATCAGTCTGACCAGGCTCAGCTGAGCAGTGACAGGCGGCTGCAGGTCAACGTGGGCTCTGGGTTGGGAGGGAGCACAGCCAGGCTTCCATCCTTGCTTTCCCACCTTGCAGTGTGTTCCTGAACAACCTGCTTCACCTCTCTGGGCCTCACTTTCCACAAGAAGGCTCAGTCAGGGGGTGCAAACTCAGGGGTCTGCAGAGAATGCTTGGCCTTGTACCTGACAAAGGCTGGCTGGTGGCACTGGGATACCTAAAGTTTCAGCCAATCATTTCCAGAGGCAATGCTGGCCAAATTTTCTAAAATGGCAGAAGTCACAAGGCCACATTTGGACTTGAAGACCAAAGGAAGCCCTCCACATCCACATCTAAGAGCCTCCCAGTCGTATGCCCACTGGCCCAGGCCAGCCTCCCTTTAGCCACAGGCCACTATCTCTGTGGAAACCGGGAAGACCTGACTGCCAGCACCGGCCTTCATTGGAGCTGTTAATGTGCTTTTATTAGAAGGTGTCAGAGACAGCTTTCCCACAGACACCATTTATAGGTTTGAAATAAATTGTGAAGGGGCACAAATATTAGAAATGAATTCCCTCCCCTCGACTGGACACCTGTGTTCATTACTGCCTGGTAATAACCTTCGAAGGCCATCCGTGTTGAGCCAAGTATCTCAAAACCAATCGGTGCAAAGCCTTCTTGGCTGGATTTTATCTTAATCATTTGCTCAGCGGGTGTATTATTTGACATGTAATTGTCTTCCTCGGGGAAATTAATTTTCAGGGTTTTGAACAGTCTTTATTAAAATAGAGAGCCGTAAATTCCAGCCCTGTCCCTGGGCCTGTGGCACTCAGCACATCTCATGCAGGGAGGGCACAGGAAGACACTCCTGGGGGCAGGGCCGGGTCCCCAGCCTGTGTCCTGGGAGCGTGACCAAGGCTCCTCCTCCATTAGATTGATGGGGAAGTAGCCCCTGCATTGGCAGGGGCGTGGGGACGCTGCCTCCGCCTTGAGGGTCCGGAATCCTGGGTGTGTGATGGTGAGGTTGTGGATTTGAATCCTGGCATATCTGGTAATCACATTGTGTGACCCTGGAAAGCTTCATCACTCTCTGAGGTTCAGGGTCCTTGGCAGCAAAGTGAAGCCAATAACAGAGACCAGGTGGGATGTATCCCTTCCTGGGGCCTGTGCCCAACTCGTTTTGAGTTTTGAGGGCATCAGGCAAGGTCTGCAGGACTTGGTGGCATATGAGCCACACACTGCCCCTACCTCACTCTGTGTGTCTCCTGGGGTGGAGCTTAGCAAGCTCCTCATTCGCCTCCCCTCCTCCCTCCCTCCCTGCCTCCTTCATCCCCACTCCCTCACTTCCTCCCTCCCTCTCCCTCCCTGAACAGCAGAGGGACTTAATAAAACCCAACTGCATCCATGCCCCTCTTGTGCTCAGCACCTTCCCGTGGCTCGCACCTCACTCAGAGTCAAAGACAAAGTCCTCAAGGGGCGCTCGGGGCTCTGGCCACCTGCCCTGCCACTTCTCTAGCCTCAACTCTTCCTGGACTCCCTCCCTGCCCCGGGGCGTTTGCAGGGGCTGTGCTCTCTGCCCATCTGGCACATTCTTCCCCTAACACTCACATGGCTCCCTTACCTTTTGCAGGTCTTTATACCAGTGTTTTCATCTCAGGGAGGCTTTCCCTGCCCTGCTGGTTTCCAGGTTTACACTCGGCCCGGCCCCCTCGGGTTGGGCATTCTTTTCGCAGGATGCGTGGTGTCTGATGGGTTTGGCTTAGTATTGCCTCCTTCACTGGAAGGTGAGCTCCCTACAGGCAGGCTGAGCAGGACTGGTGCTGGCAGCTCCTGCCTGCCCCTGGCCGACCCGAACTATTTTAGGTCCAGCATTGAGTTGGCTTTTAATCTGGATGAAGGTCCCCATTCAGCCTCCCACTGCCGTGGCTGCCCCCGAGCCCAGGGGGCAGTTCTGTAGGACTGTGCTCTGGCGTGCACCTGGCTCCCAAGGCGGCTCAGTCTGTCCCCTCAGAGGTCAGATCCCAGCCCACTGCCCCATCCTAGGAGCTGCCCTGTTGCTCCAGTGACCATGGAATGCCTCCTTGCTGTGGGCCTGGAACTGACCTGCCCCATTCTCTCTGCTCTCTTTTGCACCTCACAGTCAGTGGCCAGGCTGCCACTCTGTCCTCCCAGGGCTGGCCTTGGCCCTGGCTGTGTCCTGGCTGCCCGAGGCGTTGGCAGATGCCGTCTCAGAACATATCAATTATGGGTGCATGACTACTCAGGGCCACCATCTCCAGGGGCAGAGAGCACCTTCTCCCCCACAGGCCATTGGGATGGTCCCTGTGATGCTCGAACTCCATGCTGAGCACAGGGGCATTTGGTCACATCATTCATTCATTCGTCCACTCACTCAGCAGATAACCACCGAGCCGCTGTTCTGTGCCCAGGCCTGCCCTGGTGGAAGTGGCCTCACCCCTCACAGCCTTGGGTTCCTCACTTGGGAAACAAGAATGACATTGGCTTCTTCCAGTAACTGGGAGAAGGAGGTGAGACAGGTGTAACACAGGGCCTGAGAACATTTTTCTGTAAAGGGCCAGATGGTAACGATTTAGGCTTTGTGGGCCATGGGGTCCTGTTGTAACTACTCAGCTCTGAGGATGACTCAGGCAGAGGTGCAGGCTTGGCTGTGCCGCAGCAAAGCCTTGCTCACCAAAGCAGGCAGCTTCGTGGAGCGCGTGGGCAGGTACAGGATAGGGCAGCGACTGCGATGGTCAGGACGGAGGACGACGCCGACCGTGCCAGCCTCCTCCAGGATAGGGAGCTGCTGAAGGCTCGTGGTAGAGGGGTTGCCGGGTGCTGCTGGGGCAATAGTCAGGAGGTGACATTTAAAGGGAACTGCCTCCTGTTTAAATGCGTAAACGCCATTGAATCTGGGATTCCCCAAGGCCATATTTAATCCCTATTGCAGCAGGCTGAGTTCTCTGAGTGAGGAGTGCTAGGACTTAATTCATGACTAAGTTCTGCCAGGAAGGCTGGCACAGGTGACCGGTTTGGCCCCTCTCCGTCATGGTGAAGGATGCCTAGGCTGTGCCTCTGAGGGTACCTGGGTGCAGGTGAGAGCCAAGAGGGCCTGGTGTCCTGCCTCACTACCTGGCCAGCCAGTCCTTGCTCGGCCCTCCTCCCTTGGTGCACCAGATCACTTTGCTCGTTGCTTTATTCAGTCTCATCTCAGATTGCATTGTAAGTTTCCTTAATTAAATATTTAGCTCCTCCCTCTAGACTGTGAGCAGCTCCTCCTCAGGGAAGAGGAAGAATTAACACTAATCGAGTGTGTACCACGTGCAAGCCTTAGGGAGGAGTACCTGGAGCCCAGAGAGGTTACTTTCCTGACTGAGGGCACACAGTTTGTGGGCAGCAGAGCAGGAATAGGACCTTTCCTCCATCCTTGCCCCACTCGGCCCAGGTCTCCCTTATGGGAGAGAGCAGGGGTGAGGAGCTCAGTCTTTGAAGTCCTGGACCGAGTGTGTCCCCTCCTACCAAGCCTCCGTTCCTCATTTGTAAACTGGGGGCAATCACAGTCACCACCTTATTGAGTGGTGCTGAGGAGCCAGAGAAGTCAAGAGGGTGAGGGTGTGAGAGGGACAGAGTCTTTGTCCTGTCTCTGGGGCTCTGAAGGTCATTGCTGCTGCAGACTGCGTTCTGGCTCTGTGCAGCCTCCTCCCTGGGAGGGAGCTGTTGACAGCAGGCCATGTGCATTCAGCTCCCCAGGTGTCCCTGTGCCAGGGCAGTGCCTTCTAAGGAACATGCCTTGGAGGGCAAAAACCACTTTCTAAGCCTGCCCAGGCGAGCAGAGAGCTCTCTCTGGGTCCCTGTGGCCCACCTCAGGCCTTGCCCACCTCCCAGGCAGAGCTACGGAGAACTGCGGAGATTGCCTAGGGCCGAGCGAGGCGGAGTGTGGACAGCCTTCTGTTCTCACCGAGAGGGCTGTCAGAAATGCCATGATAGAGCCAGTGCCGTGTAACAAAAGCTCCATCTTATCTGAGCTTCCAGATCCACACTCTCCTGCTGCCTGTCCTTGACTTCGGTGTCATCCATCACAATCGTTACATCCATAGCTGCTCCTCCTGCAGCTCCCACATGGAGCCAGGCTGCCTGAGACGACACTGGGGGTCCAGAAACCATGGCCCCCAGGCCACATCCAGCCCACCATCTGCTTCGTGTGAGTGCGTGAAAGGTTTCGAGTTTTATTTCCTGAACAGCATCAGTGATCACAGGAAGAAGCCAGGATGTGGTTGGACCCACCTAACCCTACTGTGTAGCTTATTGATACCTCTCCTTTAAACTGCAAAGCATGGCTGCAGCATGCAGACGGTGCCAGGTCATCTCAGCTCAGCACCATCCAGCATTCATTTCCTCCAGCCAGCTCCCCTTGCTCATTCCTTCATCACCAAACTTTCTTTAAACAAACTCAGTTTTTAAATTGTTGGCGGAAGCAGGTTTACAGCTGAAGAAGCTTCAGCTTTGGGCTTCTCAGCTCCTTGAGGCTCTTTTAATGACAGAGTTGGAGAGACAATTTCGTAACAGTGTGTTCACATGGGCATATGCTTTTTAAATTCTTACTGTTTAAGAATAATAATATTCTTAAATATTATTCCAGCACTTTGGGAGGCCAAGGCGGCCTCCTTATTTTCTTATTGCTTTGTTTTTTAAATTGTTGCAAAACATGTCTAACATAATATTTGCCATTTTCACCTTTTTTTTTTTTTTTTTGAGACAGAGTCTCACTCTGTCGCCCAGGCTAGAGTGCAGTGGCACGATCTCGGCTCACTGCAAGCTCCGCCTCCCGGGTTCAAGCAATGCTCCTGCCTCGGCCTCCCGAGTAGCTGGGACTATAGGCGGGTGCCACTACGCCCAGCTAATTTTTGTATTTTTAGTAGAGATGAGGTTTCACCATGTTGTCCAGGATGGTCTCGATCTCTTGACCTCATGACCCGCTGCCTTGGCCTCCCAAAGTGCAGGGATTACAGGCGTGAGCCACCACCCCTGGCCCATTTTAACCACTGTTAAGTGCAATGACATTACGTTCACAATGCTGTGCGGCCAACACCACCATCCATCTCCAGAACTCGTTCTTTTTTTGCAGCTGAAACTGTCTCCATTAAACAATAACTTTCTATTCCCTCTTCCCCCAGCCTTTGGCAAGCACCATTCTACTTGAGGTCTCTGAATTTGACAGCGCCAGGGACCCCTGTCATTTATATTTCATATAAATGAAATCATTCAGTATTTGTTCTTTTGTGACTGGCTGATTCCAGTTAGCACAATGTCCTCAAGGTTCATCCGTGTAGTAGCCTGGGTTGGAAATCCCTTTCTTTTTAAGGCTAAATAATACTCTGTTGTATATATGGATGAAATTTGTCCATCCATTCACCCATCAATGGTCACTTTGGCTGTTTTCACCATTTGGCTACTGTGAATAATGCTGTTATGAACATGGGTGTGCAAATATCTGTTTGAGACCCTGCTTTCAGTTCTTTGGGGCCTATACCCAGAAGTAGAATTGCTAAATCAGATGATAATTCTATGTTTGATATAGTGTCATGAAAGGCTCCAGTTTCATTCTTTTGCATGTGGATGTCCATTTATCCCAGCACCATTTGGTAAAGAGACTGTCCTTTCCCCATTGTATGTTCCGGGCACCCTGTTGAAAATCATTTGACTCTGTATGTAAGGGTTTATTTCTGGGCTCTCTATTCTAGTCTGTCTGTTTTGGTAAGTAGGGTTTTATTAAAACACAGCCACACCCATTCATTTATATATTGTCTGTGGCTGCTTTCTAGAGAAAATGGGCAGAGTCAGAGTTGTTGTGATAGAGAACATCAGGCTTACAAAGCCAAAAACACCATCTGGCCCCCACATATAGCTCCCACCTGCACAGCCCCATCGGCTGCCCCTGGGCCCTGAGTTTCCCACAGCCAGCACCTGGCCTGGCACACAGGTGCCCAGTCAGCATTGGAGTGACTGCCCTCAGGGACCTGGGAGGACTTCCACCCGCCTCTGCCTGGCTCCCCCTGCAGGGATAAAGTGGCAACAAGGTTAAAGTCCTCCGGGACCCTCCTTCATTCCCTGAGGGATCCTAAGGGACTCTTCTTTCCTACTGATTTGACTGAAGGAAAAACTGAGGGGGCATAATTGCAGGGAATTGGTTAAACTTTCACAGCATTCTGGGGGCTCCCTGATGCTCCTGATGCTAACCTTTTGGTTGCTGGAGAGTGGGAAGGTGGGGAGCAGGTCCAGGCAGGTAGCCATGCAGTGGGAGGGGTCCACTGGGGGCTCAGGGCCACAGGAGAGAGTGTTTTTCTGTTCAAGGGTGGATACGGAGTAGGCATCTGCCCTCAGTAACAGTGCCTAGCTCGCCTGTGAAATGGGCTAGGGTGCATTCAGTGCCCGGAGAGGGTTTAGTGAGTGCCCATTTCAGGCCCAGCCTTGGGCCTGTCAGGGCCAGGGACGAGTGACAGAGGCCAGAACGTTCTGACAGCCTGAGCCCAGGTGCCAGCGTGCGCCCCTCTCGAGTGACTCTGCAGTGAGACAACGTATTCTTGTTCCTGCTCTACCAGTGAGGAAATATGTCGAGAGGTGGGAAGACTCCTCCATGGCCACCATGGTAAAGTACAAGGCTAAATCAGGGGGCTCATGCAGACCAGCAGCACCAGGACTTTGCTAAGAGGGCCAGGCTGAGGGATGGGGACAGGAACACCTGTCAAGAGACATCATGGGGGCCCAGACCCCCGAAGGACGCAGCAACTCAGTACCACTTCTGGCCAGGCCCTCATCCTGAAACTGAGATCCTCAGAGCACCTGGCCAGGCAGAACGCCCTGGAGTGAGAGGGGAGAGGACTTGGCTAGAGGAACAGGGGAGGGCAGCAGGGGAAACGAGCTCTGGATGGGGGAAAGGGATGCACTAAATCAGACCAGGACCATGTAGGGAACAGCCACACTCCCTGGGCATTACATTGCCCACTCAACCATGGTGCTCCCCAGCTTACAACCCATCTGTGGCTCCCTATGGACACTAGAAGGAAATTCACACTCCATGGTTCTACATTCAAGGCCGCACCTGAGCTTCCAGCCCCAACAGTCCCCCTGCCCGGCACCTCCAGGGCCTCCCCACACTGCCCAGCACGGGGCTTCCTGCTTGTCCTGCCTCACTCACCCATGCAGGCTGCTCAGCCTCTCCTGCGCTGTGCATGGGCCCTACCGGCCCCCGCACTGGCGGAAATGCCACCTCCTCACCGTGCTTTGCTCTTCTCTTTGGTACCCAGCACTCACCGTCCCTCCAAGGTCACACATTTGTAATTGGTTTTTTTTTTTGTTTTTTTTTTTTTTTTTTTGAATATGTCTTACTCTGTCCCCCAGACAGAGTAAGTAGTGGCGCAATCTTGGTCCACTGCGACCTCCGCTTTCTGTGTTCAAGTGATTCTCCTGCCTCAGCCTCCCGAGTAGCTGGGATTACAGTCACCCACCACCATGCCAGGCTAATTTTTTGTATTTTTAGTAGAGACAGGGCTTCACCATGTTGCCTAGACTGATCTTGAACTCCTGGCCTCAGGTGATCCACCTGCCTCTGCTCCCAAATTGCTGGGATGACAGGCATGAGCCACTGCGCTGGCATACATTTTTTATTTAAAAAAATGTCAGACTCAGGGAAAATTTGAAATAACAACACAATAAATACCTATACAGACTTTTCCTGGGTCGCCCACCTGTTAACATCTTCTGTGGCCAGTCCTTCTCTCCCTGTGGGAACATTCACCTGTGACCCCCTTTTGCCCACCTGCAGGCCGTGGGTGCCGTGACACCCCACATGTAATTCTTGAGCATGCATCCCCTGAGAACAGGGACACTGTCCTAGAGAGCCACACCCAAGAAAAACACTGCCAATTCTGTATCCCCACCCGTGTCATGCAGGTGTAAAAAGCAGCACATGCGTGGGTTCTCTTTAAGACTCATTCAAGCCAGGGTGAGGCTGAAGTCACTTGGCCCCTCAGCCTGGCCCCTCAGCACAGATGTCTGCTGTCATGGCTGGAGCATTTCCTTCCAGAATCTTCTGTGCATTTGCATCAACAGTGTGCGCACATGCTAAGCCTACTGTATCCCATGTAAGCTTTCTTTTCTCGTGAACAGAGTCTCATCGTATGTGGACAGTTCTGCAGTTGGCTGTGTGCTCCCAGCACATTTTGATGTGAGTCATTCGGTGACCTGCAACCTAGCAAAGGCACCGTAGCACATTTTAGCCAGTCCCCCGTGGATGGCCATTGGGGTGCTTCCACTATTTGGCTTTCACCAACAGCCAGGCACACGTGTGAACCCTTCTGTGTTGTAGCCACCAAGACGAGAGGGCCAGGCCAGAGCGCGGGCACACTCCTGTTGTTTGAGTAGCCCCTGCCACGCTGCCCGTGCTGGGGGCTGCCCTGGTGACCCTTCTTGACAGTGTAGGAGGCTCTTGGCTCCTCACAGCATCACCACTGCCTCACATTCCCACTGCTGCGTGCACTTCTCCTCCCCTCCCAGAGGGCGGAGGTCTCGCCTCCTCTCGCCCCACCTCCCTGTGCCCAGGGCAGTGCCCACCCCAGCAAACGGTCCTGAGGCGGCAGGTGCAGGCTCTTGGCTGTGTGCCAAGCTCTCCTCTAGGTGCTGTGCTGCTGCGACTTCCCTCATCTTCACACAGCACCCTGGGTGGGCAAGCGTCATCCCCACTTCACAGATGCACAGGCTGAGGCCCAGAGAGGTCAAGGAGCTGGCCAACATCACACAGCAGTAAGAGGCAAGCTGATTGGCCTCAGGGCCTGTGTTTACCTGCTGCCTCTTCCATATTGAACCCACCCTGGTACCCGGCTTCAGCATCAATCAGCCCTTCCTGACTAGCACCTTTTTGCCTCCCCCAGACCAAGGCAAAGGGGCAGCCGACCAAGATTCACATCCCTCTCTCCACTTCCCCCAGGCTGTATGACCCCAGCTGGTTACTTGTCCTCTCTGGGCTTCTGTCTCCTTACTGTAAGGGGGCTAGTGGCAGCCCGCACCTGCCACACCAGGCATGCAGCAGGAGCCTGGAAAGAGCAGCAGCTCCCAGAGCAGCTCCAGGCACGTCTGCTTGCGACCCGGTGACTGATGCTCACAGTGACTTTATGAGGCACCAGCTGCTTTTTAAACACAGCAGAATGAAATTTGGCACATTCAGAATTGATTCATGTGACAGCATTGTCTCATGCCTCACCTGGCCTCGGTGACGATGTGAGCCTCATTGGTGGCTTCCACTCATGGGAGCCCCCAAAGTCATTCAGGCTTCCTCCTCCGTGTGCCACCTGGGCCCTGTTGTCAGGCCTGTGTGGCCAGGTCATGGGAGGGGCATAGGGGCAGGTGGGCCTGCTTGCCCCTGTACCCAAAGCTGCAGGCCAGCAGGCAGCTCCCTGGCCCTGCAGCCCACACTCTGCTGCAGGACCACCAGCCCACTGTCTGTGAGAGGCTCCTGCCACATCCACCATGGCCAGTGCTCAGAGGCGCCCAGGGGCCAGCATGCAATGCCCGCCCTGGGAAGCCCTCCCTGACCACCCCAGACAGACTGTCCTCTTCCTGGCTCTCAGGGCTGGGCAGAGCTTTTTCCGGACATCTCTTTATTGGTTGGTTGTCAGTTCCTCTCACTGAGAGTGCGCGCCACCCGCAGTGCAGCACTGCACATGTGCCGGGGACTCTTCCGGGCTGTTGGCAGGTGTTACCAGTCTTGCCTCCCTTTTCAGGGGAAAGGCAAGGGAATTGCCCAAGATCACCCAGCTGGTTCAGCTGGGCTGGCTAGTGACCTCCGTGCTTGCCGCCCTGTCCACTGTGGACCTCCAGCATGGGAGTACTTCAGGCACCTGCCATGGTGAACATTGAACTTAGAGTGGGGGCCAGGATCTCTGTGTTTGCGTTAGGGTTACAGATGTCAGGAATGGCTCCAGGGGAATTGACAATTCAGGTGTCTTGGAGTCTGAGTAGGAGTCTGGCTGGGAGATGGAAGGCAGGGCAGTCCACCAGGGGAACAGCATGTGCAAAGTGGGCAAGTACAGGGAACAGCAACGAGAGTGCAGGGAGAGGAGATGGGAGGGCTGCCCAGGGCAGTGGCAGGGAATACTGTAGAAAACAAAATCACCCAGTGTATTAGTCTGCTGCGAGTCCTGTAATAATATGCTGGAGACTTGAGGGGCTTAAACTACAGGAATATATTTCTCAGTTCTGGAGGCTAGAAGTCCAAGATCAAGGTCAGGTTGCTGGCCGATTGGGTTCCTGGCCAGTGCCTTCTTCCTGGTTCACAGACAGCTGCCTTCTCGCTGTATCCTCACATGGCAGAGAGAGGGAAGTTTGATGCCTCTTTCTCTTCTTATGAGGACACTGATATCATCATGGGGACTCTACTACCATGACCTCATCTCAGCCTAATCACCTCCCAAAGGCCCCACCCCCAAATGCTGTCACATTGGGGGTTAGGGCGTCAGCATATGAATTCTAAAGGAACACAAATATTCAGTCCGTAACACTCAGCTCTTAATTAGAAAGAGTTTAGCCCAGGGGTCAGGTGCTTACCTGCAGTGGGAAGTCTGCAGGTACAGACTCTTGGAGGGTCTCCATGAACACTCCCAGAACAGCACTGCAGAACTGGCCTGGCCAGGGAACTGTAGCCTCGGCCCCATCAGGAAGGCGGGGTCAGGATGCTGTCAGTCTAAGGATGAGAAGGCCACTGGCAGCCCCTCACCACCCAGGAGGCTGCCCAGGTAGCAGAGCAGTGGCCCTACCTCACTTAGGCGTTACAGCTCTCTCTAATGAGAAGCAGGAAGGAGCCAGGCTAGTGGGGTGCGGTGAGCCCTGGGCACGCTGGGGAGGTGGGCTGAGGATCGGAAAACGTAGGACAGAACTCTCCTCCCAGACTCAGCTGTATGGTACCTGGGAAATGCAGTGTTTTGCTCTCCAGCCTCTGCAGGACAGGAGCCGTGCCGGGGCAGTGGGCATGGGCACTCTCTGGCACACTTTGTTGGGTGGCAGGGGCCCTGGCTGTTCCTCTTAGTTTCTTACCCACTTCCTGGACTCTCATCTTCATGCTCCTCCAACCACCCTGTTTTTTCTTACGGGGGTGACAGCTGGTGCGGTAATTCCCCCCAGGCGTCATCATTGCTTACTGCTGAGCTGGCTGTCTGTTTCCTGGGTAAGCTCTTTAACACAGGGTTCATTTACATTGGCCCTTTAATTGGTGTCCTGACCCACCCAGTGTAAATCTCCACACCCGTGACAGGAAGCGCAGAGCATAAATCTCGAAGACAGCTGAGGCTGGGGAAGCTGGCACTGTTGCAGACTCTCAGCAGCCTAGAAAGCACCTGTGCCCCCAAGGTAGCAGGCAGGGCTTTTGTGTTCAAGAGGGTCAGAGCCAGGTGTCAGGCTCAGGTGGTCAAGGGGTGTGGTGGGTGGGCAGAATCAGGCCCGTGGAAGACAGAACCAGGACAGCCTGGTGGAGGAGGTGGCTCAAGAGCAGGACCTGGGAACAGTCTTGTTGGGACACCCCTGTTGGAATCACTCAGCTCCAGCCATATGGTTGTTTGTTTGTTTGTTTGTAACGAAGTCTCGCTCTGTTGCCAGGCTGGAGTGCAGTTGTGCGACCTCGACTCGCTGCAACCTCCGCCTCCGGGGTTCAAGCGATTCTCCTGCCTCAGCCTCCCAAGTAGTGGGGATTATAGCATGCTCCACCACGCCCAGCTAATTTTTGTATTTTTAGTAGAGACGGGATGTCACCGTGTTCGCTAGGGTGGTCCCGATCTCCTGACCTCGTGATCCTCCTGCCTTGGCCTCCCAAAGTGTTGGGATTACAGTCGTGAGCCACAGCGCCCAGCCAGGTTTCTTTAACTACAAAATGTTTCAGGCCTACGGAAGGCGAAGGAAGAGAAAGGGCAGTGGAGGAGAGGGGAGCAGGAGAGGGAGAGGAGGGTCACACACCTCTAAATGACCAAATCTCGCCAGAACTCACTATCAGGAAGACAGCACCAAGTATGAGGGATCCGCCCCTATGACCCAAACACCATCCAGCAGGCCCCACCTCCAGCATTGGGGATGACATTTCAACATGAGATTTGGATAGGGACAAATGTCACAGCCCCTGGAGGCAGGTACAGTTTCTTTAAGCAGTTTTGGACCTGGGGGGTGGCAGAGCTTGGATATGAGCTCAGGTTACCTGATCGAGGGCTCTGTCTATGCACATACTCACCACCCAGATTGGTTGGTATTTGTATTTCGCCTTATTTCCTTCATCTCTTCTTTTAAGAAAGAAGAAGAAAAAAGAGTGGTGGGAGAATGGGAGGGAGGAGGGGGGCCTTGGCTGCTCAGAGCTGCCCCACCCTCCCCCGTGTAGACAATCCTTATATCACAGCTTGTGCCTTCACCACGCAGCTGTGCACATCCAGTCCCTCGGTAATGCCTGTACACCACCCCGCAGTTTCCCAGCGAGTGTCATTCTGCCCATGCTCTGGCCATCCCCTTCCATGTTGATGGTTGGAGGCCACTGGAGCTGCCTCTGGGAGCTGTTTGGATGCCCGCATCCATGGCCAGGCCCCAGGACACGTTGACCATGTGATGTCTGAACTTGTAGAGGCCACACTGTCCCTGATTGATGTCCTGTCTACCGTTTACCGCATTTGCCTTCAAGACGTTTCACTCGGGGGCCATGACCTGCAGGTCCCCCCACCCCATCTCCAGCAGAGGGGCTGTGTGACCCACAGGCTTCTGTTTCATTTGTGAGATTTACACACATTCTCTTGGATGATGCTTATCTGTTTGCGACTTGCCCTTTTTGATTCACTGATGTTATTAAGTTTTGTTCATGCTAAGCAGACCCAAACGGCAAACACACAGGAGCAATAAGGTTGCCGCTGGGCTTTCTACCCTGGAGCCACTCAGTTCAGGATTCCAAACTCAGAGGGATGAGTTTGTCCATCGAGGGCCTTGGCTGACTTGCCCACCAAGTCTGGCTTACAATGTAGGGAGGTGTTTTGTCAAAAGGAGAATTTTGGCAAGAGGGAACATGAGTGCTATGTGGTAAAAAAAAAAAAAAAAAAAAAAAAATAGCAGAATGTGCATGCCCGTTGCTGCTGGTGGAGATACAAACTGGACGAGGCATCTGGAGGGCAGTGCAGGCGCTTGCACGGAGGGCCCCCAAAATGACCACACATTTCCACCCATAATTCTGCTTCTTGAAATGCTCCTGAAGGAAATCCACTAGATAAAAATAAGAAAATGCCTCAGCACACTGCTTTATGATCACAAAATGTTAGCAATAACAAAACATAGGAATTTTGCGTATGATTTGTATTACAGCCACATGTATGGGTATAAGGGAGTTGTTAGAAATTAGGGTTTTAAAAAATGAGGTGGAAGAATGTTTGTGAAATAATGGTCAGTGAACAAAGTGGAAGGCAAAGCTAAAAACTCTCTAGCGTGGACATCGATTACGGAAAAACAATCCCCTGGGGAAACTCCCAGAAAGGTAGAGTGGTGAGTTCCAGGCACTGGGTTCCAGGCGGTGGGGTTGTGAGGGATTCTTTGTTTCCTTTATGCTTTTTTATAATTTTTTTTGTTTGCTAGGTGTAAATAGCCATAAGATACGAGTGGCAGCATGCGGGGCTGCTCCCCAGCACCCTCTGGGCTGGAGTCTGGAGCTCATTCAAGCCGTGGCTGGCCAGGCTGGAGTGCAGCAGGCAAGAGCTCAGCAAGTGCCCTGGGGAGGGAGCAGGCTGGTGGGTGTTCCGGACATGTATGGCTGGCCTGATTCTGAGGCAAGGACCGTATCACCGTGTCTGTGCCCACTGGGGCTTAACTGGATCATGAGACCCAGTGGCCCAGGGGCAGGATTCTGGTGGTCGATGGAGTGGTCCCCATTAGGGTCTTGGGCCTGGGGATATGGGGCCCACTGGGAAGAGATTGTAGACCACCATGATGCCAGTAGAAATTATACCAGTTGTTGTATTTTGGGTTCCAACTTGGTGCTGAGCAAAGCCTCTTCTTGGAATATGTGTGTTGAAACCAGCCTTGGTTGAAATCCTAAATCTGCCACTTACCAGCTCTGTGGCCTTGGGCAAGTGACTTTACCTCTCTGAGCTTCAGTTTCTCCATGTGTAATATGGAGATGACACTTGCCAGAACTGGTTACTGGAAAGATTAAACATCCCGGAAGCATCTAACACTGCCTGCTGTATAGAAGGCACTTAATTAACTATAGCAACCACAGGGGGCATGGTCTTGTTGGCAATGGCCGCCGCCTTAACTTGCCTGAATAATTTATAGAGGATCTAGACTTCAAAGCTTGTAAGTAGTAAAGGGCTTTGTTTTTCTCTAGCCACTGCCCTGACCATCCACGCATGGGTCTTCTGGTTTCCGGATAACCTCTTGGGCAGACCCTACAGTCTATAGACACCTCTCGGGAGTGAACAGAGGCCCCCAGGTCTCTGTCCCTGGTGGTCACTAGAGCCACTCTGTACCTTCTCCACATCAAAAAGGACACAGACAATGAGATATGGCCGGGGTTCTGCCAGCTTTGTGGTGTTTCACAAGTTCACTGCTACTTTTCCTTGGCATTTCATGATGATTTAAGCCATTCTAGAAAACTACCCAAGTCTTTTACTATTTTCATCATTCCCACTAAATCTGCACGGTTGGTTAACTTTAATGGGCCATGGAACTGGCATGTGGTGTCTCTTCTCAAACAGTCTTAAAATGATGTATTTTGGAGAGAAAAATGTATGTTAAGGATTTTAAGGTCATAAACTCCAAAGAGATGACAACTTCCAAAAACAATCGTCCACCCAGGATGTTTGCTCAGTTGCTCACTTTATAAACATGTTTTGAGTGCGTACTCAGGGTTCAGCCCTGCACTAACCCATGGAGCCACAGGAGGAGGGCAGTGCCCATTCATTGATTCATGCACTATTTATTATTCATCCACTCAATGTGGATCAACGTTGTTCTGTGGAGAGGCAGTGCTGCCTAAGGGTTAAGGGCAGGGAGCTCTGACACCAGATGGCCTGAATTTGAGTCTTCTCTGTCTCTTACTCCTCTGTGATTTGGGGCATGTCACTTGGCCTCAGTTTCCCTCATCTGTACAATTTCACGGTCTTGGCCTCAGGATTACATGAGATAAAGAGCTTAGAACCACACCTGACATATAGCAAGTGCTCGGAGTGGAGACTCTGATTATCCCAGGTCTCATGCCAAGTTCCTGAATAAGAAGGGGACTCCAGGGTCCTGTGTCCAAGGAGCTGCCAAGCAGGCAGTGGCTGAGGCCTGGGGGAGGTAGAGAGTCACAATGGAGTGTGGGCAGTGGGAGCCCAGGGAGGTGCTGGGGAGGGGAGGGGAAACGGGGAGGCTTCCTGGAGAAGTCTAGTTTCATGGGTTAGGCTTTCCCAGGCTGAGATTATGGAAGGCTTCCAGGCAGTAGCTGGATGTGGATTCCTCTCTCTGTTCAGGATGCAGAGGAAGCAGGCAGCCTGGGGAGCCAGAGGCTCTGCTCCACAGAGTCACCCAGGAACCCAGGCTCCCTCTATTGATGACTCCACCTCCATCACAGTGCTCATCTAACCAGGAAGGAACCAACCCTGAGCTGCCAGATTTTCTCAGCTGTGGAGAGAAGACAAAGTCCAGCATTTCGCCTGAAATCTTCTATTTGGCAGTGCTAGTAGGTGATAACATGATCACATTTTAAAAATATTTTAGTTTTAAGCCACATGCTGCAGGCCAGCCATCCCTCGGGGTGGAGGCCAATTTGCCACCTCCCCTCATGGAGAGGGGACAGAGGGTGTGGCTCAGATGCTGCACACATCCTCGTGGCCAGAATTCAGTCTCATGGCTATGCTTCACTAGGAGGGAGGCTGGGAAATGCAGTCTTTCACTGGTCACCCATGGGCCCTGCTGAGGCTAGGGGAGGGAGAACGGATCTAGAGGGACTCTTAGATGCCCGTGATACAGAAAGGAGGGACGGAGAGGCAGTGGGGGGAAGGAGAGTGTGTATGCGCGCATGGAGACTGTTGATTTTGTTAACTGGGTAATATTTTAAAATGCGACTGCCAGCTTCCTTGCGTTTTTCAGGATTCACCACGCCTCTGATGTTTCTTGGTTTTCTCAGAGCTGGAGGTTCTGCCCCTGCCGGCAGGGGTGGGACTGGTGGGAGTGGGTGGCAGTCCCTGAGCAGCATCTGTCTGCTGCCACCCCAGAGGACACCGGGAGAACCCTGGGATGTGTGGCCAGGATCCTGGACTCCAGGCCTTGCTCTGCCCCTGACTGTGGAGGCCTGGGCAGGAGACCAGATGGGTGTAAAGTAGGGAGTGGTAGAGTCCCCTGGAGGGGAGTGGGTCAGGGCCTGCTTCCTAGAGGAACAGTGCTGTTCTGAGTAGAGGGTGTCGCAGACACAGAAGTGTAGTCCTGTGTAGAGATTCCTCGTGGGCTCAAAGGCGCCAGACCATGAAAGACCTTGAATGCTGAGCCAGAGAGTTCACACTGCACAGGGCAGAAGTCACAGACTAGCAGCCGACAGACTGCCCCTGGCCTGCAGCATGTGTTTTAAAAGTAAAATGACTTTTTAAATGTGATCATGTAATCAAGTACTAGCATTGGCAAGCCAGAAGATTTCAGGTTAAACGCTGGGCTTCATCTTCTCTCCACAGTTGAGAAAATCTAGCAGCACTGCACTGGTTCCTTCCTGGTTAGAGGAGAGCCATGATCTTCATCCTGGCCCTGCCCCAGCACACCCCGCTCGTTTCATACCCCGACCAACCCCTGCAGGCCTGGCTCCTACAGACCCTGCCATGGGTCAGGGGCCAGGCAGGACCTAGTTGTTTGTTGGGCTAGCGTCCGCTAGTGGCCGGAGTGAGGGGTGAAGAGGAAGGGGCCATGATGGGCCCTGCACCTGGGGTCCCGTGAGAGCAGCTGAGTCCAGAGCCAGGGCCACTTGAAGGGGAGAGGAGTAGGGGAGGGAGACTTGGAGATGAAACTGCTAAGATGTGGCCCCAGCGTGCACAGGGGAAAGAGGATGGCACCCGGGTGGTGTCTGTTCCCAGTGCTGGGTCAGCAGTGGAAATCTCCTTACCTGGCTGGAAAGCTGCAAGAGTCCACAGAAGAACAACATCACGGCTGTGAATGTATTTTTTTTTTTCAAATAGACTACAGAGAGCCCAGAAATGTAAGGGATTGGTGAAAAGGGAGATGGAGGTAGGATTAGAGAGTCCCTAATGTTGGCCCCAGCAGTGTACTCACTGGGAGGCTTGTCACCCCAGGGTCACCCAGGGGAACTCACCCCATCTCTTCCCTTCATTTCCAGATGAAATACTCCAGATTTACCCCAACAGATGGGTCAACTAGGTTGTTTTGGGAAGCAGGGAGTGCAGAAGTCACCATTTATTCACTCAGCAAACATGCTATGTTTGTGTGTGACAGAAGTTATACCAGGCACAGGACCTAGTCCCTGCCCATCGGAGCTGACAGGCCATGGGGAGCAAGTAAGGAAGAGCGGGGCGATTAGTAGCAACAGCCCTAGAGCCAGATGGCCTGGGCTCAAATCTCAGCTCCATGACTAACTAGCTGTGTGATCTTGGGCAAGTCATTGAACCTCTCTGTGCCTGAGTTTTCCCATCTATAAAATGAAGATACTAGTAGCACCCACCTTAGGGAGTGCTGTGAAGATTAAATAGAACAATACCTGGCACAAAGGTAATGTCCTAAGTTTTGGCAAGTATTGCCATTCATTTAGTGACTTACTGAGCACCTACTATGTGCCACACGCTGGGGAGAGAGCAGTGATGGAGGCAGACACAGCCCCTGCCCTCATGGGATGGTAGGCAGCATGGAATACCGGGGAACTCCTAGGGGTAGGAGGCACACCCTCTGGGTGTCAGGCCTCCGACTTTCCTCTGCTCTGCAATCACAGCTGCCAGCCCCCCTGCCAGCCAGACCCCCAGTGCCTGCTGCATATGAAGTGCATCATGCAAATTGCCCACCCCGATGGCACACTTGGCTCTGGCTCTTGCCAGCTGCTGCTTGGCCTCCCTGATTCTTGGTTTTCCTCACAGTGAAGGGCCCGGCCCCTTCCTTGGGGACAGGCATGGATGGCATCCAGGCAGCAAGGCCAGCTCTTCCAGTGACTGAGGATGGTGATCAGACAGATTTAAACACACCTGCCACTCCCCTGAGGCTGGTGGAGCTAGTGGTCTGTGGTCCACAAAGGTGGAGGGGAGAGGGTGATCTATTGGTGCCTCGGGTGTGTTGGAGGGGGGTTAATTAAAAAGGTGGCTGGGAGATGAATTTCTGGAAACAAATTGGAAACCAGTGGAAGCTATTGATCTGCTTAATGGGAAGCTGATGATATCTGAGCGAGCAGACAGCTCTGGCTTAGGGAGGTGGCGAGAGATCGATGTAGGCCCCTTCCCTGAGCTGACCTGCCTGGGGCCGGCCGGGGACATGGGCCAGGGAGGGGCTGGGACAGAGGCAGAGCCCTGGGGCCCTGGCTCTACTTCAGAGCATGGGAGCAAACTGCATCCCTGCGCAGGAGTCAGAGTTCCTTCTGACATCCAGCCCGCAGGTTGAGGTAGGGGGGCGCCAAGCACCTGATCTGAGCCCCCTCTGCCACCTCCGACGGGGCTGAATTGGACAAGGTGCCAATTGTCTTCAGCCCTCAGTTTTCTCATCTGGAAACTTCTGACCTCCCAGGGTGGTAATAAGGACTAAATGCAGTAATAGGTGGGCTGTGGCAGGCACAGCCCTCAGCACCAGGGATGCAGCCGTGAACAAGCTGCGCTCAGTGCCTGCCTCCTGGAGCTTACATTTTAGTGGCAAGCAAGCAAGTCTGCTGACAGTGGAGTGCCAGGGAGGGCATCCAAGCAGGGAATGCTGGACATGCAAAGGCCTGGAGGGCGGGACCCGTGGCCTGCAGTTGACAGTGGCAGCCTGTGAGGGGAGCTCCGTGGTTACCAACAAATACCTGCAAATCCCCAATCCCCACCCAAGCAGGGAAGGACAGTGCTGTGGAGAACCATGGATCACACCTGCTCCTTTCCTCCTGCCAGACCCCTGTGAAGCACAGGTTTTCATGCCCATTACTCAGATGAGCAAACAGAAGCTCAGAGAAGGAAACCATGGGCCCAAACCACATGGGTGAGGAAATCCAGCCTCAAATCCAGCTCTCCATACCAACCCAGGCAGTGCCGACACAGGGCTGGGCCCAGGCCTCCGCTCCCCAGCCCGTCCCAGTCTCAGGCTCCAGGATGGGTGTTTGTTCACATGGAAGGCAGAGGTTATTTATTATTATTATTATTATTTTGAGACAAGTTCTTGCTCCATCACCCAGGCTTAAGTCAGTGGCTCCATCACGGCTCACTGTAGCCTTGATCTCCTGGGCTCAAGCAATCCTCCCACCTTAGCCTCCTGAGTAGCCAGGACTACAGATGCACACCACCATGCCTGACTAATTTTTGCATTTTTTGTAGAGACAGGGTCTCACCACATTGCCCAGGCTGGTCTCAAACTCTTGGCCTCAAGTGATCCACTTGCCTCAGCCTCCCAAAGTGCTGAGATTATAGGCATGAGCGGGCGGAGTTTACTAATCAATGGCTCATGACTGGGCCGCTGGCTCACTGCACACTCCTCCCACCCCTGCAAGGCCAGAGTCATTTTCAAAGCACTTACTCGTGAAATCGTCTCCCAGGATCTGGATGGGGAAGGAGGCCAGTGTTAGTCTCTGTTTATTGATTCCTGGACTTCATCAGGGTTTATCTCTAAAACAATAAAATTGAAAGATGGCCCCAAATTTATATCTCTAGCCTGTACCACTCACCACTCCGCTGCTACCCATCCAGCTGCCTCCTCCGTGTTTCTACCTGGAGGCCCCACAGACATCATACTGGACACAGCCAAAACAGGACTCTGAGTCTCCTCCCAGCCCCTCTGCCAGCAGCCCAGCCTGACTCCCCTTCCTCTCCCAGCCACTCCAATCCCTCGTGGAAGCCGGGAGCTCCCTCTGGACAGACTGGGGCCTGAGCACCTCTCCCTGCCAGGCCACTATCTAGCCAGGTACCACCATCGCTCACCTTCCCAGGGCTTCCCAGACCTCCTTGTTTCCTTTCTATTCCTTTTGGCCCTCTCAGCAGTAGAAGGGTGCTTTTTTTTTTTTTTTTCCCCCCCCCACGGAATCTCGCCCTGTCTCCCAGGCTGGAGTGCAGTGGCTTGATCTCGGCTCACTGGAGGCGTGCGCCACCAGGCCTGGCTAATTTTTTGTATTTTTAGTAGAGACAGGGTTTCACCATGTTAGCCAGGATGGTCTTGAGCTCCTGACCTTGTGATCCACCCACCTCAGCCTCCCAAAATGCTGGGATTACAGGCATGAGCCACCACGCCCAGCCTAAAGGTACTTATAAAAACAGAAGTCACATCATGTCACTGTCAGGCTTGAAGCCCTCCCATGGCTCCTTGCTGCACTTAGCAGAAAATCCACACTCCCCTCAGCAGCCTCCCTCTTCCACCTCCTCTTCCCAGCTCAGTTCCTCCCAGCCTCTCGGCTCTCTTGCAGCCCTTCGAACACGTGGTCTGTTTTCTCTGTCTGGAGCACTCTTGTTCCAGGTTCTTCCATGGCTGGCCTTGTTCAGGTCTCAATTCAAAGATTGCCTCCTCGGGGAAGCCCTCCCTGGCCGCCCCTCTTCATTTTCACAGCACTGACTGAGTGATCTTTCAAAGCATCCTTTGTGTGCACTTGTTTATGAGTTTCCTATCTGTCCCCGCAATGCTGTGGCAGCAGAAACTGTCTTTCCTACTTACTGCTCAATCCCCATGGCCCAGACCAGAGTTCAATAAACATTTGTAGAATTAATCGATGAACAAAATGTGAGGCTCAGCAGGAATTCAGCTGGAGACGCCACCTGATGTGGCCCGGAATTCTGGGCTTTGCTGGATTTACCAGCACTTGGTGGCGTTGTGCCTATTTCTCCCACTAACCCACTCCCAACCACTGACCTGAAGACCTTGTAGTTGCCTGGGCGGCCCTCGCTGTGCCAACTCCAACTACAAGAGGTGGAGCTCAAGGAGGTGTTCAGGAAGCTGGTCCATGCTGAAAGCCCAGACCCTCCAGGTGAGTGGGAGGAAACCCCACCCTGGGGTGCTAACCCCAGCAAGAGAGAGTAACTTCTCCATACAAGGGGTTAGGCACTTGAGGATGAACATTCACCAGGCAGATAAAGAGAGAGGGAAGGGGGTTCTGAGCAGAGGGAACAGCGTGTGCAAAGGCCTAGGTGTAGGAAGAGTGTGGTAACGAGAGAGGTAGGAGCCAGCCAAGTCTTCTGTTTTGGAGGGAGGACCATGGTCTGCACCTGCCTTATTTACCTCCCCACACCCCCCAACTCCCTGTGCACAGCTGAGGGGTTAGGACCACAGAGTCTCTCCTGAGCCTAGGTGCCTCACCTCCTCCCTGCTCTCATGGCTCCTGCAGCCCTCACCACGCCACTGTTCTCAGCACAAATCCAGCGGGTTCCTCCCATCCTCCTACTCAGAACCCTCCCAAGGCTCCTGCGCCAGAGTGAAGGCCTAGTCCTTCCAAGGCCTGCCCCACTGTCCCCGTCACCTCCGACCCCCTCTCCTTTCCTCCAGCTGTCTCCATCCCTCCCTCTGTTCCAGCCACCCTGATTCCTTGTTTT
The DNA here is from genome assembly GCF_003255815.1 of Theropithecus gelada. Classification (NCBI taxonomy): domain Eukaryota; kingdom Metazoa; phylum Chordata; class Mammalia; order Primates; family Cercopithecidae; genus Theropithecus; species Theropithecus gelada. The sequence continues at coordinate 51,699,350 of NC_037669.1, forward strand.
TCCTGGATCACACCAGGCACACTGCTTCCTTGGGGCCTTTGCACAAGCTGTGCCCTCTGCCAGGGGTGCAGGCGTGCAACTGTCCCCTTCACTGATGGCTGTGGTTCCACAGAGAGAGGAGTTGGGGGTGGCGGCTTGAACAGGGACTGCTTTGAGGTAGAGAGGACTTTCCTGGCATTTGAAGTTGTCCCGAGTTGGCGGGGGGTCGGGGGCACCTTTTAGGAAATAAAGATGGCTGTTTTCCTAAAACTCAGAGCAAAGGAGGCCTCCCAGAGATGGAGCCCCAGCCCCGGGCAATGGGTAGAGTCCTTTTACTTCTGCCTAGTTGATTCTTGCACAGGCTGGCTTGCGCTTCCATGGCCATAGCGCTCTGCCAACCTGAGTGAGGTGGGTGCTTCTGAGGGCCACAGATGCACGCGGGGACTCCTAGCTCAGGGGAGGAGTCCACCATTGCCTGTAAGCCCTGAGCAGCACTGCCTTCACTCTTTCGAAAGTAGCCTGAGCCTAAAAACCATTTTTCCTACCAGCTTTGAGATGTTGCAACTCTTGCTGATTTAAATATGTCAACTTCTCATAAAATACAGTCCTGCACATCCGAAAACCTCATCTGCCTATGCCTCACCAGCTATATTCTGGTGCCCCAGTGGACCCTGATAATAGCCCGTGTGCCTCACTCTGGCCTCAACTTCCCTGAAGGTCCCACTTGCCTCTCCCCACCCCTCTCCAAGGGCCATGGTCCCCAGGGCTACACTCAGTGGTGCCCCAGGTGGCAGGTGCGGGACAGGCTAGTCTAGCCACCAGCCTATTCCTGGACCTGTGGCTCAGCCCAGGTCTCTGCTTAAATATCACCTCTTTGGGGACACTCTGCTTGTTCCCCCCAACCCCTGAAAGTCCTCTTATCCCCGTGTCTTTTCTTTTCTGGCACTGATCACTACCTGACATATGACAAAGTTATTTTGTAACAGCTTCATTGGAATTTACATACTGTAAAGTTCATTCATTTAAAGTGTATCATTCCGTGGATTTTAGTATATTCACAGTTGTGAATCCATTTCACAATCGGTTTTAGGACATTTTCATCATCCAGAAAGAAACCCTATACCCATTAGCAGTCATTTCCCACTTCCTCTTCCCCTAAGTCCCTGGTAACCTTGAATTTACTTTCTTTTTTCTACTGAATTGCCCATTCTGGACTTTCCATACAAATGGAACCATATTACACTGGTCTTGTGTAACTGGCTTCTTTCACATTGCATCATGTTATTTTTAGCCATCCATTTTCCCCTAGCTCAGAACCTTTCCACTGCTGTTTCCTCTGCCTCAAATACTCTTCTACAGGTATCTCCTTGGCTCCCTCCCTCACCCCCTTCTCAGTGAGGTCCTCTCCATCCTCCTATTTAAGTGGAAACCTTCACCCTCCTCCTAACCCTCCTGATTCTTACTGTCTTGTCTTTTCTTTGTAGACTGTTCCCTTTCTGGGGTTGTGCTTTCTTTACTTATCCCCCCCACCCCCAGAGAACTCCTCTACATCCTTCAAAACCCACTTAAGATGGCACCTCCTCTGTGGTACCTTCCCAATGCTAAGTTAGCTTTCGCCGTCTATGCTCCAAAAATTCCTGATTCTTGCTAGACTGTAATTTGTTTGCTTCCTCGTTGGTTCCATTGATTGCCAGGCTGCCCCCACAAAAAGTCAAGGACCTTGTTTTGATCTCTGCTGTGCCCTCAGCCTCCAGAAAGAAGGCTGCACATCATAGTTGCTCAATAAATGTTTGTTGAATGAATGAAGAAATGCTAGGGTCTTCTGGGGACCTGAAGACCTGACCTAGGGTCAGGTAAGGCCATAAGCCAGCGCAGGGCAGGACAGACATTGACAGCACCACTGCCCCAGACATCTGGGGTCGGCCCTGATATGCTCAGGCCTGGCCTTCAGAAGCCCCCACATGCCCAGGGCACAGCAGGCTGAGGCTGTCAGGGCTTTAAGTGTCCAGGGCCTTCCATGCACCGCTGTGGGGCAGATGGGCATCTCCTATACCACTGAGCTGGTCATGAAGAAAGGGGCTGCACACAGGCGCAGGCTCCAGCTTTCCCCAGTGACAAATGGCTGATAATTAATGTTGGGTCTGCACGTTATTAATCAATTTAAAGTTGAATGCACAGCCAGAAGCAATTCCAGGAAAAAAAATGTTCAGCCCTGCATCCTCCTCATTCTTACTCATCAATCACCAATTTTGCAAGCAGCTTATTAAAATGTAGAGAAAAGCGTGGCTGGAGAAATAAAAGGCCCTTAAAGGCCCAGAGATGGTTTATCAGGCGTTCACAGCATGAGTGTGTCGGTAGGTGGGGACCGGCAGCTGCAGAGCTGGGGGGCCCGGCCTCTGTACACAGATGGAAAGACTGAGACTCGAGCTGGGAGGCCATGTGAAATCCAGAAAGTTGACGCCAACACAGGAGCATGGCCAGGGCCTGGGAGCTCTGGGCACAGGGCCTGGAGGGCTTATGGTGAGCAGCCAGGAGGAGTATGGCTGCCAAGCTGGAGACTCAGTGACTGGAGGGGACCAGAGCCACGTCTGGAAGCAGGGAGGGGGAAAGGCATTGTTCTGGAGTCAAGCAGATCCGGATTCGAATCCCAGCTCTTCTTCCAATTGTGCGGGAGGCAAGGTACCATCCCTCTCTGAGCCTTGCTTTCCTCTTCTGTGAACTGGAAGGTTTGCAGAGGCGAAGGGATGCCATGTAAAGAAAGGCCTAGGAGAGGGCTTAGGTGCACACCGGGTGCTCACTCGATGATGGCTGTCTGTCGAAGGCCCAGCACTGGTGAGAGGGCAGCTGGGGCAGCTTCTGTGCCTCCCTCAAGCGTGGCAGTGCTATTCTGGGTATGGAGCTAAGTGGCTGCGACTGTGCTGCCCTTTGCCAGCATGGTCTTCGGAAGCACCCGGAGGCTGCTGTGCCTTTGCTCATGTTTCTTCCTCTCTGGGGGTGTGTTTTCTTCACATCAACCCCAGGCCCCAGTGAACTTATATACATCCTTCAAAACTCACCTCATGTGGCACCTCCTCTGTGGTGTCTTCCCAATGCTGTCAGCTTCTTGCCCTCTGTGCCCCCCAAATACTTGATTCTTGCTAGACTGCGAATCCCTCCTGGGAAGGGTGTGTGCCCTGTGCAGCCCAGTGTATGGTGACACAGTAAATTTTGTTGAGTGAATAAGCAAAGGAATGAGTGAATACATCAATGGACGGTTCTCACAACACTGACCCTGCCCCGAGATCACTTAGAGGCCTGTCCCCCACATGCCCCACCTCCAAGACTGTGAGCTCCCCAAGAGCTAGGGCCTGGCCTGGAGGTCTTACCTGTGCCTCCCACTGCCCAGGTCAGGTCTTAGTACACACTAGGTGCGCAATACATGTCTGAATGAGTGAGAAGAAAAAGAGGGGATGGGAAGGCTGAGGCCACACTTGGGACCTACAAAGAGCCAGGGAGGGCGCTGGGCATTTTCGCCCGTGGGGTCCTTTCTCTGCCTCATGGCAGCCCAGATCACAGATGCGGATACTGAGGCAGGAGGAACCAAGGATGTGCAGGAGCCTGGATTGAAGCCTTGGAGCTTGGACAACTCAGAGGGTTCTTCCCACCCCATCATGATGCCTTCCAAATGAGGGAATGCAGGCGTGTGTGGATAAATCAGTGAATGCATGAGGCGTCACGTGAATGTCGCCGCCCCTCCCTCAGCCTCATCCTTTCCAGGCCTCTCTCCTCTGCAGCTGGCTCAGCGCTTTTGCGTGGGGCTGTGGAATGAAAGCTGCCCCGCCCGCTCCCTGCCAATCAGCCTCCATTGTCCTGCCGCATCTGGAGCCCTCTGCAAATTGCCCGTCCCGACAGGCGTGCTCAGCATCCTCCGAGGAAGGACGTCCCCACCTCTTTCACAAGCGCCAGTTCCTAAAAGGCTGGTGATTGCGTCCTTAGCGTCCCCACTGAGCCACCCAGTGCCATGGAGTGGCGGAAAAGGCCCCAGATGGCTGGGAAAGGAGCAGGGAGTGGCAGTGATTATCACTGAGCAGGAAGCGGCTCGGCCTCTGAGGAGGCGCTGGGTATGCATTAAGTAGGAAACACATGTCTAAAATGTCCTTAGCTCTGTCCATCAGCTCCCCCATGCTGCCGTTTCCACCAAGCCAGCGCTTCCCTAAAGGAGTGCACGCCAGCGTCACCAGGGCTGGTTAAATCCCAGATGGCTGGGCCCCACCTCAGGGTTTCTGATTAGGAGGTCTGGGTAGACCTGAGAATGTGCATTTTTTACAGGTTCCTCAGAGATGCTCTGGGAGGTGGGGGTAGGGGACTGACCACACCTTTCCAACTCCCTGGGGCCTTCAGGAACGGGGACCATGCCGGGCTCACCTCTGGGAAAGGCAGTGTATACCGTGGACCAGACTACACATGGCAGCCTGGGGTCCACCCACAGGCAGAGATGGAGGCAGCTTCTTGGGCTGGTCGACTTGTGGGGCATTGTTATTAAACTGCAGTAAACCAGAAGCAAGGTGGAGAGGAGGAGGGCTCTCGGTGCAACAGCATCTGCCCAGGTGTGGCTCCAGTGAATGGTCATGATCACCACTGTACAAAACCACAGCCACAGCCACAAGCTTAGGAGCACTTGCTTGCTGGGCTCCTGTCTCAGAGTGTGGCCTGCAGCTGGTTCAGTCTGTGTCCATGGTCCATCGAAATGCATCCCTTGCCTGGGGAGGTAACAACTGAACTCAACTATTGATCCTCCCTGAATTCCCCGTGGAGGCCCAGAAGGGTCAGGTGATCTCAGCAGGTCACACAGTGCTCAGTGGGAGAAGGCCCCGGAGCTCGTGGCTGCTGGAGCCTGTTAGCCTGAGTTTGAGCCCTGCAGCCCTTGTCCAGCAGTATGGCCAGGGACAGGCCATACTCTTGATTTATCTGTCCTCAGTTTCCACATCTGTATTATGGGGGAATGGTGGAAGCAGTCTCACAGGCTGATCCATTAACAATACTTAGTGCAGGTGGGGTGTCAGGAGGAGAGAAAAGTTGAGTGGACACAGATCTTCCTGTCAGAAAGCACATACTCAGATAGGAACAAAATTAAAGGGGCTCAGACACCCCATCCCCCACCCCAGCTCCCATCACTCTGTATCTCGCAGAGCCTCTTTGGTTCGTGTTTTGTATATGGTTAGGGGAGGGAGTCTACAGCAGAGATGGAACGTCCGGGAGAGGGGTGGAAGTGAAATCCTTCTTTTCAAGGTCAGCCCCTGCAAGCCCTTGCCTTTGCCTTCTATCTGGAATGCCTGATCACTTATCTTCCTGTGTTAACAGTCTCATCCTTCAAGGCCTGGTGCAGTCCCTTCCTCTTCCATAATCTCCTTGCCACAAGTGCCTTCAATCCTAAAACTCCCACAGAACCAGCTTCTCCCTTGTGATGCGAGGTGCTGCCTGCTACCATCGGTGGATCAGTGAGGACCCTGATGGGATGTCACAGTTCTCTCTCTCTCTCTTCATCCCTCAGCTCTGTTTCCCTTGCTGTCTCATTCTTGGGAAGGTTTGCTCTTACAGTGTAACACGATAGGCCCTAGGAAGCCCAGGCTCACAGCCAGTTAGTTCAGTGGCCCTAGTAGGAAGAGGTCTCTTTTTCAGATCTGCAAAAGCGCCAGGACTGACTTTTATTGGCCTGACTCAGATCACAGGCCCATCTCTAAGCCAATCACATGAAGAACAGAGGGATTTATGTTCTGATTGACCAGGCTGGATCACATGCACGTCCCTGGACCTAGAGGGTGCTGAGAATGGAGAGGGGAGACCTAGCCAAGTCACATGGACCAACAGTGGGCAGGAGGTTCTGGGATAAGGGGGACTGGATGCTAGACAGTGGATCCAACTGTGTCTGCCTCAGTCATCATCAGTGCTTAGGCCTGATCCTGCCGCCAGGCTGTAGCTGCATGCGTCTTATGTCCCCTTGTCCAGGGTTTGCCACACACCCCATGTGCTGGATGAAGGGGACACACATAGGAGAGTCACACTGAACAACCTCCTCCCCCGTGGCATCCCCTGAGCCTGGGGAGGAGGCAGCCCTGCCTCCCCCACTCCTGCCCTGAGCCACAAGGACCTGGATGAAGCCCCTCATCTGTGCAGGGCAGGAGGTGGAGCCCAGCTCCTCCTGTGGAGGAAGCTTCCTAATGGTCTCCCCTGGGGCCTGGTGAGGACATAAACTCTGCATCACTGAAGGTGCTGGGGCCCAGATGGCACCACCTGGGATGCTGGAGGGGCACGCATCCTGCAGCAGGCCGAGCTGGGATGGAGGCCCCAGGTCTCCTTCCGTCCCTGAGCCTGGCTGGGCTTGTCAGGTATGGGGCTGAGGCTCTGGCTGAGGGACGATGTCTCCTTTATAAGAGAGTTTGTTTATTTGCTCCTAATGCCTCTCTGTGTCCTCTTGCCTCCCCAGCTGGAGTTGGTGAAACCACAGACTGTGCTCTGGACAGGGGCAGGACCTGTGTGGAGCCACCAAGATGTGATTTAGTCACTTGTTACCTGGGTTAGGCTAAAATAATCCCAGGTACTGAGATGCTGCCAAGAAGACACAACACAGAGATAGGACCGTGAGGACTGGGAGCAGTTCGTGCCCGGGTACTGGGGGCCTCTCTGAGCCAAGAGTGAAATAATGGGAGGAGCCGGCTACAGGAGGGAGAAGGATGCTCCCGGCAGAGGAAACAGCAAGGACAAAGGCCCCAGGACTTGAAGAAGTTTGCCTTGGAGATGCAAAGTCAGCCAGTGTGCCTGGAACCCAGCGAGGAGGGCTGGCACTGGGACAGGAACCCTGCAAGGTGGGTGGGGCTAGAGTGCGCAGGGCCTGAATGTTGGTGGACTGTGTTTTACGTGAAGGGGCCACTATCAGAGGCGTTGATAGAGGAGTCACCATTGAGATTGTTCTGGCAAGTGAGGGAACAGAAATAATTCGGGTTAGGGGCTAAAATGGGCTCCTCCCATTATTTAGCTCTTGGCTTAAATGTCGCCGTCTCAGAGAAGCTCCCAGCACCCAGGCAGCCGCTGCTCCTGGTCCTTAGGGTCCTATCTCTGTGTTGTGTCTTCTTGGCAGTATCTCAGTCCCTGGGATTATTTTAGCCTAACCCAGATGGGGAGAGGACATGTGGCAGGGAATGAGGCCTGGGCAGGCCCGGGAAGGAGCCAGGTCAACAGGGTTCTGGGACGTCTGTGGGAGCCCGGACGGTTTTTGCAGGTATCTCTTTGCAGGGCTTTGCAGCAGCCGAGCGCTGCCCTCTGCTGGAACTTCTGAGCATTACACCCAGCGCCTTTGAGCTGTACTAACCCCAGAACTTACTTCCCTGAGACTTTATGGAGACACCCCTGGGATACGGTGTCCTCAGAGCTGGCAGTGGCTCACAAGTTCTCCTTCTCCTGCCTCATAGGTCCCTGCTGGCCTGCTTAGCCCTAGGCACAGGCATCTCACTAGCCCCTTTTGACGCAGTCAGTTGTGACCCTGCACAGTGCAGGGCAGCTTGACCCCAGAAAGAGCCATGCTTGGTTTCCTCCTGGCCTCGGCCCTGCACCAGCCCTCAGGACTGCCTGGGGGGCCTGGGGATACTGACCACCTCCCCCACGACTGCCCTGCTCCAGCACCTCCAGGCCCTGCCCACCCCGACCCCCCACAAGCTGCCCTCCCACACCAAAGAGAAGACCTGGGAGGAAGCCCGAACAGTCTAGGCTTCCACGGAGGATGCGGCTTTCCTAGGAAAACCCCTGCAGATTCCCCAAATGCAACACACGGGTCCTCTGCCTGCCTGTGTTTTGGTTTTTATGTTGGAGCTTCAGACACCTCTGTTTCCCTGAATGCAGAGGGAGGGTTGACAGGGGCCTGGTCATAGGAACAGCTGGGGTGAACAGAGAGGTCGGCAGGGGCAAGGCTGCAGCACAGCCAGGCCGGGCTTCCTGGGAGCATTGTGGGCCCGTCCCACCTGGGCTTCTGGGTCCTTTCATGCCCCAGCCCCTGCTTCTGCAGTAGTCACAAAGGAGGGCCGTGCTCAGGGAAGGCAGGGAGACCAGGAGGCCAGGGGAAGAAAAGATGGATGGGTTTCAGTAGGACCAAGCCCAAGTCAAAGGCCCAGCAACACTGTCCTGGGTCTCATTCCAGCATTGGTCCTGTAAACAAACTCCCTCATTCATTCAAATATTTTTTGAGTACCTGCTATGTGCCAGACACGGTCTATAGCTTGAGCCTGCTTCAGTGAATAAAACAGACTCCCCTGGCCTCCTGGAGTCTGCACACCAATGAGGAAGGAGGACAGCAACCAACAACCCGGCAGAGAGACCGATGCTGCTGCCCTGGGAGAGTGGTGACGGAGTCAAGATGTAAACCTGAGTGAGGGATGGCGTAGGGAGTGCAGGATCGAGGCGGGCAGGAGCCCTCCCTGAGAGAGTGTCCACTGAGCCAAGACCTGAGTGACGAGAAGTCTTTACAATCCTCTCTGGGGGAAGGACGTAGAAACTGAGCACAGAATGGGTCATCGGGGAGAGGAGTGTGGGCGGTGAGGAGCAGGCCAGGTCAGCCAAATCCAAATTAATCTTCCTCCTTGCTGGTCAGGCAGCTCTGTGCAGTCTTCCAGTGCTGTCCCTGCGGCCGAGGTTCAAATTCAGCACAGGGCTCTTGGTCAAGGGAACTGTGGATACCCGGGTTCCATTCTCAGCCTGTCTGTGCCTGAGTGTCCCCAGCTGAGGTGCTTCTGAGCTTGAGGATCGAAGTCTAAAATCTCTACTTGAGCTCATACCAATCACAGGGTACCAGGTCCCCTTAGTGTGTCTCCTCAGGCCCAGCAGAGCACCTGGCACATGGCAGGAGCCCAGCAAAGTCCCTTGAAATCAACACCAGGCTATGGGGAGGGAGAAGGGGCTCTCGGGATGTGGTGGGCTGTGGAGTCTCTCAGCCCAGTGTGGGGCCCACCTCTGCCAGTACCTGCCCTGAACCATCGCTGTCACCAATCACCCTACAGACTCCATGAGCATGTCCTGTGGGGGACTTGCAGCCAGCAGGCGGCACGCATGGACACAGAGAGGTGCAACACGGTATGGGGGTGTGCCTGAGTGCTGGGACTCACCAGTAAGCAGGACTTTGAGCTCAGATTGCAGTCATTCATTCATACATCCACTCATTCATTCAGTCACTCATTCCACATTTTATTGAATACCGATGGTATTCCAGGCACTAGAGTATAGTGAATAAAACAGACAAAAATCCTTACCTTCATGAAGCTAGCATGTTAACTGTAGGGAGACAAACCAAAATATAGAATATGGAAATTTAAAATATACAGTTTTTTTTTGTTTTTTGTTTTTGTTTTTGTTTTTTGGAGACAGAGTCTCACTCTGTCACCCAGGCTGGAGTGCAGTGGCATAATCTCGGCTTACTGCAACCTCCGCCTCCCGGGTTCACGCCATTCTCCTGCCTCAGCCTCCCAAGTAGCTGGGACTACAGGCGCCCACCACCATTCCTGGCTAATTTCTTTATATTTTTAGTAGAGACGGGGTTTCACCATGTTAGCCAGGATGGTCTCAATCTCCTGACTTTGTGATCTGCCCACCTCAGCCTCCCAAAGTGCTGGGATTACAGGCGTGAGCCACTGCGCCCGGCCTGTAGTGTTTTTAAAAGTGTACAATTCAATGCTTTCTAGTTAATTCACTGAGTTTCACAACCATCCCCACAATACATTTTAAAACATTTTCATCACTCCAGGCAGAAACTCCATACCCATTCACAGCCGTCCTCATACTCCCTAGGCCTCCTTCCAGTCCCAGGTGGCCACTCATCTGCTTTCTGTCTCTATGGATTTGCCTGTTCTGGACATTTTATACCATTGGAATCACAGAAGATATGTCCTTTTGTGTCCGGTTTCTTTAACTTAGTTTATCCATGTTGTCACATATATCAGTACTTCATTTCTTTAAAAACAATTTTTTTTGAGACAGGGTCTCATTCTGTCACCCAGGTTGGAGTGCAGTGGCACAAACACAGCTCACTGAAGCCTTGACCTCCTGGGCTCAACGGATCCTCCCACCTCAGCCTCCTAAGTAGCTGGGACTACAGGCGTGCACCACCACACCTGGCTAATTCAACATTTTTTTTTTGTAGTTTTGTAGAGACTGAGTCTCACTGTGTTGCCCAGGATGGTCTCAAACTGCTGGGCTCAAGTGATCCTCCCACCTCAGCCTCCCAAAGTGCTGATATTACAAGCATGAGCCAGCACTTCCCAAATTTTATTTCTTTTAATGGCTAAACAATGTTTTGTGTACAGACAGATCGCATTGCTTATCCATCATCTGTTGATGCACACTTGGGTTGTTTATACTTTAGGGCTGTGCGGTATATTATAGTGACAAGTGCTAAAGTAAAAGGCCAGGATGGGGTGAGGCAGTGTGTATTGGGGAGGGGCCCAAGGGGGCCTCCTGGCCAATAGGAGAGGAGTGGGCCAGGCCAAGTCAGAGCAGATGTCCAATGGTTACACACCTGTCGTTACAATACTGAAATCTTTTTATGCCCCTGGGTTAAAGCCCACTGTCTGGACCCCCAGAAGGGCTCCCACTGTGGCTGTCCCTGTCCAGCCCTTCTCCTGGCCCTCCTCAGATGTCCCTAGGGTCTGCAATAAAGGAGTTAATACTTAGCCTAGCAGGAGGTGTTTTGGAGTGGTCGGGACCAGTGCCTGTGTTAAATATTTTGAATATCCCCCTGGGCAAAAAGCATGGCACATGCAAAGGCCCTGGGGCAGGTGATCCTGGAGCTAGAGCTGGAGAAACTGCAACAGGCCAGTGTGCCTGAGCCAGAGTTAGGAGGAGGAGAAGTAAGGCTCAGGGGGTCAAGCAGGGCCTGTGGATCATGACAAGGATTGGGGTTTCTATTCTGAGTGGAGTGGGGGCCTCTGGAGGGTACTGAGCAGAAGAGGGCCATGGTCTCACTTAGGTTCAGCCAAAGGATTGGTCTGGCTGAGAGCTGAATCAGGGAGGGTAGGGAGGGTACTAAGGCCATTCAGAGGAGAGGGGAGGGCAACAGGAACCAGCGAGGGGTGTGGAGGCTGGGAAGGGTGAGAGTGGGTGGGTGGGGGCCTGGAGAGAACAGGAGTGGGGAGGAGCAGGCTTCGGGAAGCTGGGGGTGCGGTGGGCCTGGGCATACTAAGCTTATGCTCTCATAGGTGTGGTAGAGGCATCTGGACCTTGGCCCTGCAGTGAGCAGAGAGGTCGAGCGAGGGCGTCGTCAGCACACAGGTGCTGGGTGAGCACGTGCATGAATGGCTGGCAGCTCCTCTTCCCCCTCCACTTTCATCCGTTCTTTCGCCACCCACTGCGTGAGCACACTGCCCTGTTTTAAGCCCTGAGGACTCAGCAGTTACGGGACAGACGCGAAACAAATCCAGTGTGAGAAACAGATGGTAAACACACAACGTGATCAGTGGGTCACAGAACACTAGGCACCGGAGAAGAAGAGAAACAGGGGGGGCTGTGTTAGACAGGGTGGGGGGACTGTGCTCTATTACTGTGGTTTCAGTGTGTCCCCCAAAGTTCATACATTGGGAAGTTAGTCCCCAGGGCAGCAGTGGTGAGGGTCGGGGCCTTGAAGAGGGGGTTGGACCAGGAGGTGTTCATGTTATCTCAGAAGCGGGGTAGTTGTCCTGGGAGCAGGCCCTGATAAACAGGACAGGTTCTGCCCCCATCCCTCCCTAGTGCACATGCTCTCTGGCCCTTCCACCTTCTGCCACGGGAGGATGCAGCAGGGTGGCCCTTGCCAGGTGCAAGCCCCTCGACCCTAGACTTCCCAGCCTCCAGAACTGAGCAATAAATATCTGTAATACATTTATAACTACCCAGTCTCAGATACTCTGTTATAGCAGCACAAAATAGACGAAGACAGCAAGTGATTCTGGTTTTCCATTTGTGGTAGTGAAAGAAAAACTCCCTTTAAAATGCATTTAACTAAAAATAGTTAAAAGAAAAACATGACTGGGATAGTGGTACAGAGGCTCTCAGCATATTGCAAAGTCATCACAGCTGTCAAGGTTTGGGATCGATTCACGGTCTCCTCCCCTGCCAGGCCAGGTTTACCAACCCATTTTACAGATGAGGAGACTGAGGCTGAGAGAAGTGAAGGGGCTTGCCTGCAGACCTCCTGTGCACACTCTAGGGCTCTTTCTTCACCAAGAGGCAACAACGCAGTTCTCTGAGTTATTCTTTCTTGCTATTTCTCTTCCTTTTGGTGGATGAATTTGGGAACTCTTTAAAACATCAGGGGAACTTTCCAGATGCAAATATTCCATCCAGGCCATTAACTAAAGTCGCAGCAAATAAACTATGATCACAAGACCTATTATTAGTGTGGATTCGAAAGTAATTGCTCAGTGCAGATTTAGACTGTAGGAAGAATGTTGTCTGTGGTGGGATTTTCACCAAACCTTCAAAGGATGAGGCATGTGAAATAAGTAGAGCTACAGGGTGGTACCCAGGTTCCCACCGAACCGGCTGGGGTGAATGAGGGAGTGTGGCTTGAGGTCATTCATTCATTTAGTTGGCAAACATTTATTAGCACCTACTGTGTGCCAGGCCCCATTCAGTGCACTGGGGGATGCCACGATAACCAAGACAGGGGGTGACCCTGCCTTGTGGACAGGACATTCTCTTGAGAGAAGACAGATGTTGAGAAAGAACAATTAAACAGGATGACTTTAAATGGTCTAGAGGAAGTAAACTGGGTGGGGAGACAGTGCCTGGGGGCCACTTCTTCAGGGGTGCCCAGGAAGGCCTCCCTTGCAGGTGATTGTTAAGCTGAGACCTGAAGAGAGAGCTGTGCAGAGAGCTGGGGGAGGGGACAGCAGGTGCAAAGGCCCTGAGGCAGGAACGAGGCTCTCATGGATGGGAGCAGGCGGGGGTGGCAGAACGGTGGGGTAGAACCAGGCTTTCTTTCGGTTCTGAGTGCAGTGAGAAGCTGGCGAGATGGGTCTGATTTGCGTTTACCATGATACACCACAATACGGAAATAGGCAGTGACTCCAACCAGGGTGAAGAAAGGCCCTGACCCTCCCAGGAAAAAGACGCCTGCTGGTTCCCAGCCCTGCGGGTGGCTCTGTGTGCCAGTTTCTTCCACACCCCTCTCCCAGGGCTGAACCAGCATGGAGACTGAGGTAGGCTTCCCAAGGCCAACAGTGCTGTCATGATGATGGTGACAAGCAGCCCTCACTGAGCATGTGCGGTGTCACCCCCACCACAGTGGGCACAAACCGGCATCTTCTCCTGTCATCCTCCTCATGTCTGTCCATTCTGGATAAGGAATCTGCCTTTCCCATCTTCCATACAGGAACTAAGACTCAGAGTCAGCAGCCCCTTGCCCAGGGTCATACAGCAGGCAAGCAGTGATCAGGATCTGAGCTGAGGTCTGAGGGCAGCGTCCATGCCTGCTGTGTCCCCAGCCTGCCTACGCCACTCTGCCCCAAAACAGTCTCTCTGGGCTGGGTGACCAGCAACCTCAGTCCTCCAGCGCCAGCCCTGCGGGAGCCCAAGTTACCAGCTAGACTGGGGGTAGAGGAGAAGTGTGCAAGCAGAGGGACCGCGTGGAACCACCTTCCAAATTCCCTCCCTGGGTAAGGACAGCAGGTGACAGCCACCTGCAGGTGAGGACTCAAGAAGACATTCTGTCTGTGTTCCCCACGGGAAGGGCCTGGGCAGCCTGGAGAGCCTCGCATTGGCCAATACCCACATGCCCATCAGGCCAGCCAGTCTCAGACGGAAGTCCAAGACATGGCCTCGGGCCTTCTGTCCGTCTGTGAAATGGGGTAACAGCACGTGGGCCTGAAGGCTTCAAGGGGGTTCACTTTGGTAACGGCTATTCCATCACAACCACTAGCCTGTAAAACTGGAAAGGAGCTATGAAGGTGGGGGCTGTTGTCAACCGTGGGCGCTCACTCCAGCAAGGACCCACCTGACTGCAGCTGGACACCCTGTCTGCTGCAGGCTGTGCTGGCAGGGCCGCCATCACGGAGGCCTAGTTTTCTGGTCCTTAAACACGCTATCCTTCCTACGTCAGAATCCCAGGATTGAACGAGTATTGAAGGTGACCCTACACATTGCTGGGTTCCTGTCTGCCATGAAGCCCCGTCCTCCACGTGGCCCCTCTGCTTGCACACTTCCCATGACAAGGATCTCACTCTCTCACCAGGCAGCTCTGATGAGGGTGCTTGCCCCGAGCAGAGCTGAAGTCAACATCCTCCTAACATCACCCTTACTGCTGCTGGGGCTGCCCTGGTCGGCTCAGTTCCGTGCTGGCTGAGTGACACAGAGCAGGTCTCTTTGTGTCTCTGAGCATCAGTTTCCTCATCTCTAAAAGGGACTCAGTAATCGTTTTCTTCATATGGCTATTTGGGGCATCCGAGGAGATGTCATAATAAGCGGGAGTTCAATAAATGCTAGCACTCTTCCCTGTTCCTCTTCCTCCGAGGGTCCTATCTATGGCCTCTGAGCCCAACAACCTGTTTATCTGTCCCAGGACAACCCTACACAAGGACTTGGGGGCTAGAATTGCGCCCTCCCCCCACCGCCCGCGACCCCGAGGCTGTTTCTTCTTGTTGGTGATACCTTCAGGCCCTTTTGCATCCCACGCACTCGTTCTGATCATAGCCCAGGCTGCCCTCATCACTTTCTCAGGGCAGGAACCAGAGCTGAGCTTGAGACCCAGATGGGGTCTAAGCAGGACTGGGAAGACTTATCACCTCCCCAGTTCTGGGCATAGATCTTGGTTACTACGGCCAATGATCCTGGGAAACCTCTTTGTACCAGTGACTTCTGGTGAGCTGAGTCAGTTCAGAGCCTGAAGCTGGGCCCATCTCCCCTGTCCTCAGTTCTGCCCACCCCAGAGTTCTAGGCTTAGGCACCTGGAATGGCAGGCAGGAGAATGGGACTGGCAGATGCTGCTGACACTGTTTCTGCCATCAGAGAGCCCAGGGCTGTCACGGCACCCATCATCATCTGATGTCTGTCTCCTCCACTGGACGGTCAGCCCCATGAGGCAGATTTTTCTATCTATCTTATTCACTGCTAAGTCCTGGTGCCTAAAACAGTGCCTGGCACACAGTAGGTGCTCAGTAAATTTTGGATGACTGAATGAGCAGGCTACCCCCGGTATGCCACCAGGCCAGAAAAAGCATCCAGACACAGGCTTTGAGATGAGTATGTCAGGGGGGATGTGGGGTGTGGAAGGAGCTTTGGGGGCCCCCAGGCTCCACACCAGCTATGTAGTGATGCCCCTACCCTGGGCTGGGGGACCCGCCGTGTGCCCCACGCCTGACTTAGCCAGGTCCCAGGTGGTCAGGTGCAGCTGCCCTCTGAAAACCCTGCCTGAGCTGGAAAAACCCACAACCCCCACTACAGCTGGGACCAGCTGAGTTCTCTTCATCGGTCTACCCCCGCCCCACCCCAGATACCACCAGAAGAGGAACAGAGACCCTGCAGGAGGCATGAGCTCAGCCATGCGCTTGGAGCCCCTGGGACACACGGCCTTCCGCCCTCCCCTCAGTCCACCCTGCAAAACCCCCACCTCCCTGGGGAAGGCCGGGGGGTGGGGGACGGCTCTGTCACTGGAAAACTGTGTACTCCTCCAGGGCAGGACCCTGACGTGAAGTGGGGACCAAGAGATACTCACTCAACAAATAGTCGCTGAGCTCCGGCTCCATGCCAGGCTCCGCACAAGGTGCTGGGGAGACAAGGAGAAAGTGGAGCGAGGTCTCGTCCTCAGGTCGCTGACACTCTGGCGAGGTGTATGCCAGGCGCTGTCCCAGCTAAGTACAGGACATGTGTCCCCTCATTTATTCGCCGCAGCTCTTGGAGGAGGCACCATTTCATGCCTGTTCTCCAGATGAAGCAGCTAGGAAGGCTGCCTAGAGACCCTGCGGCCACAGACCGGGCTTCTGACTGCAGCGGGGGCTCCAAGGCCTCTGTTTTCAGCCAGTCTGGGATGGGCATGTGTGCAGTGGGAAGTGCGCACCCAGTCAGAGTACCCTCCCAGGCACACTTATCCAGCAAGCCGAGTGTGCCACTCCATTGTACAGAGTAGGAACAGGAGGAGGCCCAGAGAGGCTGTTGTTTGCCAGGGTCACACAGCAGGTGAGTGGCAGAGCCGGAATTTGAAGCCCTGTCTTCTTGACTCCATGGTTGTTTTCTGCTGCCACACTGCCTCTCAGTGAGTGAAGGACTAGTGAGTGACTGAGGCAGGGACTCAGGCCCTGGAAGAACGTGGGAACTGCCACCTTCTCTCAGCCCCCATCTGCATTAATGGGAGACACGGTAGGCACGCAGGTCCTCCCTCTCCTTGAACACTAGTGTCTCTCAGTTGCCAACTTGTTCAGTCCACGGGCATTAATTGAGCACTGCAAGTTATCAGGCACAGAGGATAAAGCAGTGACTGACAGACACGGTCCTTGCCTCCACCAGGCTCACATTCCAGTAGGGGAGATGGCCACATGATAGTAAACCGGTGTGTAATTATTATAGCATCCCTTCTCACGTCAACGACTGTGAGGGAGCTGGTGGGGCAGGAATAGACACTGTGCCATGCCTGGAGTCACAAGAAGGAGCCAGCTGTGAGCTTGGGAGGAAGAGTGTTCCCAATGAGGGTGGCAGCTGTGCAAAGGTCCTGGGGCTGGGAAGAGCTTGGGAGTTGGGGGCTGACAGCGGTCCCTTGGCTGGAGAGGCATGAGTTGGGGCATGACCAGAAAGGAAGGTGAAGGTCAGCAGGGGCAGGGGGAGGCATCTGCACAGGTCCCTGAGAGCCAAGGGTGACCAACACGGGGTGGGAACCAGAGCCACGACATGGTCAAGTTTCAGGATAAATAGATCCTTCTGAGTGCGGAGCTGGGGGTGGTTTAGAACAGCAAGAGGGGAGACAGGGAGGGGCCCAGCATGGCAGCCAACCTTGCTAGGAGATGCTGAGAGCGCAGTGACTGACAAGGCGGAGGGCTCTGCCTCTGACCTCCAGGCTGGCCAGGTGGGCACCTGGGACCCACAGCCATGCAGTGCTCAGCATGGAAGCCCATAGAGAATGCCCGCTGGGTGCCAGGCCAGCTGAGAGGCTGGTCTCACTCTGACCTCAGCACCCCAGCCATTGTAGCAGTCCAGGCCCGCACCTTCCTCCCCAGCCCTGACCTGAGGGAACTGCAGAAGAAGCTTAACTGCCCTTTGTCAGGGATAAAAAGAGAGTCGGGGGTGAGAACTGTGTGTGCCCAGCGGTGTGCAGGGTGATGATAAGCACTCGGCAGCCATTTGCTGTGATTAGCACCTGCACACATTAGATCATCACACTGCCACAGCCGACCGACGCGTTGATTCCCTTATTATCCTCAGTTTTGGAGATCTGCCCAAGGTCACACAGCTAGTCGGTGACAGAGCTAGGATGCAGTACTCCAGAGACCACATGCTGAACCACGGCTGCTGCCCTGCGCTACTCAGGGGCCATTGCTTCCACTCAAGGATAAGGGAGCTGCACCCATGGAGTTGGGCAGTGCACAGCCTGCACCCCTCGCCCTGCCCAGCAGCCCTGCTCTCATTCACCCCACTCTACTGACCCCTACAGTCTTTGCTCACCTTTGTCGAGCACCTGTCATGGGGTACCCACTCTTTTAGCACACTGAGTGCGTTCATTCATTTGGTATTCATGTCAACCCTCTGTGAACGGGAGAACCAGAATAGATGTTTAGAGAGGAAAAGCAGGCTCAGAGAGGAACGAAGACTTCCCCACGGGTCTCCCTGGCACCTCACATCCAAAGGGGGCAGGGGTTATCTCTGCCTCCACCCTGCATCTCTGCCTGTGTCGCTGTATAGACTAAGGGTGCCACCGTCCACCCAGTCGACGAGCAGGTGGATGCCTTGCCCCTGTCCCATCTCTCCTCTCCCACCCACACTTCTCCCCAAAACACCTTTTCTCTGCATCCCCACTCTCATGCTTCAGTGTAGGCCTCCACCTCTTCTCTCCAGAGTCACCATCCCAACCTCTCCTCTGGTATCCCAGCCTCTAATCTCTCCCCACTAATCCTTCCCCCATGAGGGGATCTATTTAATCACAAACCTCACCATGTCCCTCCTCTACTCAGAAACCTCCCCGGACCCCATTACCCTCATAATGAAGCCCAAATCCCTGGCAGGTTAAGGCTCATGACTTTCTGCTGCTTTTCACCTCCAAGCTTCTGCACATGTTTTTCTATCTGCAAGCAATACCTTCCCATGCACTGTCTGCCCAACAAGCTTCTGCCCATCCTTCAAGACCCCGTTTCAACATCTTGTCCTCTAGGAAACTTCTGTTTTCTCTTGCTGTATCTCTTTTTCTCAAAAACCTTGCCCCTCCTTCCCTCATCTTACATAGTATTATTTGATCTACATTTCCATCAAAACAGTGAATTCTACCATATTATAATTGTGATCATGTTCACTCAGTATTGTAACTATTACAAGGTACTTGCATTAGAACGTTTGGTTCTGTGTGACAGTGAGCCCACTTCAAACTGGCTCATGTGAAATGGGCATATGGGCGGCATAACCTCCAGGTTTCAGGTGTGGCTGGCTCCAGGGCTCCGGTGATGAGAACCTGCAGCCTCTCATGCAGGCTCCTCCCCATGGGGGCCCCAGTAAAGCAGGGGCTTCTATCTCTCCAGGGGTAAGCTCAGGCCCAAGGTGGGATCTTCTGTCTCTCCATGACACTGGCAAACGTCTGGGCTTGCCTCTTACAGCCCTGCTTGAGTCACGCACTGGTCCTGGCTCCCCCAGAGTCCCAGAGATTAAAGAGGTGGCAACCAGAAGGAGGCAAGTGGCTGGGCAGGAAACATGCTGGGTGCCCACTGCCACCCAAGGCATGCTACTCCCTTCCTCCAGGCAGGAGATGGGGCCTTGGCTCACCTTGTTTCCCATGCCTGGCCTGGACCTGACCCAAAGCAAGCACTGGTCAGCACTTACAGACGCAGGACCAGGCAGATGGAGCGTGAGGTTTGGGAAGGCTCAGGGTCACAGGGATGGGGCCAGGCAACCAGTGGCCTATGCTTGCCGGCCCCTTGGCCCTACACACAGCCCAACTCCACGTGCACGTCTGTGCTGACCCAGCCTCCACAGGCCCGGCCCTGCTCTGCACCTACCCTGTCTGGTACCCCAACATCAGTGCAGGGGTTCCCATGTTGGGACACCCAGGGCCTTGCGAGGGCCTCAGGGGTGCAGTGCTTCTCTCTAAATTGTACTTCTTTTAATGTTTATTGGTTGAGGAAAGTGACTAGCACATGGAATGCACAATTTGCAATACTGATGGAAAAGTTATGCTTTAGTGAAAATTATTTTAAATTGATATAAATATATTAGGCCAATATGAACACAGGAAGGGTGAGAAGTAGGGGCAGAAGGGCACTTGGCACAAGGTATGCCAGGCTTGGAGGAACCCCCTGGGACAGCTGGGAGAGGGAGGCACCAGCCCTGCTGAGCCCAGACCTCCGGATCCAGCGCCCCATGAATGTCCCTCCTGTGAACTCTGCAGCTGCCCAGCCTGGCTCTAAAACAACTGCAACAACAAATCGAACACCGGCAGAGCACGCAGCTGGACCTGGTCTGACTGCTCCACCTGTGCGCACTCACGCAGCTTTCACCCACAGGTGGATGTAGATGCCCTGTTAATCCCGGCGTCTAGATGAGGGGCTGCAGTGGGGTCACCTTCCAAAATCCCACAGCTGGTGGCAGAGGAGACTTCTGGCCTTCACCCCCAGGCTACACTGCCTGCTGACAGGTGCAGGGTTTGAGGGGAGAAAGGAGGGGTATGGCAGCCCTTGGGTGCAGGAGGGAGCCCACGTCCTGGGGCTCTGTCTCTGCACACAGGGACCCAGCATCTCTGGTTTAGTGTCTGTGGCTGCTCCATCCTGTCCTGCCATTGACCACCACTTTTTAATGATGCCTTCTCTCTCTCATGTTACACCCCCCTGCATCCTTCAGGGGCTTCTCACAGGCTCCTGAGTAGAGGCTCAGAAGCACAGGGGCTGCTGTAGGTGCCCTCTGCTCATGTGTTCACCGGTTCTCTCCCCAGGGGAGCAGGACCCTTGAGTCCTGCAGCAGCCGAAGCATCTCAAGCAGCATCTGTCTCCCACGCCCCCTTCCTCCAGCCAGCGTGGCCTAGTGCAGTGTGAGCTCCTGCAGAAAGTGTCTGCAGGGCCACAGCTCCCTCACTCATCCCCAGCCACAGCAGGTTCCATTGGCCACAGCCGTTCTTGGCACACTCAGCAGCAAACCTGGCAAGGCGGCAAGTGGGGATCAATGCCAGCCCTCGTGACTTTCAGATCTCCATCAGCCAGGACTCCAAAATAGCATCAAGAAGCAGTGGATATGCTCCATTTCAGGAGCATATCAGGGACTGCTGCTCAGCTGTTACAGGGCCAGGGTCTGATCTTCTCCCCCAAGACAGGGGACAGGGTACCTCAGTGATACTTGGTTTGCTGCAGAGGGAGGTGTTTGCCAGGCTTCCAGAAGCCCACACACATTTGCAGAGATAATTGCTTCCGGCTGCTTCCCCCCTCCATCAGCCTCCTGCACGTGAGGGGTAGGGCTGGGCAGAGATGTTAGGAGGGCCCTGCACAAGCCTGCCAGTGAGGTCCCCCCAGCACCAGAGCCCGAGCCCATGTCTATGATTAGAAAAGCCTGTGATTTGGAAACTCAGCATGGAAGAGTCTGTGGTTTAGAGATTCCAAGATTCCGCCTTCCAGACATAATGCCGAGTGGGGAAAGAGTTGCAGAAAAAGATATGCAATGTGATCCTACTTATGTAAAGTTTAAAAACGTGCACAAGTGTTTATATGGTTTGTGGATACCTCTCTATGCAGGAGATTCACTACAGAGTGAATTCACCATGGGGATGGGAAGAGGGCAGGACTGGCGAGGGGATTTAACAGAGGCGGTGACCCTGGGCTTCCATCATATTCGTCATGTTCTGTTTCTTGTAGTGGGTCAGGGGTATATCAGAGTTCATGGTATTCATCTTTATGCCTTTTGGCATATTTTAAATCTTTTATTTAAAAAATTCATAATATGCTGGGTTCGGTGGTGCATGCCTGTAGTCCCAAGCTAAGGCAGGAAGATCACTGAGCCCAGGAGTTTGAGGCTGTAGTGTGCTATGGTTGCTCCCGTGAAAGCCACTGCACTGCAGCCTGGGCAGCATAGTGAGACCTCGTCTTTAAAAAAAAGAAAAGAAAGAAATTCATAAAACGATGCCATTTTTAGGGCCTATGTAATACTTCATATTTTCTATAGGCATATATATGTAGATAAGTGCATAGAAAAAGTTCTGGAAGGATCCACTCCAAACAGATGACAGTGGTCACCTCTGCAGAGACTGGAAAGGGGAATAAGATTTAGTGGAGTGGGAGGTAAAGGGGGCTTTATTTTGTTTAAGGAGAATAAATTTTCTTATCATTTGTGCACTTAGGATTTTATTTATTTAAAATGTGAAGCTTCAGCTAAAAGAAAATAAAGTCTTCAGACTTGAAGGCTGTGTGGCCTGAGATTTAAAGAGTCAGAATGTTGACAGCTTTGCAGTTCCATAGTTGGAACAGAGCAGCGGGGGTGGGGGGTTCACTTCTATCCAGTGCTGGATGAAGACCCTGAATCCTTAGGATTTGGGGTTCCCTGCCTTGAAGAGCTCTGTGACTGTCATATCTGTGGACTGCATGCTCCAACCTTCTCCATCCTCTCTCTTCCCAAATGCTGTTGTGCTCCTCCCACCTTGGGGACAGATGGCCGCAGGTTGCAGGAGTGAGCCGATCTGCAGGAATGTTCCTGCCAACCTGCAGGGTAGAACTTTCCGGTTGAGGGAGGGGAGATGGATGTGAGATGTTTCTGGACCTACCCCTTGGCAGCTGCTCTCGCCTTCTGATGCAGGTGGCTTCCCGCAGTCCACAATGATGAGGCAAGGGCAGGGGTGAACTTGGGCACTTACAGAAACTCCAGGGGATGAAAACACTGTCTGAATGCTAGGTTCCCACTGTGCCCTAGTCCCCAGCCTGCAGAGGTGGGTGAGTGGGTGGGTGATTCTGTGATACAACCGGGGACACAGGGCAGCAACCCCAAGGCTGGCTGCCCCCGCTTCCCACTCCAGACCTCTGGTTACAGCTGAGAAAGTGAGGAAAGGGGACAATTCCATCCAAAGTCCTATAGCACCACTCTCTGTGTGATCAGGACCCTCTCACGACCACAGGTTTTGCATCTGGGAGGTGGGGCTGACAAATCTGCCCTGAGATTGGATGGCGAGGGCTTGGGGTCGTGAGGTAGGTGAAGCCCAGCCTGCACAGGTGGGCACGCCCCTTTGCTGAGTCTCTCTGACCTCTCGCTGCCTGAAGGGATGAACCTGTGGGTTCTGGAGTCAGAGATCAGAGTTGGAATCCCAGCTCCACACTTTTTGGAGCCTCCTTTGTGCCTGGTCCAGTGCCGGATACTGAATGTCAGAAATCAAAACAATACAGGTGGGTTGTAGGCACTGTCCAAGTAAATGACGTTTTGTAAAAGCCTAAAATCTTGGCATTTGTATCTCAATGCCAGGGTCCTTGCCATTTGCCCTACTTTGAAATAACAGCATAATGTGGAAGGAAAAGGATTGTACATTTACAAGAGGAAGTGCTGAAGAAGGAACGGATGTGCAGATGCATGTCCTGGGCCTCCCAGGGAGCAAAAGAGGAAGCCCAGGAAAGGGACACTGGGTGCTCCACACTCAAGGCATCCAATTCACCAATCTGAGCCTGTTTCCTCCTCTGGAAGATGAAAGTGAGAAGAGAATCACTACTTGAGCAAGGTGGCTGAGAGGGGCATTGCTCTAGCCCGAGCCAGACTGTGAGTTAGAGTCTGGGCTCTGCTACTGCCTTGATGGGAGACCCCCGTAGGTGGTGCAACGCATCTAAGCAGGAGTGGTAATTATGTTCACTTCATAGGGCGCTTCTGAGAATTCACTGGAACCATGAAACAATTGGACCTGACACAAAGTGAGCCCTCCTGATGCAGTGGCTGAATTTTGATGTTATTAAAATCTTTTGAAACTCTAGTGAGAAGAGGAGTGGGGCAGGCTCTGCAACATGTTAACCCACAGAAATATGAATTCCTCACATGACTCAGGGAGGGAGGTCCGTGCTACAGGAAGATTGGTCATGCATATGGATTCACCTACAGAGGGCAGATGGGGAAGCATCATGCAGTTCTGATCGATGCCTCACCTCAGCCACCTGAGGCTGCAGCTCCAACTTCTGCTCCCTACGAGGACACTGAGCTGGAAGAATGGGATCCTAGTCCTACCTCTGCCACTCTGCTGTGCAACTTTAGGCAAATCACTTACCCCAAGGTTCATTTCCTGTAAAGGATGGAATGGAACTCAAGGTTGCAGCATCACTCCTAAATTCAGTGAGTGTGAGTCCAGAGAGAATGGAAAGAGGAAGGGAAATGGCCCTGTGGGCTGCCAGCCATGGCCAGCTGATTCCCAGTCTCAACTACTCCCTCTCTCATTTATTCCTCCCAGTGAGGCAGCTTTCAAGAAGTCAAGAGCCAAGACTCTGGAGCCAGACTGCCCTGGCTACACCCCCCGCCAGCTATGTGGCTTGGGCCAGTTGCTGAACCTCTGGCTTTAGTGCGCTCCTCCATGAAGTAGGATGATAATATTAGACCTCATTGGAGTTGTCTTGAGGATTACCGTGTACGGAAGAATATTGTCTACATGCCTCTGAGATAGGTCTGGGATTCCTGGTTTACAGATGAGGAAGCAGAGAGGATCAGATGAAGATCAGATAGGAAGAGAGAAATCTGTGTGGGAAAGGCGGGTGTGGGAGCCAAGGATGGATGTGCGCTTCTCCTCTCCACCTCCCTATCCCACCACTGCACCACGCTGACCTCCTCTGGGCCACTCTAATACACCAGGCTGCCTTCCGCCTCAGAGCCTGGACGCCAGCTCCTCCCCTGCTTCTTGGGTCATCCGAGTCTCAGCCACACGTGCCTCACAGAGGGCCTTCCCGACCACCCTGTCTGATGGCAGAAGCCTCCTTCCCGCCTCCCTCGGGCTCCCTGCCGCTCCTCTTTCTGCTCCCTTTTCATCCTGATTCTTATCACCACGTGCAATCCTGTATCTGCACACTTACTTCCTGTCTCCCCCTTAGACTGTAAACATGAGGGCAGATACTTGCCCAGCACATGGAAGGTCCCCCGGAGAGGAAGGGGCACCATAGCTAGACCAGAAATTCTCCCTAGCCCCGTGCAGCCCCCTTTGGGACAGGACTGGCACAAACGAGGACTGCTCTGCCATCCGCCGTACAGCTTAGTGGTGTGGTACGCCCTCCTGAAACCCCGTGTTATAGCTGTAATGATCCCTTTCACAGTAGCATAATCAAGACTCCCAGGAGAGATGCGGCTTGCAAAGGTCTCATCGCCCTTCAGTGGCAGAGCTAGCCTTGGAGACGGCCGGCCTCACTCCAGGGCCAGAGCCCCGAGAGCTGCGTGGCTCCCGTGGCTCAGTTCCGAAGGCAGAGAAGCCGCCTTGGAAAGCAGTGACATCGTAGGCTCCGCGCGGCGCGTGCATTTTAGCAACAGAATTCCAGGTTTCCAGCGCGGGCCAGGAGGGGGCCGGCGCCCCGCGCCCGGCCGGGTGTGTGACTTTGCAGCGAGGGCGCCGCGGAACGGCCGCGCCTGATGCTGCTGTTGCCATGGCGACCAGCGCCTCGGCGATTGGTCCGGCGCGGCCGCACTACGTTGCTCCTTGGGCGCCGGGGGGAGGCTCCTGCGCGCCCGCCCCTCCTCCGGATGCTGCGAGAGCAAACCGGGGGCAGCGTCCTCTCCACCCTCCCCTCCTCATCCTCGCGCCCCGCACCCCAGATGTACGGGAGGGGAAACACCCCAAGGTGGGCCCAGGTAGCAGCGAGGTGGACTCCCCCGCCCAGCCTGGCGACCATGGTTACTCGACGTCCTCGCTCGCTCCTGGGCACGGTGTGAGCGCGCTCTACGTGCCAGGGCCCTTCACAGTCAGCTGCTGGCGCCGCCCCCCGCTCCCGCCCCAGCCTCCCTAGAGGAGCCCGCCACCCCCGGGAATGTGACTCGCCCCGCGATTTAATTTTATTCCCTTCCACGTCTTGCCTGAGCCTCCTGCTCCTCTTGCAAACACTTTGAGCCTCCCCGCTGGAGAGGGAGCCAGAACAGGGAAGAACGGATTCACACAGGATGGCCTGCAGAAGACGCTATTTGTGAGTATATGTGGCAGGTTTCTGCCTAAAGCCAGAGGCCAGAGGGGCCCGGCTGAGCTGGAGTGAGGGGCTTCGTGGGGGGAAGGGCAGGTGGATGTGCAGGTGACTTGCAGAGGGAGCTGGCCACCCAGCAGGGATGCCAGCGTTCGGCCCCTGCAGCGGAGGTGTTTGTTGGTGATGACGATGAGAAAAAGGCTGTTAGTCAGCAGGTCTTCAGCAGGCTGTGAAATTCCCAACTCTGAGAGCAGGTATCCCCCCTTCCAGATCCACATTCAGGGTGCCCAGACCGGCTCCTACTGTTTTGGCTTTGGTTTAGCCCATAGCCTGTTTGGGGAAAGCCTCTCTGCCCAGCACACCCATGGCCAGCCCTTCAGCCATGCCTGATAGAAGGTCGCAGGCAGGCTGAGGCAGTGGGCAGGATGCTGCGTCCTCCAAGGGCAGGTGAAGGTCCCGCCCACCGTCCCTAGCACGGTGGCATCAGTGTCCAGCTGTATGCCCAGGTGTTCTGTGGGCTGGCAGCAGAGCGGCTGTGTGCTGGGCCTCACGCCAGCAGCAGAGGCTGTGAAAGTCTGCACGGGGCGGTGACATCACGGGCCTGGGTATTTATGGAAACCAAAGCCTGTGCTTCGTTTAGCCAGGCTTCCCACGGGGCAGTGGGGTTCGAATGCCAGCTTCCTTCACAGCTCCCTGGGCGCTGCACTGTGCTGTTCTAGGAGGAGCAACCTTTGCCCTCCTCTGGGACCCTCAGCTGCGGGGGTTGGGGCCCAGCGTCAGGTCTCCACCTGCCTAAACTATTTGCCCACGACCCACTCGTTTGGGGCTGTGCAGTGACCTCAGACCTTAGGAGGTTAGCGATTACGGCTGAGTCCTCTTGAGCTGGGCTCAGTCGCAAGGCTAGGAAAAGGAGGCCTGGAACAGTATGTGGGGAGCCTTCTGGGGGCTACCCCAAGGCCTCCCTATTCGATGGAGGCCTCTTACCACGGCAAGGGCCTGTGGAGCCCCTGATAGAGTGGCAGCTCCCCGTCACCTCCACTGAGGGAAAGTAAACACACCTCTGCCTCTGCTGCGTCAGCAGACCCGGGCGGGAGCCTGCGGGGGATGGCGGTGGCCTCTGGTTCGCTGTGATGCTCACTTGCTTTTTTAGTGGAGAAGTTCACAGGTTGGTTGCTCGATGCCAGCAGAACACACCAAAGTTCTCACTCCCTGTGGCAAGGCCCTCGCTGTATTTTCGGAAACAAATAGTAAATCCTTTCCCAGCGTGGAACTTCCTCCACAGTGGCTGGGAATAGGTCCTCCTGAGCCAGCTGTCTCCTCCCTGCCACACCTTTGCCTGGGCCCAGGAGCCTGATGCCAGAGAAATTCTAAACTCTCGGGGGCTGTTATACCCTCAGGGAGGGGAGATGTCATGAGGATGAAATGTGACAATTCATGTTCGGATTACTTGGCCCAGTGCTTGCTTGCCTCCAGTGCTCAGAAATGTCATCCTTGCAAAGGCCTTGTCTGGGCAGGCACTAAGACCCCCATTTTAGAGATGGGGAAACTGAGGCTCAACACAGTTCTACTGGAACCCTGGAGTATACTAGCCTGGGGTGGGGGTTGTAGCCCAGGAGCTATACTGGAATCACTTGAGGAGCGGTTAAAAAAAAAGTGTGAGTCGCACCCCTAGACATTCTGGTGTCTAGGTCTGGGGGAGGGCTCAAGCCTCAGAATCTTTTTCATTTTCCAGATAATTTTAATGTCCAGGTGTGGTTGATGTTCCCGGGATGCAGCTATTCACTGTGGCTGCGTTGCCCAAGCCCATCCACTTGCGGTTTTGTGGGGACAATGTTCTATATGAATTCTAATACTCTTCCCTAGAGAGTCTGCTTCCATCTGTTGGGGGCCCAGCCACCTGCATTTGAACACATGGCTCTGGTGGGTTTGCTGATTCCTGGACTAAGCTCCTCTAGCCTTCCTGCCTGAGAGAGGGGGCTCAGCGCTCACTGTCTTCCTTTCCTGTGCGTCTTTTCACTCTTCTCCAGTTCTCAGGCTCCCACAGTCTGAGCATTGTGACTTCCAGGCCATCCCTCCTCTGCCACCAAACCTATTGGCACCGAAGTACCAAATAGACTTGGAGGGGGTGGCTCTGTTTGTATGCAATGATTTTGCAACCAAGAGCAGGCCTTTTCTGAGGTTACCCTGCTGCATTTGAAAGCCCGTATTTGCCCACCATTACTCCCCACCCAGAACCCATGGCAGGCCCACTCCTAGACCCAGGCTTTCCCAGCACCTGCTGCTCAGACCTTATTGTTACCCAGCCTTTCAGCATGGAAAGGAGATGGGGTGTTGAGTATCTCTAGATGTTTAACTTTCCCAACAGCGGCGTTATAGCCACTATCAGAGCTGCCCAACTTGATTGCAAAGCGTTCTCGTGCTTAGTTGCATCGCTGAGTCTCACCAACTGCTGCAAAATGTGATACTGTTGATCCCATTTTACAGAAGAGGAAACTGAGGCTCAGAGAGGGGAAGGAACTTGACTGGGGTCACACAGCTGTTTCCTGCTGTACATTTGGCAGCGGTGTCCCTTCCCCAACATGCCACATGTCAAATCAGGGCAGACTTGCTCCAGTGGCCCTGTGCACGGCATGGCCAGGCTCTCCTCAGCCTAGAGGAGCCCTGCCAGTGGGCCCCCCAGCACCCTACTGTCCCCGCTCCCTAGCCTCCATTTTCGCCCCTTCCACTCTCTGGGCCCCTGGTGTGCACCCAAGGGAGCTTTATGGAATCGAGACTCTGTCCCAGTCAGGGTTCAGTCCATCGTGAAGGTGGCACACTGGACGGGATAAAGAATGACAACAAAAGCAGGGGAAGATTTCTTAACCCAGTGGGGGAACATCAGGAGGCTTCCAAGAATCAGACCCTGAATCAAACTTGCTAACACCCGAGGTTATTGCTGTACTGGCAGCTTCATGAATAGTGTCTGAATGAAGGATGGCTCCCACTTCTGTAACTACAGCGTCCTTTTCATCATCTCTGCAAGGGGCCCCTCTGTCCTCATGGGCATGTCATATCCTGTCACTTGAACACAGGAAGTGAGGCTGTGAGGAGTTTGTGGTGTGTGAGATGTGGGCTGCTTGGCCAGGCCAATGGAACACTTTCCCACCCATGCCTGCTCATTCATTCATTCACTTCCTGAAACTGTCCCGGCCCCTCTCTTCCTTCTGTTTGGGGGACATGGTGACCAGCCGGCCCCTGCAGGAGGCAATGGTCTCCCTCCGGTGGGATGCCCTGACCTGCTGCTTGCAGTGGGGCCTTCATAAAGGAAGCCAAGCCCTGGTGGGTCTCCCCCAGACAGAAGAAGGGACACTGGTGGGACTGGGCCTGGAACATTCCACACGCACACCTCCAAGAAACTTGTGCATTGAGCCTTCACCATTATCACCTTGGCTGGGTCAGTTCTGTAGGCACAGTTATCAGCATCTGCTGGACAGTGGGCCTGGGCTGGATGCCAGGGAAGAGCAGCCCCAGCCCACAGAGAGAGATGCCCGTAGGGAACCTGAGGCCCAGTCTTCACTCTCAAGCACATGTGATGACAGTAGCCTTTCTTGCCATGCAGCGATCATTGTTAAAAATGGTCATTATGAATGACCCACACAGCACTGGGCTATTTTCCAAGAATGCTGTAGCATCTCTCCACCCTTTACAGCCCCAGGAGGCAATTGGGCAGGTCCTGGTTATAACTCAGAAAGACTGGGACATGCAGCCAAGGCCACATAGCCAGGCCTGGGCCTTCACTTCCCTGCATTCAGCTAGTGTTCATGGCACACCTGATGTGTGCCCAACTCAGTGCTGGGAACCACTGAGAGGGTGCCGCTTTCAGGGGATACTGCAGGGGAGAAGGACATAGAGAAATGAAGAAGATAAAGAGCCCAATAGGAATGGATTGAATGAACTGTGTGCCACTCAGGAAGTGGGGAGGGCTTCCTGGAAGAGGTGACCTTTGAACAGAAATCTAAATGATTAGGAAGAGGAGAACTATAAAAGACTATCAAGGGGAAGTGTGGGGGCCCCAGGTGCAGGAGACAGCAGGTGCAGAGGCCCTGATGAGGACATGCTTGGCAGGATTGGGCCACAGAGGGAGGGTGGTGTTGCTGGAGCAGAGTGGGCCAGGAAGAGAGGTAAAGGGGCTGGGGCTGCTCATGGAGGCCCTGGAATAAAGAGACACATTGTCATGCTGGAGGCTAAAGATATGAAGGAGAGACTGGGGGTTAAAGAGGCTGGGGAACTGCACTGGGGCCTCCCAGCCATGAGGGGATGTCATGAGCCTGGGGCCTGAAAATTCAGAGGCCTGGCCACTGCCTCTGCCCCTTTGCAAGGCCAGGGCCCAGGCCTGCTCCCCGTTGTATACCCAAAGCTGGCACGGCCTGGCATGATGTTGGGACCTAGAGACCCTGTCTGGGCTGAATTTTAGAGACTGAGAGGAACAGACTTTTCTGGTAGTTGCTGGACAGGCAGGGCAACAAGGAGCGTCTGCTTAGGCAAGCACCTACCTCTAACTTACTCAACCTGCCACCAAAGGATCTATGAAAGACAGATCCGACATCCATGCCCTCCCTGGGCCTCAGAGGAAGCGTAAGGCCTGGACTGGCCCCAGCCCCGGGGCAGGACCCTGCCGGGCCTTGGTCAGCCCATGGTCAGCATCTTTTCCCAAGTGCCCTAAGCACAGGCGCTGGGCCTAAGCCTCCTGCTCTATGCAGCGGGGCTGATACTCCCCTTCCAGGGCTTGCCTGCGGGCCAGAGGGCGGGCCGGGCCCCAAGCTCAGCAAGTGTGGCGCCATCCTTGTCCCTCCCTGGTGGCCCTTTGTTGAAGCCCCCCAAGGTCCCCTGTGCCCCTAAAGGACTTGGCACCCTCTCATCAGGGCCCTGGCCTGCCTCCTTGCGCTGACTCACTCACTTGGTCTTTAAGAATAACAAGAGTGCCTTATCTTGTTGAATCCCACAACTCTGGCAGCGTAGTTGTGTGCCATCCTATTTTCCAGGGAAGTGCCTTGCTCAGGGTCACAGCCAGTGAATCTGCCTGACTCCAGACCCTGCTCCTCCCAAGCCAGGTCTGTGTGCCCTTGTGGGTGGGGCCAGTGGGCACCCGGTGCACAGAGATAGGATGAGGAAGGGAAGGAGGGCAGTCAGGGGGCCCAGGTGTTGGGGGACCTGACGCCTTACCCTGAGCAGGTTCCAGATCTCTTGGCCACGAGGCTGTGTCCCTCCCCACCCCTTCCCCACTGCATGCACTACCTGGAATGTGTTGGCCACTGCCGCTGCGGCGTGGCTGCCCCCAGCCCGCTTGTCCTGGGTGCTGAGGGTACTTGTCCCACAGTGGCTGGGAGCCCAGCACCCAGTACCTGTGGACTAGACCAGTTTTGTCACCACCAGTGGGGTCTTAGGAGGTGTTGCTCCTGGGTACTGGCTAAGCTGTTCCCAGGCTTACCTTAGAGCCTGCTGCTTTCCCCCAAAAGCCTACGGATGACACAGCCCCGTCTGCCCTTCCTGCTCCTTCCAGCCTGTTGGATGGCTCCTGTTCTCTCACTCTTACCCCAGGAGGCTCCCTGCAGGCAGAGCAGATGAAAATACTCTGCCCCTTGGACTCTGAGGCCCTGGCCCACCTGGGGCCTTACAAAGCAGGACAAGGAGGCTCCACTCCAGCTCTGTCCCTGCCGCACTGAGTGATCCTGGCCAGGCTGCTTGCCCTCTCTGGGCCTGTGACCTCATCTGGAAAGTTCCTGGTTATGCTGCGACACACAGGGGACTGGGAGTGGGAGGAGCTGTGTCTGCCAGGCACAGCAGCTCCAGGCATGCTGGCTTATTCACGTGGCCCCATCCTGCCGATCAATCACCCGTTCATTCGCTCAGCCCACCATGGTCACTGGACGTCTAGTCCACATCCTGACACACACCAGGCCTGTGGGCTATGCCTGTAAACGAACCAGGCCTGCCCTGCCTGCGTGGAGCTGACCGCCCAAAGAAAGGACACAGTAAATAAGACCTTGGTGGCACCTGCCAGAGCAGCTCCTGAATAGAACTGAGAAGAGAACGAGGTGGGGCAGTGGGCTCCCCTTCCCGCACACACCCCTCTCTCCTCAGCCACTCTGGGTCCTGAGGCCCTCTGTCCTGCCCCTCCTGGCCTCTCCCGATCCCACAACATTCCATCTGCTGCCCAGCACTGCCTGGAAGGCTCACCCCGCCACACTCTTGCCCATGCTGGCTCCTCTACCAGGAGTGCCCTTCTCTTCACCTCAGACCTCACAGTCCAGCCTGTGCCTCTCTCCTGACTCCCCCAGGCAAATGGGTCCCCTCATGGAGCTCCTGCATGGCGAGTCCTCCCTGCGACAGACACATTGCCGGCCCCTCTGTTGTCACCAGCTGCCTGGAAGTCCCGCGTTTGCTTTCTAGCATCCCTGCAGGGCCTGGCCTGCCAAGGCACAAATCACCATTTTTAAAAACTGTGGTAAGGCAGACAGAAAACTTCCTTTTTTAAAGCTGAAAACCGTTCCATTGTGGAGATCCACCACATGTTTGCCCTTTTTAATTACACACATTTCAGCTGCAATAAGTGCATTCACAGTGTTGTGCAGCCAACACACCATCCATCTCCTGAACTTCACTTTCCCAAAAAAGGCTCTGTGCTCCGTGAGCGCAGACTCCCGTCTCGCATCCCCAGCCCCTGGCGCCCACCATTCCACTCTCTGTCCCTGTGAATGTGACTGCCCTGGGGACGTCATGTGAGTGGAATCAGACAGCAGTTGTCCTTTCCTGACTGGCTTACTTCACTTAGCATCATGTCCTCAAGGTTCATCTGTGCTGCAGCAATGGGCAGAACTTCCTTCCTTTTTAAAGCTGAACACTGTTCCATTGTGCGAATCGACCACATTTTGTTTGTCCATTCACCCATTGATGGACACTGGGTTGTTTCTGCCTTTTGGCTATTGCGAATAGTGCTGCTGTGAACGTGGGTGTGCAGATACCTCTCCAAGTCCCTG
Organism: Theropithecus gelada; assembly: GCF_003255815.1. NCBI lineage: Eukaryota > Metazoa > Chordata > Mammalia > Primates > Cercopithecidae > Theropithecus > Theropithecus gelada. The sequence goes on from NC_037669.1 coordinate 51,731,619, forward strand.
GTTCCATTTCTGTTGGGTGTGTACTCGGAAGTGGGCTTGCTGGGTCAGGTGGTGATTGGATGTTGACTGTTTTGAGGAGCCGCCGTACTGTATTCCACGGCAGTTGCACTGTTTTACCTTCCCCCCAGCACTGCGCAAGGGTCCTAGTTTCTCCACATCTTTGTCATTACTTGTTACTTTCTGTTTTTCTTCAGTAATAGCCATCCTAATGGTGTGAAGTGGTATCTTGTGTTTTTAAATTTCCCCTTCCTGAATAAAAGTGTGAGTGATCAAGTTTAGCTTACAAAAGGGATGGTTATGTTTTTGTTGTTTTTTTTAAATGTATTCATATAACTGAGAGATTATTCATTCACATGGTACAAAAAAGGGCTGCACACATTGTCTGCGTGGTTCCCTGCTTCTCGTTTTTCTGCCCAGAGGCCACAGCTGTGTCCAGTTCCTTTGGGTCCCTGGTGAATTTCTGTGCATGTGTATGAGTGCTTCGTCACTGAAGTGCTCCCTCAGCAAGCTGGTGACACAGAGCGGTTTAGTTTTCCCATCACTGTTTTGTGGTTCTGGATTTGAGCCAATGAAATGCTCAACTTGGGGGATGTGTGACCAGCCGGCCGCTGCAGGAGGCGGTGGTCTCCCTCCGTGGGAAGCCGTGGCCTGCTGCTTGCAGTGGGGCCTCCATGAAGGAAGCCAAGCCCTGTGTGTCTCCCCCAGGCAGGAGGAGGGAGGCTGGCGGGATGGGACCTGAACATTCCAAGATGAACCCCCGCACACACACCTCCCGGAAGCCTATGCGTCGAGCCTTCATCATTGTCACCTTGGCTGTCTCTCCGTCCAGGTCAGTCCTGGGCACAGTTACCAGCATCTCTTTGACAGTGGGCCCCCAGATGCAGGCAGAGCTGCCAGAGGGCGTCTGGGAGCGGGGCCAGCCTAGGCTGTGCAGGGCAAGGCCCCTACACCAAGAATCCGCACAGATATTTATGGGTGTGAAAATCTGTGAGCAACTATCTGAGTCTGGTCCTCACTCCTCTTGACATCTAAACCACAAAATGCATTTTGTATGATTTGAATATGCATTGAGTTTTCCAGGAATGCAACTGCTCTCGCAGTCGAGGGAAGATCAGACTCTGATATATTCGGAGCTCCGCCAAGAGCTGCCACCATTCAGAGCACCACATCACCAAGGACAGCATCTCTTGTGGTGTCAGAGTCCCCAGTGAACTCCAGCATCCATCTGGGTTTGTGGTCGCTGTCACACGACCTGACAGGTGACTATGGGATAGGCCCACCCACCATTAACATGACAAATTACTCTTTATTTTATTCTAAATTATTTTCCTCTTTTTTTTTTTTCTGTAATGTTACCATCCAGCCATTCTCTTGGTTCTGTTTTAAATGTGTGTGTAGATGGATCACATGACTCATCAACTTCATTTGAGAAGAGAGACGAGGATAGTGCAAAGCTCTGGTTTTAAGGGGGGGGGTGCTGGACAAGGGATCTTTGTGGTAATGGAGCTATTATTGTGTATTTTGATTGTGGTGGCACTTGTATTTGCCTGTATGTGTGTGCATGCATGTGTTTAGTTCTATGCAGGCGTATCGTGTGTGTCGGCTCCACAGTACAAGCAAAACAGGAAATCTACCTAAGGTGGGGGGACAGTGCAGTGTCAGTATCCTGGTGGTGATGGATCCAGTAGTTTTGTAAGATGTTACCATTGGGGGAAACAGTGTATATAAGATCTCTCTGTATTGTTTTTTTTGTTTGTTTGTTTTAACAACTGCAAATGAATCTACAATTATCTCAAAATAAAAAGTTTAATTTTAAAAAGGTGAGAGTAGGTATTGGGTCTGACAGACTGAGATCTCTGGTGATTGAGGACAGCGGACAGCCAGTGACCTCCCAGTCTCAGTTCCTTGGTGGTGCGCCATGGTCACCAACCTCTACTACCCTCCCCTCCCTGACACCTGAGACACCTTGGGCCCTTCTCTCCAAGGCTGCATCCCACCAGGGGCACTGGGGCCAGCCCCTCACCCCAGAAAGGCAGCACAAGCCCCTTTGGCTGCCACCTGGGGCCTGGCTGGCCCCCAGGGGTTCTGAGTTTGAGACCCTATTCTGCCAGCAGGCAGTGGATATCAGCTGGCTGATGGAACAGGGGTCTTATGTATTGTCCCCAGTTGTCTCCCAGAACCAGGGCCCCAGCCCCAGCCCAGCCCATTCCTCTTCTCAGGTGGGCCTTCCTGCTCCCCTGAGCTTGCAGGACAGCCCTGCTGATGGCCACTCCTGCCCTCCTCTGCCCTATGCCTGCAGCATTCCTGATGACACAGTCACCATGCTTGTCTCTGCCTCCTGCCACCACAGTGGGCAGCTGGGACAGAGACAAATAACATTCCATCAAATGCCGTTTTGAAGACGAAAATGGACCAGTCAACTAAAGCTAAAAGGTTAAGGGAGGAAGCAAGTCCTTTTTATGACTTTATCATTCTTCAAATTGACTGTTCTATGAATTGGCTTTCAGTTAATTGACTTGTTACTGGTTGAAGGAAAGCTGGGATATGGCTGGTGAGGTTGTGGGCAGGACTGGGGCAGTGAACAGGGCGGTGGGGAAGCCAGACCGGGCGTGCTGTCGGCTCTCTGAGGGACCGGGCTTTGCCCGCTAGACTGCCCAGCCCAGGAGTCCTGGCTCTTCTTCCCCTGTGCATCCCATTTCCTGAGCATGAGCTCAGGATATCAGGACTCGGAGGAACTGGGGCTGCACCAGAGATACCCATCCCCCTTTATATCCCATGGCATGACCTTGCCACACTGACCTGACCTCTGAGGAATGAAGGTCCTGTCAGAGCAATTCCTGTGGCTCAGCAGGTGGCTGACCTGAGCGTGGCTAATAGAAAAATGTTTTATCGGCACCAACGGCTTCATTCCTCATCAAGATGTCCCTGACATCTGCTTGGAATGGTTACTAAGGGAAGTAATACATCTTAAATCACCAGGGCCCTGGCTGAAGTTTACTGCCTATCTCTCAGGGCCCTCGGTGGCCCCACGATGACACTGAGCATTTTCCTCCCATTTGCCCTCCACCATCAGATAACAGAGAAACACCCTCAAGTCTCTCCAACCCCTTTCCTTGTTCAGGTTTCTGTCCCCTGACCATCTCTGGGCTGCAGAGAGGTTGGGCTGCCTCAGAGGAGCTCCCCAAGACCAGGTGAGCCCAGCAGATGTGGGGTCCAAGATCCGGGGGTAATCAAGACCTTTTTCTGAACCTCCCCTGCCAGGACCCCACCACTCTCCAAGGAGCTGCTCAGATGGAACTCCTTATCTGCTGCCCAGTGGCTGTGTGACTTGGGGCAGATGACTTAATCTCTCTGAACCTATTTCCTTTTCTGTAAAATGAGGCTAATAATACCAGCTTTGCAGGGTGGCCATCAGGACAGAATGAGGTAATAAGGCCTGTGGTATCTCTGTGACCTATAGAGATTATTCCTGTCCCCTTCCTCCCCTGGATTCTCATGGCACAGGGCTGGGCTTCAGGACATGCTAGGACTTAAGAAATGTGAACATCTGGGAAGGGAAGGGAAGCTGGGCCATAACGGTGTATCCATCAGGAGCCTTTGGGTGGCAAACGGCAGAAACTCAAGTCAAAGGGATTTCCGTGGTTACTGTCAGTGAGTAGCCCATGGTCTGGCTTCAGTGTGGCTGGCTCCAGGGGCTCCAACATTCCTGAGGCCGTGTCCTGTTCACCTTTCCCCAGGACGCGTTCCTGTGTGGAGGCTCCAGCCCCCTCAGCAGCCTCAGTCCCCCTGGTTAGCCCTGGGGCTCATGGCCATTCCTGAAACCATCTCCATCCCCAAGAGGAGCCATGTGCTGATTGACCAGCCTCTGTCACTTGGCCACACCTGTAGCTGGAGCATGGGGTCAGCCCCCCTGAACCACTGGGCTGGGAATTAGGAGGGGAATTCAAATGTGTGTGTTTGTTGGGATGGAGGTAAACCAAGTCTAGAAACAGGCCACCAGATTTTGCTTGGAGTTAGAGGAGAGCCTGGCAGTTTGGGGCAAATCTGGACGGAGCTGGTAGCCTCAGTGCAGTAGTGTGCAGAGGCCCAGGGCAGCCAGAGCCATGGCTCAGGTACCAGGGAGGCCAGCCCAGCACCCCACGCCAGGCAGCTGGCCCCTGGCGTCAGCACAGGGCCTGGAGTCATGGGCTCTGTGTGTTAGGGGCTCTGTGGACCTTGGTGGGGGCTGGGGACTGCATGTGCTAGGTAAGTCCTGGGACCCCTGATGTTCAGGATCCAGCTGCACCTCTGGGCTGGCACATCCCCCTCTTGCTTTGCCAACTGGGACCTATAAATAAGCACTTTTTCTTACCATTTCATCTTTCCTCTTTTCCTAGTGATAGATATTTTTAAAAACTGCCTAGGGCATTGTATGTTACATGAAAAAACTCATCATTTATTCCAGATTGACCTGAAATCTTTTTTACCAGCACCTCAAGGAGGGGAAACCCTTCCTGGCTGCTTTGAGCCTCCCTGGGGAGAAACAGTGAGGAGAGGCAGTCATGCTCATGCTGCTGGCTCTGTCCCCTCGTCCCCGTCTATAATATGGGCCATTCCCGGCCTCGTGGGCCAGAACCATGGGGTAGGAATTGCACAGGGGTTTCCTGAGCAAGAGCAAGTTCTCAGGGAGGGCCAGGCCACACATGACTAGAGACCCATGTTGTCTCCTTTAGTCTGAAGTATATTGTTTCTCTTTTCCTTCCCTCCTTCCCTCCCTCCCTCCTTCCCTCCCTCCCTCCTTCCCCCCCCCCTCCCTCCCCCCCCCCCCCCCCCTCCCTCCCCCCCCCTTCCTTCCTTCCTTCCTTCCTTCCTTCCTTCCTTCTTTCATTTTTTAGAGACAGGGTCTTGCTCTGTCGCCCAGGCTGGAGTATAGTGGCCCAATCTCAGCTCACTGGAGCCTTGAACTCCTGGGCTCGGGTAAGCCTCCTACCTCAGCCTCCCAAGTAGTTGGACACAGGCACCCACCACCACACTGGCTAATTTTTTTTTAATTTTTTTGTAGAGACTGGGTTTTGCCATGTTGTCCAGGCTGGTCTTGAACTCCTGGGGTTCCTCCTGCCTCAGCCTCCTGAAGTGCTGGGATTCCAGGCATGAGCCCCCATGCTGCCTCTCTCACATCACCCAGAGGGTGCCCCCGTGCCAGGCCTGTGCTGCATGGGCAGGGGGTGATAGGAAAAGCTGGAGGTGGTCTGATGGGGAGGCTGAGGCAGCTGCTGAAGCGGAGATGCCCAGGGTTCCCACGGAGATTCAGCCCAAGGCTGGGAAGGAGCAGGGGAGAACAGGGCATCAAAGGCATGGTAGACCGTGGTGCCCAGTAGTCTGGCCTGGGGGTCTGATGGGTGGCACCACCATTGCCGAGATGGGCCCCTGGGATGGGGCCTGCTGGTGTAAGGAGAGCCCTATGGGACACCCAGGGAGGAGCCCACGAGCACTGAGCTCCTTGTGTCTGAAGGTCAGGGGTGGAGGGAGGTCAGACTCAGGACGGTGACCTTGGTGGCCCCAAAGAGTGGAGGGAGCCCAGGAAGAGATGGCTACCCCAGGAGAGGCTGTGTCAGAGGCTGGCACCATCCCCATTCTCATGCCCTGGTGAGGGCACTACCCCTCCATCCACCTCCTGCACCCCAGGGCTCAGCCCACCCACCTGGCTGAGGGCAGCGCTCTCTGCTGCTGGCCAAGACTACCAGCCACTCCCTGAGCCGAGGGCACCCAAGGCCTGCCGCCTACTGCAGCTCTCTGCCGGGAAAATGCTCTGTGTCCCAAGTGGAGACAGATGCATGGGGAACAGTGCATGCCACGACAGCATCTTGCGCCCCTGAAATAGAAGCCCGCACGCTCAGACTGAGCTTTCCAGCTCCTCCCTCTCATGCATGGCGGGGGATGGGAGGCAGGTTGGGCTCTTTTTATCCAGAAACCAACACACCCTTGAACCCACAGGCTGGGGGTGGGTTCTGCTTCCAGGGCCCCACTAAGGCTTCAGGTCCCCTGCAGCTGCCCTCCAGGTCCTCCCCTGGATGGTGCTGACTGGCCACAAAGAGGGCCCTCATCTGCTGTGTGACTTCAGACAACCCCTTTACCTCTCTGAACCCCAGCTTGCTCCTCTGTGAGGTGGGAAAGATAACAACCCCTGCCCCCAAGGATGTTTGGAAGGACAGAGGTCATATACCAGGCACACAGTGGCACTCAGCCCATCGTGGCCCTAGCCTTTATTGGCCTCTCCTAACCTTCATGCCCCTGTGGGGTTTGCGTGGAAGTGCCCAGCCTAGCGTCTGGCCCACAGGGGTTTGAAAATTACTATTTTTTTCTTTTCTTTTTTTTTTTTTTGAGACAGTCTCCCTCTGTCGCCCAGGCTGGAGTGCAGTGGCGCCATCTCAGCTCACTGCAACCTCCACCCACCGGGTTCAAGCAATTCTCATACCTCAGCCTCCTAAGTAGCTGGGATTACAGTTACCCGCCACCACTCCCAGCTATGTTTTGTATTTTTTGTTGAGACGGGGTTTTACCATATTGGCCAGGCTGGTCTTGAACTCTTGACCTCAAGTGATCTGCCTGCCTTGGCCTCTGGAAGTATGGGGGATTAAGGTGTGAGCCACTGTGCCAGGGCTGAAAATGTTGTTGCTTAATCAGAAGGATGTGTGAGTTAAGCCTGAGCTGTTTTGTCACCTGCTGTCTGTGCTCCTGACCCTCAGTTGCAGGGAGCCTGGGGGCAGATTTTCCTTTCGTGTGGTTGCTGAGTCCTGGCATGGGGTGGCGGAGTGGGTAAGGAGAGCCCTAAAACAGCAGGGAGTTTTCCAGACTCAGGCGGGCTGAACTTCTGGGCAGGGTAGTTTGGCAGGATAGAGGAGCTTTGGAGGCCAACCCTGGGACAATCACCTCACTGTGCCCAGTGGTAGGGCCCCGAGGCCGGCAGGCAGGGTGTCTGGGGTCCCATCCTAGCCTAACCTTTACTCACTGTGTGACCCTGTGCCAGGCGCTTCTCCTGTCTGTGCTAAGACCAGGCCTGGGGACAGTGGGGTGTTGCCCGCCACTCACTGGAAGAGCCCATGTGCATGTGCCTCATTGCACATGTGTGTGTGTAGTGTCTGCATTGTATGGGCTAAGAGTGTGTCTTATGTGTGTGCTTGTCTGGCCATGTGAGGGCAGCATGGCTCTGAGGGTGTGTTGTGGGTTGGAGGGCTATCCTGTAGACCCTCCATTGGGCATGGAAAAGTCTACAGGGCCAAGATTGGCCTGGGGCCTCCACTGTACCCAGCAGGTGTACGCTGTGCTCCCCACCACTGTTTTAGGTCAGGGGCTCAGGTCTGGGAGGGCGGCTGTGAAGCAGAGGCCACCTCCATCCCCTGACTGTGTCTTCAGTCCACATGGGCAGCTGTGCCTGAGATTGAACGGCCAGAAAGCGAGTTTAAGAGCGTGTTCTTGTTGGGGGAAGGCAGGAGCACATTGTGGTCAAGATAAGGCCTCTGTGTAAGGAACAAGAGACTAGGGGAACATGTATGCGTTGCAGGTCTTGAACTCTTGCATACTGCCCGTCTCTGTGTGCATATGTGTCTGCTTGTGTTCACATAAGGAAATCTTGTAAGGGGGCCCAGGAGATGGGGCTCTGTGTAAGGAGTAAGAGACCAGGGGAGCGTGTATGCATTACAGGTGTGCATTGTGTGCCTGGGAGCCTGGTGGATATGGAACATTTAGGAGGGAGACCCTCCACATGACAACTTTTGTGTTTTGGTTTTGAACCATGAGTATACATTAGGGATTTTAAAATGAAATTTTAAAAATGTGTAAGTTGCTAGGTCTGGGGTGAATTGGGTTGCTTTCTGAATATCCTAAGGACCTCCAGTGGAAGGACACCCTCAGAGAACGCTCGTCTCAGCAAATCCTCCATCCTGAGGTTGGGAGGGCCCAGAATGTTCTTCCTGGTTGGAGATCAGCTGCCTGAGCTGACTGTGGGTGGTGCAGGACCCTAGAGCAGGGAGCAGGGGACAGAGCCCACAGGCTCAGGTCAGGAGCTAAGTGGAGCCACTTATCTGCAGAGGAGGCTTGGGGAGGTCTCTGCCTTTCGGAGCCTCAGTTTCCTCATCTGTAAAATGGGAATAAGAAACTCAAGCTTCCCAGGGCAGCTTGAGGATTAAATGAGATCCCGTCAGCACCTGAAGGGTCTGACACCTGAAGGAGGTGAGGCTGAAAACCCAGGAAGGACCCCTCAGAAAGGCCAGGTGGACCCCAGAGGGTTTTCTGGAAGCTGTATTTGCCCTGTAGATGGGGTGGTGCCAGATGGTTCTTTCAGGGCAAGGAGTTGAGATTGGGAGCGCTGAACTCCAAAGATTGCAGGTACACCCTCCCCCAAGCCTGTACTAGACTAAGGTTTCTCTCTGCTTCTTGCCCGTCAGTGAATTGGGCCTAGAATGAACAGGACTTGGCAGCAGTCCTGGACTCGGGACCAAAGGACACTGATGCACAGGCTTGGTCAGGCTCCAGGCCGCATGGTGAGGCCTTGGTCCCACCCGGACAAGCCCAGGATAAGTTGGACATGCCCTGACCCGAGACACTCATGACTTGTGCTGCTGCCTTAAGAAGAGAGTCCTTAGTGGAGCCTTTGGGGGTCACAGAAGAAGCTGGGATGGTGGTTGGGGGGACATCTCGGTGGTGCTACTTGGCAGGTGTGACGGTCCAGGTGGGCCTCTCTATGAAAGCCAGGCCTTCGTTCCTGCAGTAGATGCCTGGCCTGGCCCACGCTGGACCTGGACCCTGCATCCCAGGGCCGCTCCGCCAGGATGTTCTGAGGTCACTCTGCAAGCTTTTGTCCTTGCTGGCCCCTTGCACAGCACGTACTCCCTCTGTGACCTTGGCTCAGTGGTCGCCTCTTCCTTGAGGCAGCTCTGGACCAGGTTAGTGGGGGCAGCCCCCTGCTTCGCCACCCTACCCATCCACTGTCTCCTGGTATTACTTTCTGGATCCCTTGAGGTTATATTGTTTGTGTATTTTGCCTGTGTCCCTGCCCTATGTGGGTGGTGAAGGCATCTGTCCTGTTCACTCTTTGAGTCATGCCTCTGATCATGGCTAGGTGCCTCCGTTTTCACATCTGTAAAGTGGGAAGGAGAATATCTCGTGTCACAGGGTGGTTGTGAGCATGAAATGAATTAGTACTAAGCTCTTAGACCTTAAAGTGGGGGCTGCGTGGAGACTAGGTTGAATGAAGCTTCGTTTCAAAGTGGCCTGAGACTCTCCCTGCCAAAGTTAGTAACTGCTTCTCTAGACAAACTCCTCATGACACTGATGGGGAAACTCAGGCCCAGACAGGTCTCACCCCAGGGCTTCTGCCTCACTACCCTGGGCTCTCTGTCCAGGAAGACCTCACTGAGACCCCTGTCTGCCCCCACAGGAGGGAGTGTTCCAGACATAGGCGGGCTGAGCTCCTGGGCAGGGCAGTTTGGCAGGATGAAGGGGTGTGGAGGCCAACCCTGGGACAATCGCCTCACTGTGCCCAGTGATGGGGCCCCAGGCCCACAGGCAGGGCGGTCTGTGGCCCAGAGCCAGGACAGGAAGGCTGGCAGTGGGTGGACAGGAGCCTTCTGTGGCCTTCTCAGAGCTTGGGAGGCCTGGGCAGGACAGGCGGGCATGAACCAGTGTAGCAACCCCTCAGGCCAGTTTACGAGGCGCCTCCAGCCGTCAGCTCCCGGGAGCCTCGCTGTAACCTCTGATCAGCCCGTTTTACAAATGAGGAAACCGAGGCTCAGGCAGGGTCATGTGGCTTTTGAGGCCTGCACTGGAAAGCCCAACAGGGTCCGTCTGACTGAAGTGCCCCACCGTGGCTCCTGGGGTCCCACCATGTGACACTGGCAAACAGCCTCACCCCTCGGGGATCATGGAATGAGACCGCAAGGTGACCCAGTGGCTTTACTGGGCTCAAGTCCAGAGGCCACCTCTTCACTTCTCTGCGCCTCAGCCTCAGGAAGCCCAGAGAGGAGGGATGACTGCATCCCGTCCCTGAGCTCAAAGGGCACAGTGAGCCTGGGAGACCTGGCATCGCTGTTAGGCTTCCTTCTCTCTGGCAACATGGTGGGGTAGCAGGGAGGCCAGGAATGCAGACCCAGCGTGCTCTTGTTCACTTCTTCTGTGACACAGCTCATAGCTTGGCTGTGGACACCAATGGCTGACATGTAAACCGCAGGGCCAGGGCCTGGTGTGTGGGGGACAGGGTAGAAGGGTGCCCACTGCTTCCTCCCTTGCCCTCGCTTCTGCCCCAAACAGAGAAACTTCTGGAGCCCTAAGAATGGTCCAGCACTCACAGTCAGTTGCTGGTAGGAGTGTGTTGTTGGTGCCACCTCTGGGTGGACATCCGGGTGTACCCAGAGCCCAAAAAACATCCCTCCTGTGCCCCAGCCATGCCAGGAATTGGTCCTAAAGGATAGACTGTGGCTGTGCACAGAAACCCTATTGAAGCCACTGCCTTGTTTACCAGGACCAACGAGAGAGACAGCCAAGCTCAACACCCACCGTGGGCAGGGGAGTGCCTGCCAGGCTCCACCAGCTTTCCATGGGGCGAGGGGAGGAATGCTTCCAGACCCAGAAACACACTCGAGAGACGGTGCGAAGTGGGGGAAAGTGTTTCACAGAGTGAAGCGTATTTTTGTGTAACTAAAACACATCTACATCCAGACACAGGCACAGCCAGAAAATCTCGTCAAATATTAACACTGGGGTATCCCCAGGGAGTTGGAATGGTGGATAATTTTATTTTTCTTGTTATGCTTCACTGTTATTTTCTAAAGTTAGTACAGTGAATATATGCGACTTATTTAGTAAGAGGGAGGGGGCAGTTGAACAGAGAGGTCTGTGTCCTCCCCACCCCTTTGGAAACTGAGGCAAATTACTCATACAACCCGTTCTGGGGCCTGTAGCAGTCTGAAGTGTCCCTTCCTCGAGCCCCTCCCAGGTCATGCCCCCACCCGAAACCACAGACTCAGCCCACTTGCTGGTTGCCCCTGGCGAACCCAGTCATGGCAGCTGCCGGGGCTGTGAGCTGACTCCCAGAGTCTCCCTTCTCCCCGTGGTCCCTGCCTTCTTTCCCTTTTCCTCCCATTCCCTCTCAGGAACACACAAGGTCATCATCTGGCTGAGACAACTCAGAGCTGCCTTTGGCCACCTGGACCCCGCCCTGAGGCCCGGATCCAGTTGTTCCTTCCAGAAAGCACAGGATGTTCTGGAAGAATTCTTAAGGCAGCGAATGGGTTCTTTTAAAATGGCAGAACTGTCTAAGCTTGGGAGGCTCGAGGGGATTCACTGATTCTGCGTTAGGTCTGGGAGCTTCTGAAGCAGATGGTACACATAGATGCTCCAGCAAGGATGACGTGCAGGTGGCAGAGAAGCTCATGGAAGGATGGGTAGCAGCATCCCCACAGGGAAACGAGGTTAAAACCACAGCCAGCCCCCTCTCTTCCTTTCTCCATCATTGTGGTGTGTGCTTGACTCCACTTCTCGCCTTGTCTTCCCATAAGACTTTCAGGAGTAAGTGATTTCCGGCCAAGAAAATAAAGCAAAATCGTCCCATTCCCCCGTGGATTTGGATGAAAACTGGTAATAAAATCAGGCACAACTCCAAAAGGAGACATTGGAGAAGAACCAAGCTGGGTCTATAAAGAATTACACATGAGATGGCACACATATTGGTGCTGTCTCAGGGTCACAGTCATGTTGCCAAATCAAGCTGAAAATGTCACCACTATCTGGAGAGTTGGACATGTTTTATTGGGAATGTATTTTTTCTCTCTGAATATGTTATGAACGCGTTGGTTGGCTGGGTTCAGTAGTAAATATGTGAGAACTTTCATTTAAAAAAAAAAAAACCCGACATGGCACCGTGTACGTCTGTCCGAATGGCTAACACGGAAAGGGACAACGTGAAACGCCAGGTGGGCTGCAGGGAAACTGGATCACTCACCTGTTGCCGGTGGGAGTGTGGTACAGCCATGCTGGAAAATGGTTTGGCAGTTTCTTTTAAAACTCATCATACACACACCATATGACCTACCAGCTGGGCTCTTGGGCATTTCTTCCAGAGAATGAAGACTTGCATCTACACAAACACCGGTCCAAGAACACTTGCGGCAGTCCTAGTCATAACAGCCCCCAAACCGGAAACTGCCCAGATGCCCTCAGCAGGTGAATGGTTAAATACACTGTCCCAGCCATGCCAGGGAGCACTGCTCAGCAGAGAGGCAGAGCGGACCCTCCACACCCAAGCGTGACTGAATGCAGAGGGCATGGGGCTGAGTGCAGAAAGCCAGTCTTAAAAAGTGGCACACTGGATGATTCCATTTGTGTGGCACTTGAGAGATGAAAATATGATGGGGATGGAGAAGAGATGGGCAGTTGCCAGGGATGAGGGCTGGTGGGAAGAGGCGAGGGAGCTATGGAGGGTGCCCAGGGAGCCTGGTGAGGAGACGGCCCTGTGCTGGATCATCGTGGGGGCCACACAGAGCTGGGGGAGAAGGAATCACAGGGACATGCAGGCGTGTGTAACTGGTGAAGTCCCCATAGGCCCAGTGGGCTGTGGCTTTCCTAACATCGATGGTGTACTGCAGGTGTGCAAGATGTTATCTCTGGGAAAGGCTAGGGGAGGGGCACACAGGATCTTGTACTTTTTGTTTGGAACTTTCTGTACATCTATGGTTATTTCAAAATAAGCAGTTTTTTTTTTTTTTTTTTTTTTTTGAAGCCCTAGGTGCAGGAACTTGGTCTACATTAGGGCCTAAGCATCCATATTTCTTGAAAGCACCCCAGGGTGTTTACCCTACAGCCAGGATAGAAACACTGACCACTTCCTCATTTAGCAGAGGGAAACTGAGGCAGGGAGGGAGGTTTCCAAGGCCACGCAAGTGCTGTGCAAGAAAGGGGATGACCACCAGTTCCAGCTGAGCCTGAGGCCTGGGCTTCTGCTGCTCCAGGCTGGTGCTGAAGACTGAACGTGAGGCAGACTGTTCGGTTTTTGTCTTTGTGTTAATTGATATTGAATTATTATCTATGTACAGAAAAATACACACTTCATCAGCATATGGCTTGTAGAATTGTCACAAACTGAACATACTCATGTAACCAGCACCCAACCTCAGAACAGATCACACCCCAAGATCCCTGTGGTGCCCCTGCCAGTCACAGCCCATTCCCCAGGGGCCCTCTCCTGACTTTGTGCAGCACAGAGCCAGCACTTTTTCCTGCTCTTGAACTTTGCATCAATGGTCGGGTGCTGTTCAGAAGCAGTGCCAGGGCGTAGGCCTGGGGCAACCGGTTGGTTCTGAAAAGGGAAAGGAAGCAGCCTCCCCAGGGTGCTGTGGAGTGGGGCTGGGGACAGAGGAGGGGGGCCTCACTCAGCATGGCTGGAAAGGGCTGCTTGTCTCTGAGCCAGAGGCGAAAGATGGAGGAGAGACTGGACCCCTGCCCAGCTGACTGGCAGCTCTGTGTCCATGAGCCTGGACCAGGATCCCCTAAAGATCCTGGGGGTGAAGCAGGGGAACCGACACAGCTCCAGCAGGTAGACAGAGCTCTGGACTTGGGGCTGGCAAACCTTTAGGGAAACTGGGTGCCACTGAGCTTGTTGCTGTACCTCTCTGAGCCCCAGTGCCCTCATATATAAAATGAGACTCATATATTTATATATATAACAAATATCTATTAACATAGAGGTAATGTGTTAAAAAATATGTGTGCATGTTATTATAACATTTATATTTTGTTTGTATGTTGTTGGTATCACACATGAATATATGTAATATAATGCAATATAAGATATATTGAATATCATACAAATCTTTTGAGTCCTTTCCTAGTCAGAGCTAGCTTTTATGGAATGCTGACTCTGTTCTTGGCACTGTTTTAAGCCTTTTAAATGTATTAACCTGTTTAATCTTCCCAAAACATTACAGATGAAAAAACTAAAATGGGGCACAGAGAGGTTAGTTAACTTGCCCAAGGGCACTCAACTAGTAGGTGGCACAGCTGGGATTTGAACCCTGGCCCTCTTGGCTCTAGAACTCATGTGTTAACCTTTAAGCTCTTACATCTCGATATACACTAGTCTATGTAATGATAATAACGATGTATCTCAAATATGCATGCAATGGCGTTTTCTGGTTTGCAAAGCCCTTTTACTTTATGGGCACTGTCTCATTTCTCAACAGCTCTGGGAGGTAGGCGCTATTATTGCTATCCCCAGGGCACACACCAGTTGGGGTTGGTTCCAAATTCAGGTGTGCTGGGCTGAGGGTCTCTCTGGGGACCCTGTGTACCCTCACTCTGGGCCTTTTTTACTGGCGCCTGTTCCTGGCCTGTGCACTGCTGTGCTGAGTGATGAAGAAGGACGGCAGGGAGAACAAGGCCTCAGTCTTGGCTGGACAGGCTGCAGACAACTTGGACCCAACAGGGCGGTTGACAGAGGGAGGATCTCCATTCAGAGCCACTCCTAGCTATACTGTCTTGGAGGGGCAGGGCCCCGAGGCAGCTGGTGGGAGGAACTGCTGAGTGTTCCAGGCCACAGAGAATTTCCCGGGGTGGGGAGTGGGGGCAGGGACACAGGTGGGGAGAAGTGGAGAGGGCAGGCAGGGGCCACTGCCTACTGTGGGGTTCAGCACTGGGCCACAGCAGGCCTGCAGGGCACGTTGCATCCATCTGACAGTTTCCCATCTTCACATGTGGACTTCAGTGACTGTACTCTCTGGTTGGGGAGAGAGTATTGCACACAGCTCAATTCCTTGGACCCATGTACCACAGCATGTAGGGTGTAACTGTACCTCTGTTGCGTGGCTCAATGAGTTAATACCTGTGAAGTGTTAACACTCCTGCCACTTATTAACTGCTCAAAAAATATTTGCTATTATTAGGGAAATGAGAGAGAGGAGAAGAAAGAAAGGAAAGGAGGGAGACAGGAAAGGAAGAAGGAAGAAAGGAGTCTGCTGAGGGAGGGTGCAAGGTAGACAGAGAAAGAGGTTGACATTTGAGCAGAGTTTTGAAGGGTGAATAGGAGTTTGCGTCTGAATAAGGAGGCAGAGAATAGAATGGTGTTCTGTGTATGGGGTCTCCCTGAGCCATACCTCAGCCTCTGTGAAGTGGGAGCATGATTCCATGTACCTCATAAGGTTAATGCAAGGGTTGGATGAGGAAGTGTGTGGGAAGAACACATAGCCCGAGGTAGGCTCCCTGCAGTAGGTGAAGATATTGCTGTTTGTCATGATGTGGCCAGAGTGAGATCAGAGCTGGGGAGCTGAATCTCTGTGGCTGTGGCAGGGCAGCCCTGGGCCTGGGAACAGTGGGCTCTGCCTGTGGGGCCCAGGAACCTGGTGCCATTTTGTGGTATCTTTGTCGCATTGTATTGGTATCATCTCATGTGGCTCGTGTGCAACTGAGTGGCCAGGCTGGGGGATGGAGGGCTGGGTCCTCTTGTCCAGATCCAGGACTCCCTGAAGCCCCAAATTCCTTACCATACCCAGTATGGGTTCTGGCACTGGAAGGGAGGGAAGGCCTGCTTGCCGCCCCGCTAGCTCTCCCTCCTATAAAACCTGTTGCCCATCCCAGATTGGGCACAGGACTGTGACCAGTCCAGGAAGTGAGCTCATGGCTTCCTGGCACCGCCCCTCATGTCTTCTTTTCTTCATGAGCTTTGGCAAGGCATGACTGGCACACAGGTAGAGCTGCTAAGCCCACCGTGTGTGGCCCTGGGTGGGTTCTGGCTCAAGGGGAGAGGGGTGCCACCTGCGGCCTCTTATGCTGGGGCTGGAGAAGAAGGAGGCATTGCGCTGTGGATGCTCCCGCCCTTATGGACGCTCACGTCCCTAAGGGATGACGTGTGGAGCAGGGCCTGGCATTGGGGATTCGAATCTGCTGAACATGGGATCTCCCAGTGGCCATGATGGTAGCTAGGCAGAAAGTAGTGGAATCACAGGCCAGCATGGGACACGGGAAGGAAGGTCAGCCTCCTTCCAGGAGTGTGTCCAGCAGGGCTCTTATACGAGAGCAAGTAGGGAAACGGAGGCTAAAGCTGGGATGACCCATGGCAGGCACCCAGCATGGGCCCAGAATGTCAAACCCCACTGTGGCCAAACATAGGCCCAGGCTTGGCCTGTGCCATGGACTTCTAAGGTCTCAGGAGAAGCGTGTGAGGCAGCGATGGGGGGTGTGGGTGCCCCATGCAGGAAGGCAGGTGGCATTGGAAGAGAGGTATTCCAAGGACATGGTCTCTAGGGATGAGTTCTGTGTCATAGCTGATGCGCCCCAGGTGGGCAGGTACAGGCAGTGTTGCTGGGATGGGGCCCCCAGCCTCTAGGAAAGCATCACCCCATGCCCTGAAGATGTAGAAGGTGGGGTGTGCTGCCAGGCAAAGCAGAGATAGTCCTTTCTGATGCATTAGTTGCCCCTGTGAGAGATCTGCTTTTCCTACTCCCATTTTACACATGAGGAAACTGAGGCACAGAGAGGTGAGGGGACAGGCACCAAGTCCATGGCTAGTCATGGATGGAGGTGGGATGTGATCCTGGTTGGGCTGGCTCCAGGCCCACACCCCATAGTGTAGACCGAAGGCAGGAGGCAGGACCCAGGCTCCTGGGCCCAGATCCAGAGCTGGACGCTGAGTCTCTGGGCAGGAAATCAGGGCTCCAGGGCCCCTGGGCTCCTGGCATGGAGGCTGGGTGGGCCCAAACCCATGGATCTGCTGAGATTCCTGGTGCAGGGCTCTTTGGGGAAGGAGCATGGTGGTTCAGGTCAAACATACCCGAAGTTAAGTCTGGAGCAGCCAGAGAGGACCTTTAACCCTGCTCACTGTGCTTCCTCTCTTTGAGCCTCAGTTTCCCCATCTGTCAAGGGGGCAGTGGGACTTGACATTGCCATGGGCTACAGACAAGGCAGCTTCTCCGTTGACCCAGCAGGGGGAAGGAAAGCACATGGTTTCTTGCATGTGGGGCAGACACTCTTCCCAGGGCTGCTCAGTTGCCCCAGGACCTGTCTTGGGACCACCTGCTGGGGCCTGAGTGGACATGGCCCCCAAGGGGTTTGCTGTGTGTGGGACCATAAGTAACCCTGTCTCGCTTTTGCCACCTCAGGAGCTCCCTGGACACCGGAAGCAGCCTCTCAACTGACCGCTACAGGTACTGTCTTGCCATCCACCCCAGCCTGCCCCAGGATCTCCTTAGGTCCCCACTGCCCATCTGCACCCAGAGGCGGGCCTCTAGGAGCCCATCAGGGGAAATTAGCTCCACCATTTGGCCCTGAAATTCCCCCAAGGACCAGAGTACTACTGACATGTCCCCTGAGAGCTGCTACAGCTTGGAGTAGTTTCCCCTCAAATCAAGGTCCCCCCAAAGAGCATGACTGCAGTCCAAGTTCCTACCCCAAAGACCAGAGCTCAGCTGAAGGCCCCTCGGAGGATCAGGCTGCAGCTGATAGTTCCTCCGAGATCCAAGGCTGATGGGTCTCCTGAGGACCAGCCTGCAGCCGGCAGTTCCCATGACGACCAAGGCTGCAGCCCAGGGGAGAAGCCTGACGGTTTCTATTGGTGTGCAGCTGCGCTTGGTGGGAGCTGGGGCGTCTGAGGGTCTCTGCTTCTGTGTGCTTTGTATCTTGATGTCTTCCAAAAAGAGCATTTTCTGTTTTCACAAAAAAGAAAAAAATATTGGAGACTGCGCCTAGAGGAAAGCTCCCTGGACTGGAAGTCAGCAGATCCTTGTTCCAGTCTCATGGGCAAGAAAGACAAGTGACAGGCAGCCTGTCCTGGGAGTGGGGGTGACTTAGAGGGCTGTGTTCAGTGCATCGATGTGAATTGGGGAGGAGGGGACATCTGTACTGTGTTGTAGAGGTGACTAGAAGTCGACTGGTCCCCTGTTTGGGGTGGGAAACAAGTGGTCCCGGAAGGGAGGACCCTGTGTTCGGACCTGTGCAGGGTGGATGTGGCCGGGGCATGGAGAGGGAGGAGGGGAGTTGGGGGAGCTTCGTCCTGCTAAAGAGCTTGGCTTCTGTGAGAGGGGGTTTTTGAACAAGCCCAAAAGGAGACTCACAAGGTAGTAGGCCCTGTCCTTGGAGACAGCAACCAAGGGCTGGGCCCCACGTGTCAGGGTTGCAGCAGATGCTATACAGGAAGGAGATATCAGAGCGACCAACTCTGAAACTCTGGACTGCAGGGAGTGAGGGAGTGGCCATCTGGGCCCTGCTTCCCTGAGCCAGCTGGGGACTGGCAGCCCTGCCGCGTGCGCTCCTGGAGGACACAGAGCCAAGTGGTACACACGTGTATACACATGAGCAACACGCTCACACACTCACCTGATCCTCTGCACGGACACTCCACAGTCACACCCACATAGCATCATAACAGTACTTCCTTTGCTTAGTGAAAGCTGACAATCCTTATGGCCACCCAGCAAGTCAGGGCTATTGTTAGCCCACTCCACAGACGTCACCTGCTCAGGATTCGAGACTGCGGGGGCAGAGCCGGGATTTGAACATGTGGGTATCCTGGTGTGAATGCTGCCCAACACCATAGCACACTGCCTGCCCTCATACTCACAGCTCCTCATATGCCCATTGCACAATCTCACATGCACACACGTATACACACAGACTCCAGAACGTTCCCACACCCAGTTCTTCCTGTAGTCAAACTCTGGCATTGTCACTTTTGCACATGGGCACACAGCCCCCATTTTGACACATATGTGCTTGCAGGCTCACACTGGTACACACACTCTCACCCCTGATGGGCTGGCCTAGGGTGCCAGCAGGCCTGTGGGTGCCTGCGTCAGGGTGGCCCCAGGGAAGGAGGCTGAGGAGGCTCCTGTAGGGGCTGAGCCTGGCCTCTGCACCACCCACCCATGCCATGGGCGCCACTGCAGCTCTGTCTGCATTGTCCACTCTGCCGGCTGGTCAGTCAGGTGCCCTGCTCGAGGCCAGCCCAGGAAAGTTCTGGCATGAAGGGAGGGTGGATGGGGCTCTTTGTTCTAGGGTGTGTGGGGGCCGAGCAGGTTCTGTGCCCCTGCCCACTCGGGTCTCACTGCACAGCCCTCCATCGGATGGAGTCACACTTGACCTTAGAGCCAACGCCCCAGTGCCTCACTCCCTGGAGGACAGAGCAGGGGTCAGAGTGGAGGCTGTAGGAGCCTCTGCATTCTGCTATATTTCCTGAGCACCTGCGGGTGTCAGGCACTCAGGATCCCTCATTGAGCAGTCCTCTGCCTTCACAGAGCATGTGTGGCAGGCAGGAGCACAGGTAGCAAGCGGACAAAGAAATTGGTTTTTAACATAATGTGTCAAGGGGTGAAGAGCTATGGAGAAAATAAATCCAGGTGAAGGGAATAGACAGAGATGGGAGGGTGGCCAGGGAAGGCCTCTGGGCCTGGAAGCACAGGAGGGGCGAGGAGCATCCCAACAGCCTGGTGGGAACAGTGGTGCAGAGGCCCTGGGGTGGAGCATGCCTGGAGGAGTGGCCAGAAGGCAGGTGCTAAGTGGGGCCTGCCCCATCCCTGCCATCTTGCCTTGGCATGCGTCCTGACTCCCAACCCTCACAGCAGCCTCAGACACAGACAGGGCCAGGATCAATGTTCCCCTTTCACAGATGAGGATACCTGAGATCTAGAGACCAGAAGAGCATTGGTGCCAGGTCCAGGACTAGGGCCCAGGACCCCCACCACTACCATAACTCTGTGCCCTTTTTGTGCAGTGGAAGCACAGCTCCGCTACTGGGGGCAAGCTTCTGAGAATCCCGACCCTCGGATGTTCTAGAGGCCTGTGCACAGCCTAGGAATTCAGAAACAAAGGTCCCAGCCAGTAATTGCCGCCTTTCAAAGGCACAGCCGGCTTCCTCTGCCACAAGCGTGAGAGGGAAGCTAATGTCCTTCTCTGGGGGTGTGGGGGGGTGGGGGAGGAGTGGGCAGCACTTCAGGGCTGCTGGCCCCGCCTGTGCTACCTTGCCAAACAAGCACATCACACTCAGCACATCGCGTCTCCCCTGCCCACCCCCAGTTATCAGCCCAAGTGGGATGTCTTGCATCCAGCCTGGGTCCATTACAATGACACTAGGCGTCCCCCTTTACCTCTGGCCTCGCACTCCCTGACTGTACTGTAGGAGGCTTGGACCCAGCCATTTGGAAAGGTCTCCCTCTCCAGCCATCCAGGATGGGTGCCTCCAAGGGAAAGTGACTACAGACAAGGCCTCCCAACCTTGGCACTACTGACATTTTGGGCGGGACTGTTCTCTGGTATGGGGGCTGTCCTGTGCATGGTAAGGTGTTTAGTGACATCTAAATGCCACTAGATGCTGGCACTCTCTCCCCATTTGTGACAACCAAAATTTCTCCAGACATTACTAGATGTCCCTGCGGCAAGGGGATGACCAAGATGCCACTGGTGGAGAACCATTGCTCTAGAAGCAGCATTTTTGCTAACGACACTGAGAAAATGCCACCTGAGGTGGGAGACGTTGTTCTTTGGCTTTGCACGGGGTGGAATCAGGCCTCTGGTTCCCAGCCTGGCCTTGGAAGCTGAGCAGCCTTGCTAGAAGCACACAGAGTCTTGTCTTTTTTGTGGCCCCAGCTTCCATCCGACAGCCTGGATGTCATCCCTCCTGGCCAGCAGCTCCTGGGCTCCTGGGCTCTATATGCACTCCTGGGCTCTATGTGCACACCTCTGGGTCTTCTCTGTGCCTCTGTTTCTTCATCTGATGGGGAGTGGAGAGGTAGCAAGACCTCCTCGTCTGAATGGAATGTGACCACTGCTTTGCAAACGATGTTGGGTTGTGCAAACGTGGGCCCCAAAGTGGCCAGAGGGGATGAGTGTGGTGCCTCTGAGAGCCTTTCACACGCTATTCAAGATCCTTCCTTCCACAAATGATTATCGAGCCCCTGTAGTGGGTCAGCCCTTAAAAGAGATGGGCCCCTGCCCTGGAGTAGTTGCTTGTAGTCAGGAGAAAGACAGTTAACAAGTAAACATGCAAAAGCAGGATCCTTTCGGAGAAGGGGCTGTCCCGTGGAAAGAATCAGACAGGGTAGTGACTGAAGGGGGCTGGGCTGCTATAGCTTAGACAGGAGAGGTGCTGGAATGGGACCTGACTGGCGAGGAGGAGCGGAGCTGCAGGAAGCGTGCCCGAGAGCAGACTGCATGGAACCCAAGGGCGTGCCAGACTCACGGGGGTGCGGGTGGCCAGTGTATCTGGGAGCTGGAGCCTCAGATTTTCGGGTGGCTGGTGTGTGGGGAATGGGCCATGGGAGGGTTGGAGCAGAGGCTGGGACCAGCCAGATCCCAGGAGATAAGAGGGGAGAGGTGAGGCTGGGCCGGGGCCTCCTCTCCTATTGTCTGTGACTGCCAGGTCCCCTGGCCCGTGGGGCCACCCGTTCTGCCTGGGGTCCCTCTGCCCAACAATGCGCCTGGTTGTCTGTGGCCCGGCAGCTCAGCCGCTCCCCTCCCTGGTTAGCGACCGGATTCCCCTGCCGGCAGCCAATGAGCGGCTGTCATAGCGGTTCCATTTTAGATTTTATCAATGTGTCCCCGTCACCCAGGCAACGGCAGGCGCTGGGCGACCCTGTCAGTCTTCCTCTGCCTGCCTTTCAGAGCCCAGCTGCCCCCACCCCAAGCACCATGTGGCTACATGGTGAGTTTTCCCTCGCACAGGCCGAACAGGGATTCCGCCAAACGTAATTTATCTGGCAAAAGAGGCCGGTGTTTGCCTGTCATCTGGCCCCCTCCCTACCTGCTTTCCCTGGGTCTTCCTGGCCTCAGCCACTCTGGGCCAGTCAGGCGGGTGCAGGACTGCCCAGCCAGTGCCGGCCCCACCACCCAGAGCCCCAGGGCCTGGTTGGAAGAACAGACTTGCAGAGCCACCATCAGGAACCCTAGCATCCAGGCCCCCCAGGATGATGGGCTGGGGGCCCCCACAACTTGATACAACCAGAGCTGCCTTGGTGTGTCCCAGGGACCCCCAGGGAAGCCCTCAGATGCACCAGCTAACAGAGACAGCAGCAGCATGAGCCGGGCCGGGCGAGCCGCATGAATGAGTTGCTAGGCTTTTGTGCTGGCTGTTCTTTGTATTGGAGGCGTGTACTGTACAAGCCGCGCCGGGCGGGCTGGGCCATGTGAGTGGGGGCCGCCGTGGCAGGGACCAGGGCGGGCCGAAGCGGCCGGTTCTCCACCTCCCACCAGCCCCTCTCCGTGTCTCCGCGGAGACACTGCCGTGGTCCAGCTGGAGACCACAAGGTGAAAATGCTCAAGTTCAAGGCCTTTTGCCTGGATTACTGGCAGTTCCTGTGCCTACAGCCCCTGCATGGAGCCTACAAAAGGTAAGTCGACCCTCTGGGGAGAGCCTTGGCCACTAGGGCAATGGGGCCCGGAGGGAAAGTTCGCTCTGAGCCTGCCCGACTGCAGGGCTTCCTCATCTTGGCGGAGGGTCCCCGCCACTGGCCAAGACCAGTGGCGGCATTTGTCGTGGTTCACTTTGCAACTGGGCTTAACTGTTTTTTCCTCTCCCTCTGGCCTGAAACTGGTAGAGTTTCTGCAGAGAAAGGGTCAGCCTGGACTGCTCTGTGGCCAGGCACTGTGTTTCATTGTTCCGTGCTGCTGGGGTGAGCCCTAGGCAGGGAAGATGCACCGGTCCGGGGTCCTGGTCTTTCCCGGCACACTCGCTCTGACCTCGTGGGTTGGATGACTCAGGGGTTGGCCTGCCTCCTCCCTAAGCACAGGTTTGGGGAGGCAGAATTGGGGGTCCCCTGGTCAGGAGATCAGGAGACCCAAGTTCAGTCCCTTTCCTGGCTGTGCAATCTTGGGCGAGTCACTTTCCCTCTTTGAGCCAGTTTCCCATCTGTAGGGATTCGGACTCGATGACATGGATTTGGGGACTGCTCCCTGAGGTGACAGGGGCTGTAGGCACCCCAAGCCCGAATGTTCATACCCCCGGCAGCTTCTTCCGAGCATGTGTGTTCTTCCAGTGCACACCTTGGTCAAGAAAGACCTGCATCCGGGCCAGCAGGAGATCATCGTGGAGCCGTCGCCATGGTCACCTTGAACAGCGTGTTATTAAAGACCTGGAGGAAGGAATTGTCCCGTCTATTCTGAGGGAATTAGTTTTTCCTGATTTCACACTCTGTGAAGTCTGCGGCCATTAGCATACGAGCAATTCTGGGAAAGTGTGGGAGCTTTTCTTCTCCCTTCCAGTGGGCTTTCTCCAAAGGGGGAGGGCACAGAGGGTCTCACAGCAGCTGTAGAAAGGAAGTCCCTGCTCTTGGGAGGGTGCCAGCAAGAGTGGCCTGTCCTGCGTCTGATTAGTGCAAGCCACATCAGAGAGGAGCCCGACACCCAGTGGGCCCTGAGCGCCGTGGTACAGCCTTTCACCCGACCCCTGCCCCCAGGCTTGCTCACGTGGCCTCAGGAGGGCACATCCAGCTGTCAGTGATTCAGTGTCTACCGCAGTGGGGCACTTTATATACTTAATTGTTCATCCTCATCCCTCCTGCAAAAGAATCATTGAAGCCCCTGTGCACAGGTGAGCAGAATAAAACCAGAGGGCAGGCAACTGCAGAAGAGTGGCCACGGGATCTGACCCGTCTTTCCTGTCTCGAGATGCAATCTCTTGAATGTCTACAGTCTCAGGCCATATAGACGCCACAGTCCTGGGCCAGGCAGGGACAAATGAGGGACAGACCCTGCTCCACAGGGCTTAGCTGGCCAGGCACGAGTCATGGTCAGAGTCTTGACAGAGGAGCAGGGCTGGGTGCGGGGACTTCATGGAGGAGTTGACAGCTGAGCCAGGTGGTGAAGTGTCTGGAGGAGTTTACTGGGCTGAGATGGGGAGCACAGGTGTTCCAGGCAGAGGGGAAACCATGTGGGAAAAACCCAGAGGCTTTGAAAGGGAAGGGTGTCTTCGGGTCATGGCAAGAGGTCATGGAGCTGGGAAGGGGTACCAGGGACTGGGGCTCAGGACCAGGGCCTGGGCCTTGTCCTGCATTCAGCGGGGAGCCCATGAAGGATCTTGGCAAGCAAGTGGCAAGCTGAGAGTCACACTTTGGGGGCCACGTGGTCCAAGAGTGAGAGGCCTGGCTCAGACTCTAGGAGGAACCCGTGAGAGCGCCCTTTGTCCCCTCCCCTGACCTATGGAGGTTCTTACTCAGAGCCTGTGCTCTTGTTCTTAAGCCCTGACTGTGCTCCAAAGACAAATGAGACTAATCCTTGAGGAGCTCCCAACCTACAAAGGGAAAAGACCTATTAACAATTCATGAATGTTAAGAACGGGGGTAAATAGAGGGTGCACAAAGTACCAGCAGCCTGAGGGAGGTCTTATTGGAAGGCTTCCTGCAGGAGGCGGCATCTGATCTGGGCCTAGATATGGGAGTTGGAATTTTCCAGACAGGGAAGGGCACTGTGGGTGGAAAACAAAGCATGAACAAACGTATGGGAGTGGGACCAAGCCTGGCATGGTGCATAAATGATCAGAGGTGAGGCTGAAGCCTAGTTATGTGTCAGGGGAAGAGCTAGAAAGGAAGGTGGGGCAGTGAAGCTCAGTGAGCGTCTGTTACACGTGAGGCATCGTTCTAAGCACCAATTCTGTGCACTGACGCCGCGAAGTGGAGTCATGATTCTTCCATTTTCCAGGCGAAGAAACCAAGGCACAGGGAGAAGTAGCTTGTCCAAAGGCTCATGGCCAGTCCGTGGTGCTGCTGGGATTTAACCAGGGGGTCCAGCTGTGGAGGCTGCGTGCTGCCAGCTGAGCAGCTCCGGCTGTCCACCCTGGCAAATGACATGCTGAGGGCTGGGGGCAGTCATCTTTCCAGCAGTTGTCGACCAGAAATGATGATGCATCAGCCAGGTGGGCAAGAACTCAGACTTTGTGGTCAGACCTCACTGTGGCAGGGAGCTTAGAAAAGTCACTTTTCCTCCACAGCTGTGTAACATGGGAGAAGAAGGATGCTTAGCTCACCTCTTGCGCTTGTGTGAGGATTTCAAGGGTAAATGCTGGGAAAACACTGAATATACAGCACTTAGTAGGGGCTTTGCAAGTAAGTGGCTGTGCTCACCCAAATGGATCCTTCCCCAGGAAGGCTCTGCAAACGGAGCCACTTGGCTTTTTGCCTGATGCCATATTCCGTTGTTTAAAACAGCGATCCCAAACTTAAGAGCATGAAAGGGGTGTTTTGCAGACAATGCATAATTAACCACTTCTAAACACAGGGTGTGCCAGGCTCCCTCAAAGCTGTTAATTATTCTTCATTAGTGATCTCAAATTAATGTAAAATAATCCTGGAGCTCTGCCAGAGGCTAGGGCAGGGGGAGGAGCGGAGCGGCTTATTTCTGGAAAGAAATCTTCACGGTGCGGAAAGAAATCTTCACGGGGCGCCTCTGCGTTCTGCCTTGCTTGCGGGGAGGTGCCTCTGTAGACTCTTTAGCTCTGGCCCAAAGGCCATTATAGGAGGCAGTGAGCCCTCTCCCAAGTTCCCAGAGCCCAGCTGACCTCAGGGTACTTTGGTTAATGAAATAGTTTAGGTGGGAAGAAAATGTGGAGGAGAGTAGTATACCCATCACCCAGCTTCCAGAATAAGCTGTTAGTGATGTGATGGACCACCCCTGTGGGCCACCCCACAAATCTGATGCCTCCCTGCTTCCCCAGAGCTAAGCCTAAACAGTCCCTCTTGTTTGGTGTGTAGATTTCCCATGCACATTTTTAAAAATTGCTGTAGGTACATAGTAAGTGTATACATTTATGGGGGACATGACATGTTTTGATACAGGCATGCAACGTGAAATACACACTTCATGGAGAATGGGGTATCCATCCCCTCAAGCATTTATCCTTCGAGTTACAAAGAATCCAATTACATTCTTTCAGTTATTTTTAAAATGTACAGTTCAGTTATTATTGGCTATAGTCACCCTATTGTGCTATCCAATAGTGGGTCTTACTCATTCATTCCTTCTATTTTTTGTACCCATTAACCATACCTACCTCCCCCTCTATCCGCCAACTACCCTTCCCAACCTCTGATAACTGTCCTACTCTCTATGTCCATGAGTTTAATTGTTTTGATTTTTAGATCCCACAAATAAGTGAGAACAAGTGATATTTTGTTTTTCTGTGCCTGGCTTATTTCACTTAACATCATGACCTCCAGTTCCATCCATGTTGTTGCAAATGGCTGGATATCATTGATGGCTGAGTAGTACTTCGTTTTATACATATATATACACACACATATATCTGTATTTATATATATACACTTATATATATACTTTATATATTTATATGTACATATATATTTACATATGTATATATTTTATATATATACCAAGTTTTCTTTATCCATCTGTTGCCATGTACATTTTTACAACGTTGTTAACACAAAAGATTGTTTTACATGTTTTTAAACTTTAGATCATAGTATTATAAACTTCTAGTTGCTTTTTTAAAAGTTTCAATTGTGGTAAAACACACATAGAATTAAAATCCACCATCTTAACCATTGTACAATTCAGTGGCATTAAGTACATTCATGTTATTGTGCAATCATTCCCACCATCCATCTCCAGAACTTTTTTATCCTCCCAAACTCTGTACCCATTAAACACTAACTCCCCTCGCACCCCCAGCAGCCACCATTCTACTTTCTTTCTCCATGAATTTCACTGCTCTTCCATATGAACGGAATCAATACAGTATGTTTTTATTGTTGTTATTTCGTTATTTCACTTAGCAGAGTGGTCTCAAGGTTCATCCACGTTGTAGCATGAGTCAGAATGTCCTTCCTTTTAAGGCTGAATCATACTCCACTGTAAGTATGGACCACGTTTTGCTTATCCTTTCATCCACGAATGGACGCTTGTGTTGTTCCCACCTGTTTGCTATTGTGTGTAGTGCTGCTATGAACGTGGGTATGCAGATATCTCTTCAAGATACCACATGTAAAGCTACTTAGCACATATAAACACTCAAAGAAAGTAATAATAAATAAAAATAAATTGTTTAAAAAAGCAAATTATGAAAGGAGCCAGTCAGATTGCATTCCCACTTCTCCTGACTTCAGAACTGCACTGTCCCCTGAAGCCACAAAGCCACCCAGGTGCCCCCTGTAGAGCCACTCCTCCCTGGACTGAACTTCCCTGGCCAATAGATGAGGCCCGGGGCATCAGTTGTGTGGGGGGTGCCCGACAGCCTTGGATGAGCTCAGGAAGCTCGGCCAGCTTGTTTTTTCAGTAAACATTTTATTGGTAAGATTCATCCATGTTGCAATGTATAGATCTCATTGATTCATTTTCATTGGTGTATAGTATTTCATGGTACAGCCATGCCCCGGTCTGAGTATCTGCTCTCCTGTTCTTGTGTATTTTGGTGATGTCCCATTTGTCAATGTTACAGACAAGGATGCAGTGAGCCCTTGTCCCTGCCTCCTTGTGCATGGCTGCGGGCATTTATGGAGGGTTTGTACCAGGATGGCACAGGAGTGTCTTCAACTTTCCTGGGCTTAGTGAGCTTGCTTTCCAAAGTGGCCCTGGCAGTGTGTAGCCTTACCAGCAGTGGGTGAGAGTCCCACATCCCCACATTCTTTCTACACTCGATATTAAAAGCTAGGTGTTTTTTTTTAATGTAAAGATGAGAGAAAGAGAGATTCAGAGAGGAGAGCATGTAAATGGTATGGGGGCACACCTGTAGCTCGACACAGCCCTAGGCATCCTGGAGTGGAGGGTGAGGTGCACATGTGCTGTTCACCTGGTCTGTGTAGTTCCAGGCCCTCCATAGTAAGAGGCTTCCAAGGGTGGTAGGAACTCTGCCCACACGCTGACTTTGCAACCTCACCTTCAGTATGCCATGGATGCCGTTGTCTGGTTTGGGATGTGGGACTAGTTCTGATCACATAAGGTGCCAGCTGATCTGATGCGCAGGTTTCACAGATTGCTTCTATTAGAAAGAACAGAGGCCAGGGATCTCGAAAACACAGCATCTAGAAACCCACTTTGGGACGAGCTCCCCCAACTGCCGGCTCAGTAAGGGAGCTCAGTGGATGGGATTCCAAGCACATAGCCTGGGAAGCTAGCTGAGCTTCCTGGGCTCATCCAAAGCTGTTGGGCACCCCCCACACAGCTGATGCCCTGGGCCTCATCTGTTGGCCAGGGAAGTTCAGTCCAGGGAGGAGTGGCTCTACAGGGGGCACCCTGGGTGGCTTTGTGGCTTGAGGGGACAGTGCAGTTCTGAAGTCAGGTGAAGCGGGAATGCAGTCTGACTGGCTCCTTTCATAATTTGCTTTTTTAAACAATTTATTTTTATTTATTATTACTTTCTTTGAGTGTTTATATGTGCTAAGTAGCTTTACATGCGGTATCTCTGTCAATCCTCACAACAGCCTTGTGAAATGAATACTATTATTTTTTCCATATTTCAGACAAGGAAAAACTGAAGGCATAGAGGTTAAATGACCAGCCTAAGGTCACAGAAATGGAGTGTAATTTATCAACCCAGGTGACCAACTCCACTGAGCTACACTATCTTGTGTCTCCTCCACACTAATGAATGCTTTCTGACTGCATGTAACTGTCACGGTTGTTATGATGGTGTAACACATCACCCCAAAACTTAGTGGTTTAAAATCCCATAGAACTGCAACTTGGGCAGAGTCTGCTCTACTCAATGTTAGCTGGGCTTTGAAGACTGGGGCCTGGATTCCTAGGAAGCCTTACTTGCCCCCCACCCACCCAGCCACTCACTCACTCCCTTCCTCACCTTGCAGATGCTACTGGCTGACAGCTGAGACCTTAGCCAGGGCTGGCAGCCAAAACACCTGCACAGGACTCTCCATGTGGCCTGGGCGTCCTCACAACATGACGCCTGGGTCCCAAGGGTGAGCAATCCAAGGGAAAGAGAGCCAAGTAGAAATGTCCACCTTTTATGACCAGGCCTCAGAAGACACACAGCATCACTTCTGTGGCATGATCTTCACCAGGACAGTCAAAAAAGTGCTGCCCAAGCCCATGGTGAGGGACTTAAACTCTATGCCTGATCAGGAGTGGCAAGGTTCTGGCAGAGCATGTGGGACAGGAGATGAGGTTGCAGCCATGTTTGGAAATAGAATCTGCCACAATAGCAAATCACTTCTCCACTCTAACCCTCAGCATCCTGGGGTTGGGAAGAGGACCTAACAGGTGTGGGGGCACTTGGGATCCAGTGGCATTCAATCAATGGTGGGTTTTCTTTTCCTTAATGGAGTCAGTTGAAATAAAGTGTGGTGATTATTCAAGAGAGGGGGCAATCATTTCAGCCGGGGAAGCAGGAGAGGATTCTTAGAGTTGTAGAGCTGAGATGGGTCTTGAGGGATGAGGAGGACTTGTCACGTCCACGTAGGGAAGACAGTGTCCTTGGCAGGAGAGTCCTGAGAAGGATGTGCAGATGGTGCCTCGTGTCTGATGGAGTCTTTGGTGGAGGGCAACAGAAATAGCCCCAGGCCAACTACAGCAAAAAGGGAGTTTACTGAGCCACTCTTGGGAGTTCAGGGGACCAGCAGGAAGCTAGAAAAGTGGATTAGGAGCCAGGGCGCCTACTCTGTACCCCCAAGGGCAGGCTCACAGCTGTGAACAAAGCTCCCCGGAAGCCCACAGCCCTGTGCCGCCACTCAAGCTGTCAAATCTCAGGAGAGTTTCATTGGCCGAGTTCAGGTCCTGTCCTGCTGCTTGGCAGTGCTGGGATGTCAGTGGAGGAGGAGAAAGCAGGATGGAGCCTCCAGGGACCCTTGGGCTTCCGTGGGGCACAGGCTTCTGAATTCCTGCCCCACCAGCACTGTGCCCTGTCGGGGAGAGGCCAGTCCCTGGGGGCATGGGAATGCTGTTAGGGGAGCCTGTGTGCCAGACAGGACCTGCATGTGGGCCTGTATTCCCTGCGATAGCAAGCATTAGCTCAGACACTTCCGCCGGCCTGGTGAGATTCAGGAGCGGGTGTAGGTGAGAAATACCCCAGAGGGGCAGGTTGAGCAAACTGGCAGGGCCTTGAGAAACTTGTCCTCAGCAGAATAGGTGCAGTGAAGGAATGAGAATCAAGCATCCAGAGCCGAATCCGGCTGGTTTAGAGAGAGCAGCTGACCCCCTAGTGCGAGTCATGGGCTGCCTGGCCTCAGTCAGCAGATCCTCACTGGGCCCATCCAGAGAGCATTTAAAGCAAGCGTTGCAGGTGTCAGCAGGCTCCGCACTGGCTCAATCTTTCACTACGCCCTCTACTCCTCCCTGGCTGCCTTCTGTGTTAGCAAGATCCCACTGGTGGCAAGAAGCGGGAGATGGGTGTTAGGTTCATGGAGATTTGATTCGGGGAAGCATTCTTGCTGGGTCAAGACCTTACTAGCTTCTCACCACAAACACTTCTTGCTCTTGGTAACTGCTGGATTTAGCATATGAGATGAGTCCATCCCAAGTGACTGTTTGCACCTCAGCGGTTTCTTGGCAGCCACCTGGTTGAACAGGTCCTTCCTTCCGCAGGGGGGAGATCGTGCCAACCTGAGGAGCTCCACTTGCCCAGTTGACTCTGTGGGGAGACATCTGGTCCTGAGTGGTTGCAAGCTGAGCCCTTTGCCTGGCAGGGCCTGTCACAGGCTGAAAAGTGTCTCCCTGAATTCATCTGCTGACGTCGTAACCCCAGTATCTCCGAATGGGACCTTATTTGGAAATAAGGTCTTTAATGGGAGGATTAGGGTGGGCCCTAATGCAATCTGACTGACGCCCTCATAAGAAAAGGAAATTGGGCCGCCTACAGTGGGAACACCATATTCATCTCATGTGTCAACTTGCCTAGGCCATAAAGTGACTGGATGTCTGGTCACACATTACTCTGGGTGTGTCTGTGGGGCGTTTCTGGATGCAATGAACATTTGGATTGGGCTGAGTGAAGCCGAATGCCCTCCCCAGCCTGGGCGGTCCTCTTCCAGTCAGTTAAAGGCCTGAATTGAACAGAAGGCTCAGTAATCAGTAAGAGGGTCTCCTGCCTGGTGCCCACAGGCTGGGACGTCGGTATTTTCCTGCCTTCAGACTCAGACTGAAACATAGGCTCTTCTTGGGTCTCAAGCCTACTGGCATTTAGACTGAAGCTAAGTCATCAGCTCTCCTGGGTCTCTTGCTGACTATAGATCTTGAGACTTGTCAGCCTTTGTAATCATATGAGCCAATTCCTTATTTTTAAAAAAATGTGTATACATACATATACCTATATATGCATCTCCTATTGGCTCTGTTTCTCTGGAGACCCCTGACTAATACGCCATGCAAAGACACAGGAAGAACACAGCCACATGCAAGCCAAGAAGAGAGGCCTCAGCAGAAGCCCACCTTGCTCTGACTTCCAGACTCCAGAACTGTGAGGAAACTCATTTCTGTTGTTTACACCCCGTGGTCTGTGGTGTTTTGCTACGGACGCCCCTGCAAATCAATACAGGGCCTCTCTGTCTTCATCTGTGAAGTGGGCACGAGGACCTGTCCTCGGGCTCGTCAGGAGACGCTGTCTGGGCGCGTGTTCTGTGCCCTCAGCAGAGCTCATGTGTCTGGTGTTTGGTGGTCAGGGCTGGGATTAGGGTGAGACAAGTGAGATGTTCACCTCGGCACAGAATTTAAGGGGTGCCAAAAAACTCAATAACCAAGTAAACAAAATATTGAATTTTAAAATAAACACAGGCTGTTGTTTATCTTGCAACACCATGTGAGTATTGTAAAGCGAGAGGTCATTTCCAAAGGCACTGCAGTTTCCAGGCCCGGAGGCCCTCGTGTGCCCTGCAGAGCTGGTTTTTGAGGGTTGACAGGGACATGTGAACAGATCGAGCAATGTGGGGCTTTATATATAATGTTTTAAAAATATTTTTAAAGCTTTATTCGTTTTTTCTACTTGGTTCAAAATATGGGGGGGCTATTTTGGTGTTTTAGGGGTGCACATTTATCCTTCTGTGTCAGGTTCCAACCTGGCTCCGTGCAGCGTAGTTGCTGGCCCTGGGCTGGCCCATCCGCATCCTGCAGGCTCAGCCTACGGAAGTCACGGCAGCACAGCCTCCCCCATGCTGCCCTGCACTGTCCACTTTCACGGGGCCAGCCTGGGTGTTCTCCTTGGAAGGCCTTCCTGGGAACATTGCCCCCAAATGTGTGTGTGAGAGGCTTAAGAATCAGGGGTTGTTTCTCCATAGAGGACCGCATGAGGTCAGTTGGCAGCTCTGGATGAGCTGTGAGGATTGGAGAGTAGTACCGAGTCAATGTCAGTGCCCTCATTTTGAAAACCGAACTGTGATTATGCCAGAGAACGTCCTTGTCTTTAGGAAAGACACTTTGAAGGAGTAAGGGGCTTGAGGTGGACACGTTACTCTCAATTACAGGAGGAAAATGTGTATGCGAGCACAGGTATGTGTGCGTAGAGAAACGAGAATATGAGAAAGCAAATGGGATACAATGGTAACAAGTGGGGAACCTGACTGAAGGCTATACAGGAGTTCTTTGTACTCTTCCTGCAACTTTTCTGTAAGTCCGCAATTAATTCAGTATCCAAAGTTTTAAAAACAGAGCCAGAGGTTTCTGAGGGCTGGCTGCAGATGCTCATGAAGTTCTCTACCCTAGACCTCCTCCACCGCATTCTTAGTCCTTCAGGTGTCAGCCCGCGTCTCCTCCTTACAGAGGCCCTCCCCATCACCTTGTCTAGCATAGCACCGCCCTCCCCTCACCTTTCACGTCACTCAGTTTTGTTTTCTTTGTCACCCTCACTGTCCTGGGAAACTATCTCATTCATTTGCTCAGCGTTTTTGTCCTGCATCCCCTGTCTGCAAATGTCGGCTCCATGAGACTGTCCGTCTTGGTCACTCCTGCCCCTCTGCCCTCTGTGCCTGGCACACAGTGGGTTCTCAAGCAATATCTGTGAACAAGGGAAAGGTTAGATGATCACAGTTCTAAAGGTCAGAAAACCTGGAGTCTTGTCCTTTCTGGTTATCCCCCATGGATTTGCCAGGAGACCTGGGGCAGTGTCCTGCTCGCCCGTGGACCTCGGTTTCCTCATCTGTACCCAGCCCTATAGCTTTTGGATTGCGTGTTGCAGAAAGCCCCAAGGTTCTGCAGAGGCTGAGTCCCCTAGCTGAGCCCCTCCCTGCTGTAGGCAGGGGCCCTTGTCTACCAGCTGGGGTGGACCTGTCCCTGCCCCCAGGCTTGTCACCACCATTCCCTGATAAAGGAGAAGCATGTGGCAGAGAAAATGAGCTGCGTGGCCCTTACCTGTAGGCCAGTGCTCCCAGAAAGGTGGGTCCAGGTAAGAGTGAGTTCAGTTCTCTCCCTGGGCTTCTTTGTAACAAAAATGGGGCAGGTTTTAAGCCCAGCATCTTTGGCAGGAAACAGTATCTGTGTGAAACTCAATAACATTGTCTTGTTTTCATGGTAACCTTCTACTTACAGCAGATGATCCTAGTTTTCCATTTAAAGGAGTGATATAAGGTTTCCTTTTAAAATAAATGTATTCAGGGGTGAAATCCAACCAATGTATTAATTTGTGCATTGCTTTTAGCTTCTGATTGTTGAAAGTGTGAAATATGTGTAGAAGTGAAGATAGCTGCTTGGTGAAGGTGAACCTCGGAGTTGTAAGGCGAATCCCTCGACTGTATGGCACAGCTTTGCGCCTTATGCTTGAGTTTCTTCCACCCACTCCATGCTGTTTTTCATGTTCGGCTCTCCCAAAGGGTCTCCAGAAATGTCTTTTTACAGCTGGTTTGTTCAAATCAGTGCCCTAACAAGATCCACACCGTGCACGTGTCTCATAAGTATCCTTTTACCTAGAGGCTCCCCTTCCTTTTTCATCCTTGCAGGATTTGTTGAAGGAACAAATTTGCCTGTGGCATGTCCCACATTCAGGATTAGGCTGATTGCCTCCCTCATGATGTCATTAAAGCTGTTCCTCTGTTACCTGTAGTTCCTGTTAACTGGGAATTAGATCAGGAAGCTTGATTAGACTCAGGTCCAATTTTTTAAGCCAGATGATTTTAAAAGAAAATATTTAATAAATACTAGAATGGAAAGAGAGTGCACCACAAAGGTGCAGCGAGGCTGGGCACAGTGGCTCATGCCTATAATCCAGGTACTTTGGGAGGCCAAGGCAGAAGGATCACTTGAGACCAGGAGGAGTTTGAGACCAGCCTGGTGGACATGGCGAAACTCTGATTCTATTAAAAATACAAAAATAGCTATGTGTGGTGGTGCATGCCCGTAATCCCAGCTACTCAGGAGGCTGAGGCATGAGAATCACTTGAACCTGGCAGGAAGAGGTTGCAGTGAGCAGAGATCGCACCACTGCACTCCAACTTGGGCAACAGAGGCTGTTTAAAAAAAAAGATTTTAGACAGAGCATGATGGCTCACGCCTGTAATCCTAACACTTTGGGAGGCTGAGATGGGAAGATTAGTTGAGTCCAGGAGTTCAAGACCAGTCTGGTTAACATAGCGAGACCCCCTCTCAAAATAAATAAGTAAGTAAAGGTGGAGCGAGGGTGGAGTTCGGAATGGTCTGGGAATGCAGGAAAGCAATGGAGCAGGTTTAGGCAGCAGACTTACCTCTATAGGTCTGGGTATTGGGAAACAGCCCAGAGGCAGCAGATGACAAGGAAAGGAGGCAGGGAGGCCAGTGAGGAGGTGAGGGCCAGCCCAGGGTGCTGCATTCCTCACCAGTCCTCACCAGTCCTCTTTGAAGGGGATTTATGTGGATATGTGCATGCATGCACGCACGCACACATCTCACACACCACATGTGTGCACATACACACGCACAAGGGGAGGGTTCCTATTTGGCCCCCCCTTGACCTGCATGGCAAGACCCAGGGAGTCAGGATACAGGGGCTAAAGAATTGAGGCCTGTCAGCACAAGAGTGGGGGTTGAAGGGAGCAACTTTCTTCTTTGTCTAAGGAAGGGGCTAGTGAATAGGCACAGCCTGCAACAAAAGGGATTTAGGTTAGACATTGAGAAGGACTTCCAAGTCAGCCGAGGAGAGCCATGTTACGTAGCAGTTATGAAGTGTGTCTCAGAACAAAGCTGCTTCAGTTCAATTCCCTGCCCTGCCATGTTCTATCTGTATAGCCCTGGGCATGTCTGTGGACCTCTCTCTGCCTTCCTTTCTTTATCCTATAGATGAGATAGTAACAGCACCTACCTCATGGGATGGGCCTGAGCATTAAATGAATTAGTCACACATAGAGGAGTGGCTACAAGAACCATTCAGTAGCCCTTCGGTATCACCATTCTTGTTGTGTTGATGGAGAGCTGTGTCACCCTGGAAGTTTTAAAGACAACCACAGCCAGAAACTTTCAAGGCTAGAGGCTTAGAAGGGCAGTTACTGCATATTCGTGATCTTCTATATAGCTTTACACAGTGCAGTCACACAGCATTAGCTCCTTCCATTTGCTTCATCTTCACAACCCCTGGAGATAGATCCTATTTTTCTCCCCATCTTGTGGATTAAGAAACTGAGGTAGGCCAGAAGGTGTGAGGAACAGCTTGTGAGGATCCCTTGGCCAGTGCAAGTCTCAGAGTCAGGACTTCTCATCTGAAGTCCCAGAAGTCCCAGATCTGCAGCTTCCTTGCTGTGTGACCTCAGGGCAAGTCACCTCCCACCTCTGAGACTCCATTCTCCATCTCCAGCAGTGAGGAATGAGGCTGGAGTCTCCGGTGCCTACGTTGTCTGATTTCCTTGCATAGAAGATCTGAACACAAACCCTGATGGTCAAACCCGGTACCATCTGCCCTCCCCATGGCTGAAAGGAAACGTGTCAGAACCCTCAGAAGGGACAACCTATGGGGACTGGCTGTCACTTTGACTGACTGCTAATGTCAGTCCTGCCATCTGGGATGCCATCTGTCCCACAGCCATGACACCTGCAGAGGTACCCAGTTCTAGGGTCTGGCTCTGCCCTGACCCCAGTTGGGGTCACCTTAGCAAGTTCTTGGAAAAACATCCCCCAAACAGCCTCCACCCAGATGCTCAAGAGCTGCTCAGGATCCTATTTCTACCCTCCCATGGCATAACTTGATAAGATTGTGCAATTGTCTTTATACTTCCTGCTGGCCTAGCCTGGCCCAGCCTCAGGGGACAACTGACAAACAGAGGCCAGATGGGAAGCAGACCCTGGCCCCAGATCCCACCCTGGCAGGTCATGTCCCTTATCTGGGACTCAGTTTTATTTGCAAAATAAGGGCAGAGGGATCAAGTGAGCTAGCTGTTCGTTCACTCATTTGGCAGGTATTCATTCATTAACTCCCCCTCTGAGCCAAACCCTATGATTGAGGCACGAGAAATGGATACGCAAACCCCCTATTTGCCCTCCTGTCACTTCCAGTCTGGGATTTTCAGCCCTGCGGGGCTGTGAGGGGCCACAAGCATCTCTGGAGCTGAAACAATCATGGGCAGCTTCCTGGGGGAGGTGGTAGCTAAGTGGACCTTGAAAGGCAAGAAGGAGCAGGGGATATAAGAGGTGTCCTGTGGGCCAGACACTCACAGGTGTATTTTATTTGGTTTTCATAGGATTAGCCTACATATCATTGTAAATTTGAATTTACTGCAAACATATAAAAATCAAGAGCTTTTATGTAAAAACCTGGATTTCTGATATCTGAAAAATCAGAGCCCTTATTCCTGCAGAGCAGCCATCAGCCAGAGCCGAGCCATAGTTGTTCCGTTTGACCAGTGGGAGTGCCCCCATTCTGCCTTGCCTCACCATCCCTCCGAACCTGCTCCCACCGGCCATCCTTGTGTTCGTCACCGTGGATGGAACCTCCATTTTTCTAGTTGCTCAGGCCAGAAACCCAGTCATCATCTTCCACTCCTCTTTTCTCTCTCACCCCCTCATCTTCTTGATCAGACATTTCTACCGGTTCCACTTTAAGAATGTCTCTAGAATCCAACCTCTTGTCCCTACCTTCCTGTCCACCACCCCAGTCCAAGCAACAGTTCCTCCCTGGCCCCTGCTTGGGCCATCGCCCCCTTGTGGTCTCTTTTCTGCACAGCAGGTAAAGTGAGGCCTTGCAGGCCAAGTCTGGCAACTTGGACGCTGGCCCTTTGTGCTCCCTAAGATGGACTTGGGGAAGCTCTTCTCTGCTTTCTTTCCCAGCTCCTGCCCTGAAGTGAGTGCCCAGCCCCTGCCCGCACACTGGGATATTAGTAGCCGTCCTAGGCCTGAGACAAGATGGTGGAACTCAGGATGCCAGCTGCCCGGGAGGCTGGGAGCCCACCACTGTCCTCCAAGACCCAACGCTCTTAGCATCCTGGACTTTCATTTTTCCGTTTGGAAAATAGGGGCACCCCAGCACCCCATCCTCAAAAGGCCAGTGCTTCTTGAGAAGGGGGATTCAGGGTTTTGAAGTTCAGCCAACTCGGTGTGTGTGCCTTCCTGTGCCTTGTATGGCTCGGCACCATTGGAAGACTGCGGATATAAATGACAAGTGATTTATTTTGTTTTCAGCCTCCAGAGCTTCAGCTTTAGAGTCAGATAGGCAGAGCTGGGTTTATATATCATCCTGAGTATCTAACCTTAGCATCTGAACCTCAGTTTATTAATTTGTTAAAAAAAAAAAAAAGAAGCTGGGGAGATAATAATAACTGCTACTTCATAGGGTGATTGTGCAAAGAACTAAGCTGCATAGATCTCCCCACCCATCCCTCCCCTGCTCATGTGAGCTCTCAGAGCAGTGAGGGAGGGATGCAGAGACAGGTCATCCAAGTGCAGGGAAGAAATGGCTGCAGTCCAGTCTCAGGGAACGAAGAGGATGCGGGGAAAAAAGGATGGACTCCTGGAGAAGGGAAGTGTGTCATCCAGAGAAATGATCTAGTTCATATGCCTTCTTGATGGCACAGCCCACTGTGGGAAATCGTTTTCATTTGCTCCCTTGGTTCACAAGGAAGGCCAGCCCCACCAGGCTCCACAGTTTTGTCCACCAACTCCTCAAGTGATGATATCTGGCACAGAGTAAGCCAATCAATGAATGTTGATTGGGTGAAGGAACAAGCCAATGGAAAATTGGCTTCCTAGGGGAGGTGTCCTTTGAGTTGAGCCTTGAGTATTGGGTCCTGTTAGGAAACATGGGTCACTACACAAACTCCCTTGCAATGTGGCCTGTGATGGGGCTGTGTGCAGGGTGGGATGGGGTTAAGGCAACTGGGCACCTGGGCTGGCAGCAGGGGAGAGCCCTAACCGGTCCTGGGCCAGAGGGTTGGGGGAGAGAACAGTTTCATGAACCACAAAGAGAGAGACCTGAGTGCAAACGGCCACCCATCAGGACTGTGGCTGCCGAGGGGCACAGGAAGCAAAGACAGAGCTGAGGCAACAAGTACCCTCACCTACAATTCTCTCCTCCACCTCCTGACCTCCTGCCAGGGCCACTGCTGGCCACCCCATCAGGAACCAGGAGGCAGTGGGAGCCTGGGAGCTGCAGTCCTGGACCCAGAGCGGACTGGGGCATGTGGAGAATAACTGGCCAATGTGTGCAGATTTCCTGGCCCAGTGTGGACAGGCCTGGAGATCTGAGAGGGCTCAGGGGTGTTGTGATGGAGTGGGGGCCACTTGGGGGTGTCAGGAAGCTCAATGCAGAGGGAAGATGTCAAAGGGCCTTGCCCACCTCACCCTGGTCTCCCGTGAGTGACGGTCAGCATGGGAGAGCGGGTAGAATAGGAGAGGCTGCACGGACCCCCAGTGAGCAAGGAGGGGGTCTCATACTGTCACCTGTAGTTCTCCAGGTAGGAGTTGAGTATAGTGTGCCCGTTTTGTGGATAAGACAGATATGGAACAGTGGCTTGCCCCTTAAGCCAGAGGCAGAAGTTGGAGGGTCTCAAGGCCCTAAGACCACAGGCAGATACATCTCAACGGGCAAGGAGAAGGCACATGTTCAGTGAGGCCTAGAGGCCAGACAGAGACTCATTGGCCCTCACTCAGCTTCCAGAGCAAGGGACACCTCTTCCAGTCCTCATTCCCCCAAGCGGGGTCCCCTTCGACGCTGTCCCCCCACTGTGCCTGCTGCCTTCCTCAAGTGTGCACAGTCTCTGAGCTGTGCCCTGCCCTCAAAGGCCAAGTTCACAATGGCATCAGAGTCTCCCAGGGAACAAATGTGTCCTTTCCTTTGCCTGGGCGGCAGTGACTTCATCCCCAGTGGGCTGTGTGAGTCACTGGACTGAGGTTGGAGGGCCAGCCAGTTCCCTGCACAGCCTGGCTTTGGCCTTGTGGCTGGGGAGATAGAATAGCTGAGGGGGTGAAGGCTTCCACGCAGACCTGCCCTCGTTTCCACTGCTCTTGCTGGGGCTCCCTGTGTCCTACAGGGCAACTGGCACTGAGCACCTAACACATGCCCGGCAGTGCCAGGGGGTTTTTAGGTGACAGCTGGTATTTACTGAGTGCACTCTCTGTTTCAGAAACCGTTATGAACTCTCACTTCGTGGACCGGCCATGCTGTCCTGCAGACAGTGATGTTGAGAGGTTAAGTGTTATACCCAGGGTCACACAGTTCTGTAGTATCCCTCATTCCTCATCACGGCCAGGAGGGCAGAGATTTTTATTCTTATTTTGCAAAGGGACAAACTGAGGCTCTGCAAGAGGAAGTAGCTTGTGTAGAGACAAAGGAGTCAAAGATGAGTAAGGAGTGCCCTGTTCTCAAGGATGAGCCCCTGAGGAAGGCAAAGACAGAGTGTGACATGTCCCCAATGAGAGGATGAATGGGTGGATGGACGAATGGACAGATGGGTGGATGGGTGGATGGATGGACAGATGGGGTAGATAGGTGGATAGATGTGTGGATGGATGGACGGATGGGTGGATGGATGATGGATGGATGGGTGGATGGATGGATGGGTGGGTGGATGGGTGGATGGATGGATGGATTAAGGCTCATTTGCAATGAATTCAAATTTACAATGATATGCAGCAACATATGATATGTGGATGGGTGAATGGACAGATGGATGGATGGGTGGATGGATGGACAGATGGGTGGATAAGTGGATGGGTAGGTGGATAGTTGGGTGGATGGACAGATGGATGGATGGGTGAATGGAGTGATGGATGGGTGGATGTGCAGGTGAGGAAACAGATGGATGGATGGGTGGATGAGGGGATAAATGAATGGATGATAGGAAGGAAGATAGATGGATATGTGAATGGATTAATGAATCTATGGATGATTCATTGGAGAGGAAGGTATGTGGATGTGTGAATATATGAATGAGTGAGTAGAGATACAGAGGGTAAGCAGAGGCTGCTTCCACCCACAAAAGACACTGCGAAAACTTCCCCTATTAGGAGGACAGGCCAGAAAAACATTTGAATGGAGGCCCTAGTCTGTGTGGCACAGGGAACCGAGGCCTGTATGAAAAGTGATAGGGAAGTAATGTCCAAGGGAGAGTTTCCTTAGGTCAGTGGGGTTCCATGATGGAATGGGGAAGCTTAAAGAAAAAACAAGGAATGGGGAGCCTTGAAAGGTAGTGGGCTTCACATCACTGGGGGTGTTCAAGCAGAAGCTGGGCAGCCACTCCCGCTGCATGCTATGGAGGAGCCCCTGTGGCAGGTGGAGGTCTGCTGTGGTGGCTTGTGAAACCTCCTCTGATGACAAGGAGGGAGAAGAATTTGGGTTTCCAAGTCCCCCAGGGAGGCCACAGCCTTTGTAGAAACCTATCTTGCTTTGGGATTAAAAGTTCTTTCCTGGCTTGGGGGATGGAGAAGCATGCAGCTGCTAATCCTTGGTGTGGGAATCAGGCTGGAATCCGAGACAGATTTCCCATTCTGCACAGGCCAGGGCAGGGGGCCTGGGGACAGAGCAAGGCTTTGGAGCCCTGGCCCCACCCTCCCTGTTTCTGCAGACAGGTGATGGCCCTCTCTGAGCCTCAGTTTCCCCCTGGTGAAATGGAGACCCTGCTGCCCACTCTATATGATGCCCAGGGCCCTGCTGGGTGCCAGGTGCTGGGTGCACCTGCCCTTCTGGGGGACTTCCTGGGGGCCGTAGGTGGGGAAAAGTAGATCTGTGAGCGTTGACCTTAATCTGTGAGTCATTATCCCTGGGGGCCCTGCCTGGGAAGCCCCAGCTGCCTGGGCTGGGCTGGGCCTGGGAGCAGCTGGCGGGGACCAGGGTGGGGGCTCAAGCTGGGGCCTCAGTCTGGAAATGCCCCAGACCCAGCCTGGGCCCAGACCCCAAGGCCCTCAGCTGCTCAGAGACTCCAGCCCTTCATCCCACCCCACCCCATCCCTACAGAGAGGAGCCAGCTTACACCCTGACTCCAGCGTGGGCTCTTAGAGCCAGACTGCCAAGGTTCAAATCCCACCTCCACCAATTCCTAGGTCCGTGACCTAGGGTAAGTGACTTCCCCTTATCTGTGTCTCAGTTTCCTCACATGTAAACCAACACGAATCATAAAATCCACTTGATAAGGACATTGGGAGAACTGGGTGAGTTCGTTCTGGGCCTGAGGAGGGCTTAGGCCAGTAGCCTGAGGTGAAACTAAGGCCGGAGGGGGCTGACCACACCCAGCATCAAACAGCAAAGAAGTGGCCCAGCCAGGGCTGGAAACCATCTCACCCACCAGCTGGAGACCCTCGGGGCCAGCCACTGTCTAGAGGATCAGCCCTGATTTTGTCTTTATTTTGCTTTGTGTCAACCCCAGGCTTTCCCTGGGAGTGAGGTGGCAGAGCAGCCCCTTCCTCCACCCTCATCTTGGCCAGCCGGTCGGTGGGCAGGGCTGCAGGCTTTGGGCTGCGGGGCGGGAGTTGGGTTTAGGCCTCTGGGGAAATGGGGAGGATGTGGGCCCGCCCTCGCCTCCCCGCCCGCCTCCCTCTCTCTGAGCTCGCCTCTCCCATCCCAGGCCAGCCTCTGGACACAGGGCCGGCCCCTGGGCTCCGGCAGCTGAGCTTTTCCTCACCGGCGGACGCCCCTCACCCATCCCGCCCTGAGTGACTCACTGCTCCCCTGGCCTGCAGCCACCACTGTCTCCTGGCAGGAGGCAGCGCAAGGTTGTGCAGAAGCCACAGGGTCTAGTGTGTGAGGGCCGCTTGGCCAGGAAGGTCTGGAGCAGCTAGACAGGACCAGGGCACAGAGGCTGGCTGGCAGATAGTGGGGCCTGTGGCTCAGCCCTGCAGTGGCCGGTGGCAGCTGGTGCCTCCCCTTTCCCCTGACTTTGGGAGCTTTTCTTCCTTCTTCCCACCATGAAGAAGGAAGGGACTTGAGAATCTGTGAAGAGAGCCGGTCCCCGGCCAGGAGACGCTGGGTGGTGGGGCAGTGGTGGTGGGCCCCTCAGCCACTCGCTCCTCCACTGAGCCAGGCATGAAGGGGGATGGCAGTGCCGTGTGGAGCCTTATGTGGAAGTACTGCATCTCTGTGAGGACACTCAGGTACCGGGACGCGTGCGTGGCTGCTCTGCCTGGCTGTCGACTATTGGGCTGGACGGTTTGCATGGCTGTACAGGGTCCAGGAAGGAGCTGGGATGGAGGCAACCAGAGCAACTTTCAGTCTCTGGTGAAGCGGGAGGAAGAGAGTGGAACAATGGCCAGGGGGTGTGCAGCATTTGCCTGGGACCCAGAGCACCCATTCAGGAAAGGAACACCAGGGGCAGGTACAGCATGTGTTACATAACATGCTGGCACAGGGCACAGCTGTGTGACCCTGGCCCTGCCCCACAGCCTCTCTGAGCCTGTTACCCACCAGCAAAATGGGGCTCACACTCGTCCCTTCAGCGCTTGGTGGAGTGATTCCTTCGTGTGACTGTAAATGTCAGTCACTGAGTGGCTGAGGGCTCAACCCGGACTCAGGCACCAGGCTGCCCAGGTTTAATGCTGGCTTTGGCATTGTTAGTGGTATGAAGTGGCTTCACTTCTCTAGTCAAAGTTTCCCATCTGCAGATCCTTTCAGGATTGTTGTGAGGATTTAGTGAGGTAATACATACTAAGATCAGGGCCCGGCGCGGCGCCAGCATGCAGTCAGTGTTGGATACGATGACCCTTGCCGTTGAGCTTTCTCCCCAGCTGGACAGCTGTGGGGGGCGGTGGGGGTGTCTGGAATGGTGCCTGTATGGTGGGAATGAAAGGGTGGAGCAGCGCTCCTTGGCCCCCTGGGGAGGGGACACCACCCGTGATCGTTCCAGCCTCTGCAGCTGTCAGAAGGAAGGAGACAGGGGCTCAGGAAGCCAGGTCCCGTGTGATCTTAGGCAAGGCTGGGGTCTCCTCATCTGTAAAGGGGAACTATATGGGGCCAGAATTTGTATATGGAAGGGCTTAGAGGCAGCCACCTATTTGGAAGATGTGTTTGTACTTGGATACCGCTTAAGGGCGTATTTTTTTATTTAAAAGGGTGGACTTGCAACAGGTATGGGATTGAAAGATTGTCCCTCTTTCTGCCCTCACTATCTGGTGTATAAACTTTTATAAAAGTTCCTTCTTTCCTTCTTTCCTTCCTTCCTTCCTTCCTTCCTTCCTTCCTTCCTTCCTTCCTTCCTTCCTTCCTTCCTTCCTTCCTTCTTTTTTGCCTTTCTTCTATTTATCCTTCTTTCCTTGCTTCTTTCCTTTCTTCTTTCCGTCCCCAAATACTTGTGACAGCTTACAGAAAATACCTGAAATAAAATAATTAATAAAAAACATCACAAGCCAGGCATGGTGGTGCGTGTCTCTAGTCCCAGCTATTCGGGAGGCTGAGGCAGGAGGAATGCTTGAGCCCAGTTCAAGTGTAGTGTGCAATGATCATGCCTGTGAATAGCCACTGCACTCCAGCCTGAGCAACACAGTAAGACCTCATTTCTAAAAACAAAAAGAATCCGGAGTGGAAAAAGCACAATTTAGAATAGGATGTCATGAGTTAGGGTAGAAAAATAGAACAGAACAGATATATGCAGGGTCCTGAGGTTCTTCTGTTGGGGCAAA
Source organism: Theropithecus gelada (assembly GCF_003255815.1). Classification (NCBI taxonomy): domain Eukaryota; kingdom Metazoa; phylum Chordata; class Mammalia; order Primates; family Cercopithecidae; genus Theropithecus; species Theropithecus gelada. The sequence continues at coordinate 51,775,515 of NC_037669.1, forward strand.
AATTGCCAAGTTTCCTGGCAGCCAAAGGGAAAGGGGAAACCCAGCCACGCAGTTTACTCTCACTGTAATAAGAAACCATAATTACAGTGGCCACAGTTGTCTCGCTGCTCGGTGAGAGTGTCTGGGGCCCTGGGCCTCAGCCTCAATGGCGGGCCTTGGGCCTGGGCAGGTTTGAGGGAGCAGGGCAGACAGTGAGGGCTGAAGTGTTCTCTTGGGACAAGGATGCCGGCTGGCTGTGGGAAAGGAGAGAGGCAGAGTTCAGCCCTGGAGTGAGTCAGCGGCTGCCTGCCCCTGCCCCAGACCCCGGGATAGACCTCCTGGGTGGGTGACTTGGGAGCTGGGCCAGGCGGTGGGTGAGTCCTGGACTTCGGTGAGTGCTCCATGTGCTTTTCCTTGTGACCACAGCTGTATTTTCCTGAGTCCCATTCTGTCCCAAGGTTTCCAGGGATTGGCACTTTGGAAACCTCAGGACTTGTTGACAGAATGCAGAGGGCTCAGCACTGGGAGACCCACCATGCCCTGTCCAAGGGTGATTCGCTCGCTCCCTCTTGGCTGCTGTTTGCCCACATGGTCTGTAGGAGAAGCAGCAGCGCCTCACAGAGGCTGGCATACTGGCCTCTCTGTGCCTCAGTCTCCTCATCCACGAAGTGTGGGGATAATGGCATGGCCACCTGACAGGGCTGTGGGGCGGGGCCTTACAGGAGGGTTTGTGGCTGTCATGTGGTGATGAGCAGGTAGCTTCACAGGGGTGTCACGAGCACTGGCAGGTGGCCTCCTCACCACCAATGAGAGGAGAGTGGCAGGGTGGGTGTGGGCACCATAATTGGCACTGGGTTTGTCCCAGACCCACTCTTAGCACCCATAAGTGCCAGGCACCCCTGTGGTTAGCTGGGGAGGATGGGCCTTGGGCTCCAAGAGAAGCACTCTGCCCTCCTGACCCCTACCCCATTCTGTTGAGAGCCCCCGAAAGGACTAAGGCCACGCCTCAACCAGCCAGCCAGCCAGAAGCAGGCCCTCTGCAGATCCCAGCCCCCTCAGCTGCCAGGGAAGCCCTGAGTCAGCAGGTCTGTGGCCTGAGGCGGAGCTGCCGGCAGCCACAGGGACAGATTGGAGGGTTGTGATCGGACAGCGCATAGTTTTCCACTTGCGTCTTCAGATTCCCCTCCGAGTGAGCCTATTGCCCTGGCTGGGTCCCATTCACATCTGGAAAAGCGAGAGGTGTGTGTGGAGCAGCTGTGGGCCTGCCAGCCCTGGCCCTCTGCCTAGGGGTTTGGTGATCACAGTCAAGGAGGCAGGAAAAGGGTCTCTGGAACTTTGGCCCGAGGACTCTGAGAGGCATGATCCTGGCTGCAGGCTGTATCCTGGACAGAACAACTTGGGAGCTGGGTACCCCAGGGTTTAGAGCCCACAACGGTAGGTTGTGAGATGTGCAGCCCTCAGGCAAGTTGCTAAACCTCTCTGGGCTTGTTTCCTCACCTGTAGAGTGTGGGGGGAGCCATGACAGCTGAGCGGGCTTCTTGGCAGGTCACCACTGGGTTCTGTTGGCTTGGCATCCAGCAGGGTGCGTGGTTGTGGCACCCACTCCTTGTCCTCTGAGTCTCAGCATGGGGGCTGGGGCAATAGCATGATGAAGTGAGAAGCACACAGGCTCAGAAGTCAGGCCGACCTGAGTTCAAAATTGGGCTCAGCCCCTTCCTACCTTGAAAGTGACTTTTAGAGATGTTCTGAAGCTTCCATGAGATGATGCCTGGAAGCCTGCCCTGGCTGCAGTAGGTGCTGCTGAGGCATTGGCTGTTTGTATAACAGGCAGCCTCCCTGATCCTTTGTTTTCCCACCTGTGAGATACGTGTGGGGATACAGTAGTTCTGGAGGGTGGATGAGACCCTTTAACAAGCTCCCCGCCCCTCACCTCCCTGCCTCTTCCCTGGCTGGCCTTTCTCTGGGCACTCACCTCTGGGCCCCTGGCAGACAAAGGCCTTGCTCTGGGTACAGGGCAGTGCCCTGATAAATCCACAGCCCCTCTCAGGTCAGGCAGGAAGATCACTTTTGCATCTGGCATTATATTGGAAAAGAAAGATCGTTTTGTGCCTTGAGAGCCAATGGGGCGTTTGAGCCTCTTGATGGGCCAGGGCAGCTCGCTCGGAACACATGGGGCCCAGGGTGCTGGTTGGTGAGGAGTGGGGTGGCCTTGGCTGCCCTGGCCCTGCCCCCCTCTGGCTTCCCACCGTGGCTGCATCTGGGCAGGAGGGCCGTGAGCAGCTCAGCTGGCAGCCGGCCTTTGAGAGCTTCCAGGGAGCTTCCTGGACAATTAGCCATCTGATGCCTCTCTGCAGGATGGCCAGCGGGTGTTCCTCTTGGGACAGAGCGCTCACCACCTCCCAGCCTGGGCCATGCCTAGGCAGCTCTGATGCGAGGACATTTGTTCCCACTTGGAACTGGCACCATCCTTCCTACGGTGCCCGCTGCCACCCACCCACACACTGAAGTGGCCTGGCCCTGCGCTCTGAGCCTCACAACCCATCTGCTCCCCAGCTCTGGACAGCCTGCAGAGACCAGAACTCCCTGAGGCTGAGGAAGGGGTCACCAGCCTCTTCCTCACCCATGCCTTCTGGACACACCCTGGCCTGTGCTGTCTATCTCCGGGAAGAGCCCAGAGCTGAGTTTAGGATGGGCAGGAGGTCCTGGGCAGAGCAGAGCAGAGCCGCCACTTCTCTGGCTCCGGGTACTGCCTGAGCACACATAAATTCCCTCATGGCTGCTTTCCCCTTTCACTCATGGGCCTCCCCATTACCTCAGCCCTGCCAGCCTCACCTCCCTCTCCTCAGTTTCCATCTCTGCTAGTAGCTGCTGCCCCCTCTCCCTGCATTGAGTCTTTGTGCAGGGGATGAAGACCCACTGTGTGCCTGGCACTGTGCCAGGCGCTAACTATGTGTTCCCACATCCAGCCAGCTAGCGCCCACCCTGTGAGGGGCACTGTCTCACAGCACAGAGGAGGACCTGAGTCCAAGGCTTTTCGTTATTGGTTTCCTCACTGGAGTTGTGGGTGAGGCTCTTCTTGGCAAGCACCGCAGGGCAGCACTTGTTGTCAAGAGCTCAGAGCCCAACAGCAAGGCGGCATGGGCATGAGCCACTCTGGTGCATGGGAAGAGGCTTTCTTCCGTTGGTCAGCAAGCAGTTTGCTGAGCACCTATTGGGTGCTGACCCGGGCTAGACCCTGGGGATACAGCAGTGAGTGAGGGGAACACTCGGGCCTCCTGGAGCAGATAGATGTTCAGGTGAGAGAGAAATGATAAAGAGAAAATAAACAAATGAAGATGCCTTCAGGCAAGGATCAGTGCCAAGAAGATAAAACTGGGAGGGATGATGGAGTGATCAGGGGAGAGGGAGCCACATGGCCTGGGGAGGTCAAGAAAGGCCTCTCCCAGTGGCGATCAGTGGACAAATACATAAACACAAGGTGGTCTGTCCATAGTGTGGAGTATTATTCAGCCATAAAAAGGAATGAAGTTCTGGCACATGTTACAGCACAGGTGAACCTTGAGGACATCATGATAAGTGAAAGAAGCCAGACACGAAAGACCACAAAGCGTATGGTCCCGTTTCTAGGAAATGTCCAGAACAGGCACATCTATAGAGACAGGAGGTAGGTTTGTGGTGATCCAGGGCTGGGGAGGGGTTCTTTTTGAGTGATGAAAATGCTCTAAACATAGATAGTGGTGACGGTTGCACCCCTCTGGGAATATACTATTAATAAAATCATTGAACTATACAATTTAAATGGGCGAGTTATATAGTGTGTGAATTATATCTTAATAAGACTGTTTGAAAAGAAAACAAAGGCCTGTCTGTGGCGGTGGCCTTACATTGAGAATGACAGGGAGGAGTGAGTTTGTAAGGACCTTAGGGAAGAGAGGGCAGAGAGAGCAGCCGGTGTGAGGACCCTGAGGTCTGTGTGCACCTGCAGGAGAAGCATGGAGGAGGAGGCCAGCAGGGGTCGGGAGGGAGGGAGGGAGGAGCAGGCTGGCAGGGGTTGGGAGGGAGGGAGGGAGGAGCAGTCCCCGTGGTGGCAGGGCTAGATCCTAGAGAGGGCTTGAAAGTTGACTGGGGCGGGAGAGCCACGGCTGGGTAACATCGCTGTGCTTTCTGTTTTAAAACCGTCACCCAGACTGCTGTGAGGAAATGAGACTGTGGAGAGGGAGTGGTGGGGCATGGGGGGCAGGGAAGGCCGGTTGAGATGTGGCGGCCGGCCGCTGTTTAGATGAGAGATGACAATTGAGATCCAAAGAAGGAGACAGACAGACTGGCCGGCGGTCGCACTGGGAATTCAGACAGGGACAGAGCACTCCTGGCGGGGAAGAGGCTTCCTGGAGGAGGGGCCTGGGCCTGGACACTGGGAATGTCAGGATGGGCTGGTGGCGGCTCTCTAGATGGCACCCCTATGGGGGATGTGGGGTGCCCTGCCTGGCCATGGGGAGACAAGGCTGGCCACCCTACCCTGGCACCCACCCTGGGTACCCTTTGGGCCCAAGCTGCTAAGTAAGTAGGGCACCCTCTCTCCAGGGACCCCGTCACACTGCCTTTGTGCTGCCGGCTCCGGCTGGCCCTCCGTGAGAGTGCAGTGCCCGTGTGGCCAGGGACCCAGCAGGGGCCTGGCACTCTGAACAAACCAGCCTGCCTGGAACTTGAGTGGCCCTGAAACACAATCAGCCACCAGAGACTAGCCAGGAGGTGGTTGTATTATTTATTAACTGGGGCTTGCCCAGTGAAGCCATTTGGGCTTGCCAGACCTGGAAGAAGCCCCCTCAGCAGTGCCTGGGGGCCTTTTGGAGGGCAGGCGGGTGGGGGCCCCGGGGTGCCTGGCATGCTCTCCCCTGGGTGTGGTTTCCTGGATGCCGACTGAGCAGGGAGGAAGTCAGACGTCAGGACCTGCTGTGGGGATGGACCCACAGCTCATCCCCTGGGGCCGCAGAGGCAGGCCAGCTGCTGGGGTTCCAGGGACACCTCCGCCCCCTCCACTTTGAGACTGTGAGTACCACCCACCTGGCCCGGGGAGGGGACCTCAGCAGCCCTGAGAAACCTGTGAGGGGCTGGCGACTGTCAGGGCAGCCTGCCGTGGTGAGGGTCTTGGGGGCTGTCGTCAGAGTTTTCACTGTTTCTCAGAGCTGTATTCTGTGACCCATTTCTCACTGCCTGGAATGCACACAGGCCCGCCCTGGGCCCAGGAACACCAGGTGTTTCCCCACAGCAGCAAGGGGAAGTTCTTTAGCTCCCCTGCGCATTAGACCAGCCCCAGACCCTGTTAGGACTGAGAACCAGGGCCCCGCAGACCACCTGGATGGCTGGGAGTGTTGGCTCTGCCTAGGGCCCTCACAACCACCCTGAGAAAGATGGACTTTTGACAATGCCCAGTTTACAGCCAAGTAAACTGAGGCCCTCAGAAGTCACACACCAGTCAGAAGTCCTCAGAGGCCCTCAGAAGTCACACAGTTGCCCACGGCTCCTAGAGCATAGTTGGTGTGTTTCCTTCCCACACTGCTGCTCCCCTCAACCCTATGTTGCATAAACTTTGAGCAAATGGAGTTTTACGACTGAGGGAATACAAGGCTTCCCCAAGCTGTGCTGAGGAGACACTGCCTTGCACAAGTCTTCCCTGCCCCAGGCTCCCTGGGGCCATTTCCCATCTGGCAGTGCCCCAGTGTGTGTCCCCCCAGGAGACTCTTGACCCACTGACAAGTTCAGTTTCTTTCTGAAATGATCCAGAGTAGAACCTTGAGGATCTGCAGATCCCTGGGGCTGGGAGGGTGTTGGGGGATGGTCTCTGGGTTCTGAGCTGTAACCCCTGAGCCCGACCTCTTGGGGTCCTTGGGCCAACAGACCCTGGCTCACTGGGGTCATCAGGGAATTCTACAGATGGGTCAGAGGAGGCTTTTGCCAACCCAGCCTCAGGGAGCAGTCTGGGAGCTCTCACTCCTGTTAGCCAAGCCTCCCCCACCCCAGCCCTGGCTCTTGGGGGCAGGCAAGATGGATAGCCCTTTCCTTAGGACTGGAGCCCAACCCGCGGCAGATGGAAAAAGTGAGGCCCAGTGATAAGGAAGTAATGGGCACCTTCACTCCTGGCCCCACGCTGCAGACAGAAGGCTGCTCAGTGCCCTGAGGGGTCAGTCAGTCTGTCTCAAATCCCAGCTCCCCAGTGTGTCCCAGCCGTGTGACATGGAACAGATGTCCCAATATCTCTGGGCCTGGGTTTCCATATAACCCACGGTGAAAGTCCCCCCTTCCGGGGTTGTTGTGAGGCTTACGTGGGGAAGCAGGCCTCGATGGGGAATCTCCCTGTAGGCGTAGGTGACTCCGGATTCCCATCTCACTGAGAGATTTACCAGGGCACAGTGCCCCTCAGGCTGGGTTAGGGGAGGCTTGATGACCCTAGTGAACCAGGGGCTGTTGGCCCAAGGACCCCAAGAAGTCGGGCACAGGGGTTACAGCTCAGAGTCCAGGGCTCTGGCCTCCAGCTCAGCTACCTCCAGCAGGAACCTGCCTTTGTTGGACTCCAGGGTGCAAGCTGGGGAGCCTGGCCAGATGGCTGCCCACACCTGTGTTCAAGGCCCAGCAGAGGCACAGGGCAGAGCAGGGCCCCTGCTGCCTGCCTGGGGACCTCAGGGGCGCCCATCCTGAGGCCTCCTGTCCTTACCTGTGAAATGGCCAGGTGTAACCAGGAGCCTTTAAGCACTCCATGACTCTGTGCAGAATTTCATGCACATCATTCATTCGTTAATGTAGTCATTCGACAAACATCTATTGGGCACCTACTGTGTACCAAGCACTGTCTTGTCTCTGAGAGTACAAAGGTGATAAACCAGATAAACCATCCCTGCCCTTCTTGGTGTTGGGGAGGTAAGTGATATATGAGTAACGCAATGCATGCATGATAGGTCATGGTGGGGACATGTTCTGTGAAGGCGAGTAGGGCAGAGGAAGGAGATAGGCAAAAAGGAGGGGTAAGCGGTTGGTTTTTTTTTTTTTTTTTTTTAATTGAGATGGAGTCTCGCTCTGTCACCCAGGCTGGAGTACAGTGGCGCAATCTCGGCTCACTGCAAGCTCCACCTCCTGGGTTCACGCCATTCTCCTGCCTCAGCCTCCCGAGTAGCTGGGACTACAGGTGCCTGCTACCACGCTCTAGGGCTAATTTTTTGTATTTTTAGTAGAGATGTTTTACCGTGTTAGCCAGAATGGTCTCGATCTCCTGACCTCATGATCCACCGACCTCGGCCTCCCAAAGTGCTGGGATTACAGGCGTGAGCCACCGCGCCTGGCTGGTTGTATTTTATTTTAATGGACACATGTCAGCTATTAGAAAACACCTGCAGGCCATCAGGCAGCTGAGGGCTGGTTGGAGGGTCCACACTGTGGCCTTCACTCCCTGAGTCCCTTGTGGGCCAGGCCAGTGTGAGCTGTCCTCTGACCTGCTTGCAAGGGTGAGCTCATTAGCCCCATCTGAGGGACTTGCAAACCAATGCCCAGAAATCCCAACCAGTGTAACTCCAGTGGCTTCTGGGAAAGAGGTGAGGGGACCCCGCCAGCAGAATGGATATCTGGACTGTACTCAGTGTGTGGGAGCATCGAGGTGGTTATCAGCTGGGCCTGGGGTGCGGTCAGGCTGTGGTTAACAGCCCAGACCTTGGGAGGCCAGGGCAGGCGGATCACTTGAGGTCAGGAGATCAAGACCAGCCTGGTCAACATGGTGAAACCCCATCTCTACTAAAAATACAAAAATTAGCGGGCGTGGTGGCAGGCGCCTGTAATCGCAGCTATTTGAGGGGTTGAGGCAGGAGAATCGCTTGAACCTGGGAGGCAGAGGTTACAGTGAGCCTAGGTTGTGCCACTGCACTCCAGCCTTGGAGACAGAGCAAGATTATCTCAAAAAAACAAACAAAACAAAACAAAAGAGGCCCAGACTTTGGTGGGAGTTTCTGTTCCGCTGCTTTCGTAGCTAATGTGACCTGGGGTGTGTTGGGTGCCATCTCTGAGCTTCAGTCGGTCAGTGAGGGCTCTCTTAGTTCCAAGTGACAGAAAATCCGAACCTATCAGGCATAAGCAGAAAAGGGGTTTCGTTGCCTCCTGGAACTGCAAAGTCTAGAGGGTAAGCTAGCTTCAGGAATGGCTGAATCGCAACGTTCGTTTATGCATTTGGACTTCTCAGCTCTTACCTCTGCTTTCTTCCCTACTGTCTTCACTGTGAGGCAGGCCCTCTCCATGCGGGCATCCCTGGCTCTGTGCCCGGCATGTAGCAAGTGCTCAGAAAACATTAGACATTTCCTTTCATTCAGTCGTCGCCAGCCCTGTGACAGGCCAGCTGGAGGGCCCAGGCTGTGGTGAGCAACACATCATTTCTGTCTTGGGGATGTTCACAGTGCTCTGTGGGAGAAGGGACTAGAAAAGAGGAAATGACTACATAGGGCACTCAGGGCTGAGAAGGGGGTGAGCTCTGAGGCCTGTGGGAGCCCAGAGGAGGGACAATGGAGTTTTTATATGGAGGGGTTCCCCGAAGGCTTCCTGGAGGAGGTGGCAGATGAGCTAGATTTTAGGAGCAATGGAGGAGGTAGCCTGGTGAGTGGCAACTAAGGGAGCAGGGGCCTAGGATCGGGTTCAGGACTCACACCCAGTGGGGCTGACCTGGCTGTGCTAGGTTCTTGGAAGTCCTGGCTGAACTCAGAGAATTGGTTCTTGGGCCATGCTGGGGGTGGAGGCGAGTAAGCCTACATGTAGGTGAAAGGTAGCCCCAGCAGCAAGGCTGTAAGGAAAAGAGAGAATGAGCACTGAGTGAACACCTACTGTGTGCCACCCACCCTCCATATGTTGCCTCATTCTGGCCACTCCACAGCCTCTGGTGGTGCCTCATGCCCACTTTGCAGAGAATGAGCCAGAGGTTCTGATCAGGTACTGGAACAAACCACCCTTCCAAGTGAGTCCAGGAAACCATTTCCCCCATGAACTTAGAATTTGAGACTCACTCATTGGCCAGGCTCAGTGGCCTCTGTTCTGCCATCGAGAGGCTGCTGGGATGCTACCCATGGCATGGCAGGGACAGATGGGGAAGTCACCGCGTTCAAAACAGTCATGTGTTGAAACACCTCCCCAGCCTCTGATCTACCGGTAGTGGCAGCGGAAGCAAACACAGCAAATCTGAAACCCGATGCCTACAAAACAGGAGTGTGAAGTGTGACACCAGAGGCCCCCACACAGAAGTGGGTGTGGACGGCCACCTGCCTGTGAGCAACCAGGGGAAGCCAACTTGGTGCTGAGTTTACACAGTGAATGTTAAAAAGACTTCTAAGCTGGTCCCAGTGTATTCACACATAGTTGAGAAAGGCCAGGGAGGATAACAAGGGCTAGAATATAGGGTCAGCTCCCTACAGTTGCTGTAACCCCCTGGGCAGCTCCCTTTACTTCTCTGAGCTTCAGTGACCTCCTCTGTAAGTGAGGATAACATTTCCCAGAGTGAGGATTAAATAACACCATACATGGACATGCATGGTGTCGATGACCTAGCAATGGCTCAATGAGTGTCAGTGATGATTATCCCCATGTAAAATAAATTTGAATTTAAAATTTTAAAAATGGTCATTTTTGCATCCATGGACTTGAGCCAAATGGGAAATGGTTTGGTTCAGCCTCTAAGCCCCTACAGGTACACACTAGGTCTTTCAGCCTTGTGTCTACTGGTACGCCTGGGGCTCAGGAAATGCACACGGTGTGTTAAAACCAAGTTTGAATTTGTCAAATCCCAAGTCAGTCCAGGATGTTCATTTCTTAAATGATACAGTGAGAGAAAGTTTTTTGAAGATGAAAAAGAAAAAAAAAGTGAATTTCACTCTGGAGAAATAAGCAGAGTGATGGAGGTAGATGCCACTGACAGAGTGGAGGAGGAAGCGTGGGGAGGCTTCCAGGAGGAGGCGAGCTCTAGTCAGCAGGCACCGGTCAAGTGGGGAGTAGAGGAGAGTTTGGGTAGAAACTGTAGGTCGAGTCCCCATGGTGTGTTTGGGAAACAGCAGTCTTGGGTGATACCTGTATGGAAGGGATGAGGGCCAGAGTTCAGGACAAAAAGGAAGGCAAGTGGGACCCAGAGCCCAGGGTGCTGGCCTCCCTGCAGGCACAGAGGAGCTGCCAGGAGCTTTTGAGCAGGGAGTTTTATTAACCAGTATTTGGTTGATTAAAAAAAAGAGGCACCTCAGACTGGCTTGACTGGCTTAAGGTAAAGGCTGAATTTATTGCCTTCTGTTTCTGAAACAGACAGGACTTCAGGTACAGTTGGATTTGGGGGCTCAAACCATGACTCCAGACACCGGCCTCTTTTTCTCTTCTTCCATCTCTTTGACTTCATTCCCAGACAGCCTTTCTGCCCTGATGGCCTCAACAGCTCCAAGTCGACAATTGTCATATCCAGGCAGAAACTGTTCTGACAGAATCAACTCTCCCTGGTTAGCTTAGACCACATACCCATCTCTGGACCAGTCACTTGAGCAGGGGGGATGAGCTACTCTCTCTGATAGACCAAGCTTGGTACTGCATTCAGCCCTGGAGGTAGCTGACCCAAATTAGATGGACTGGGAATGGAGGATTGGGTTCCCCAAAGAAAATTGGGATGTCTTACCAGAAGTGAGAATGGAGGCTGGTCAGGCAGAAACATCCTGCATCCACCACTGCGACCTGCTAAGACTTGTGGGCTGGTCGATCCGCTACTGTGACCTGCTAAGACCTGACGGCTGGCCAGCTGAGCCATGTGATCTGCCATGCATCATCCCTTCAGGTCAGCCCCATGAGGTAGAGTTTGTTATGATCCCTATTTTGCAGATGAGAAAACTGAGGCTTAGAGAGACACAGTCAGTTGCCGAAGGTCACACTGTTAGTAAATGTCCTCAAATCCCAAATCAGCTTGACCTGAAGCCCAGAATCTTAACCACGTGCTCCACTGCCTTACAGCAATCAGCAAAGAGTTTGAAGAGGATGCCTAGGGAGCTTGGATGGAGGACAGGCTGGCAGAGGAGACTGGAGGCAGAGGATGGGAGTAGGAGGCAGGTGCCACACTGGCAGAGAGGAGGGATCCTAAGACATAGAGCTGTGGTGTGCTAAAGCCTGGCTCTCAACGCACTGTCAGTTTCACTTTTGTTGTTGTTTCCTTGTATAGATAAGATAGCTGATATCTAATCAGCAAAGTACACACACACACACATATATATATACACATACTAATTATTATGCCTACTGGTTTCTGCTTGGGGTGATCTTAGCAGGAGGATGTGAGGGATGAGGGTCCTGAGCCTGGAAGCTGGAGTTATGCTTGGGCTGCGGACACCTGGGGCATTTCTGGGGGAGTTTCCCGGGGAAGTGGTCAAAGGGAGTTGGCCGCCCACCTGGCTCAGGGCCAGGGCAGAGAGCGGCTAGGATGGGGAAACAGCCACTCTGCACTTCCCTTTTCAGCCCTAAGGCTTCTCAGGCAAGGTCCACCTCCCTGATGACATTACAGCATGTCAGAAATCAGCCTGCCCACACCCTCACGACACAAAGGGGAAGTCAAGGCAGCAGGCCACTTTAGCTTCACTGCCACCACATGGAGAGGTGTGGCAGTCTGGGCACCCGTCCTGGATTGGCTGTCGCCGCACTGTGTGACCTAGGGCGAGTCACCAGGCCTCTCTGGGCCTCGGTTTGACATCTGCAAAATAGACCTATGAAGACAGAGCAGGCATATGAACAAACCTTTGCAAGTGACCTGACCCAGTGCCAGGCACTTCACGGGCTGTCAGGATTCCTTCCCTGTGTGGTGATCTCTTGGAATCACAGCCTTGGAACCCTGGAGGGGAGAAGGGCTGTCGATCTCAGAAAAGCAGGCCAAGACCCAGCTTTGTGGTATACAAGCCACGTGGCCTTGCACAAGTCACTTCACTTCTCTGGGCCTCCATTGCCTTATCTGGAAAATGGCTTAATAACCACCCCCTCATGCACGAATGAGAGGGTTAACTGAAAGCTTAGCCCCGAATGGGTTTTGCTGGTGTATCTGGTTCCCACTGGGTTAGCCGGATATCCCCTCCTCTGTGAGCTTGGCTCCTGCCCTGGAGCCAGATCAACAGCGTTGTTCTACCAGTAATTCAACCAACGAATATTGACTGTGTGCCCAGCACCGCTCAAAGCAGTGGACACCAGTGCGAGACCCCCTCCCTCACAGAGCTGGCATTTGGGGGTTGGGGGAGACAGACAGGTGACAAGTAAACAAACAATCAAACAAGAGCATTTCCAACATCACAGTCACGAAAACGAAGCAGGAGGCTGCGGTGGGGAGCTACTTGGCGCTGGTCAGTGAGGGCCTCCCTGAGGAGGGCACCTGAGGGCAAGAAGGAGGTGGCCAGCAAAGATGGGGGCTGGCCTGGTGGCAGAGAGAAGAGGAGTGTGGACAGCCCCCTGGGGATTCAGGCTCAAAGGACAGAGGGTTTGGAGGCTAATGGCAGCACCCTCAGAGAGGACGTCTGGGCAGGCGTGGACAGTGGACAGCCTGACGGTCGCTGGTGGAGGATGCTTACCTCATTCCCTAAACATTGGCTGGAGGAAGGGTCAGTTGAGGCTCACCTCTGAGCTTCAACGCGGGAGGGAGAGGTGTCCAGCTTGGCCTTAGACCCCAGACTGAGGGTGACGAGGTGGTGATGGTGGTGGACGGGCATAGCCAGGAGAGGCACCTAGGTTCAGTACCAAACTTCAGAACTGCTAAGAAGTACCTAAGTAACCCCGTTTCATCTTCAGGTAAAGACACTCAGAAGGCCAGGTACCAGGCCCCTCCTTGGGGTTCCTGGGGTGGGCTTATGGATGGGTAGTTCCTCTGCTTTCTCACCTGTCTTCCTAGAGGAGTGCAGGCTTAGAAGGTCAAAGCTGCAAGAACTTTGAGAAATCACCAAGCTGTCCTCCCATAGGACAGGGAATTCAGTGACCTTGGTCTGGGGAAGGGTGGGCTCCACTGGCAAGCTGGATGTGCTAGGGGCTCTGGACTCTGGGGCGGGGTACGGGTGGGGCCCCAGAGACAGGGAGGGATGGCTGGACTCAGCCCCAAACTTCCAACAGCCAAGAATTACGCTTCATCTGCAAGCACAGAAACCACAGATAGATCCAGAAGGGAGGGGTGGGTGGCCTGTGGAGGCTTTCGAGCGTCAGCAAAGGAAACATGGGATGTTTTTCAAGTACAGAATGGGTGATAAGCTCTAATGTGTGTATGAGGATGTTCCCAACTATGATGTCATTCCATTCTCACAATAAATCCTGTCCAAGAGGAATATCTGCCCTATCTTGCAGAGGGGAAACTGAGGCAAGCCAAGTGACTCGCACAAGTTCCTTGCCAGCCAGAAAGTGACAGCATCACAATTGAGACCTAGAACCAAGCTTTCCTTAGGGACATGGAGGGTGGACCAGTGCAGTGGGTGGGGCAGGTAGAGAGCCAGGCTGGCCTCTGCCCTCCTCCCAGGGGCAGCTGGGCCCACAGCTCAGTCCTCTGGATGATTAGAACGGCCGGCAGGCCATTTACGGAGCCAGCCCCACCCGCTGTGTCTGGATCCTGCATACCAGCTGGAGACAGTGTCCTTACGACAGCTCCCCTGACCCTCTTCCTAGGGGCTCTGTCCCCCCACCCGCACTGCCTTGGTCTCTGTCTGCATGAAGACACGTGATTCCCTCCCCACAGTCTCATGCAGCCCCCGCCAGCTTCCTCTCCTGCACTCCACTCTTGTGAATTAGGGGTGCCCCTACCACTGCAAGGATAGGCCAAAAAGTCCTGGAGGAGGACAAAGCCTAGCAAAAGTGACTTTGGACAAGCGTCTCCTGCTCTTGAATCTGTTTCCTCATCCATGAAATGGGGAGAGAGATACCCGCCGGTAGCAGGGCTTTGTGATTTTGACTGCAAACGTGTCAGGAGAGGCCAGGCTGCAGGGGCTCTGCCAGTCAGAGCCCGGCCCAGAGCACAGATCCCAAAGACGGCCTGTCTCTGGGCTCCATGTGGGTCTCTGCTCTGTTTAAATGGTAGAGTTCCCCAGCGGCCCATGGAGACTGCTCATGCCCCTGCCCCTGGGCCCAGGAAGTGCTTCAGGGTGTGCTGCTGCCTCCTGGGGCCGTGGGTGGGCCCTGAGCTGCAACACCAGCTGGCAGTCTCTGGAGTGGGGGCTGTGTGCGCATGTGTTTCAGTTAGATTTTGCTGTGTAACAAACTACACAGAACATAGTGTCTTAAAACATTGGTGACTTATGATTTTGCATGATGGTGTGTTTGGAAGATCTGGGCAGTAGTGCTGGTTGCCTTTGGCTGTGCTCAGCTGGGCTGGAAGTTCCAAGAAGGCCCCCCTCCCATGTCTGCCAGTGGATGCTGGCTGTCAGCCAGGCAGCTCAGGCCCCTCCAGGTGCCCCCGGGCTCCTCCATGTGCCCCCACCACAGTGGTAGACCAGCCTCCTCACATGGGGGTCCGCTTAGTTCCCTCCACATGGCCCCCACAATGGCAGACAAGCCTCTGACATCGGGGTCCCTTCAGTTCCCTCCATGTACCCCAATCACACCTTCTACACATGGCATCTGAGGCTGCCCTCCCAGAGTGGACCAGAAGCCGCGAAGCCTCTTGAGGCACAGCCATCACCAATGCCACCTTCTCCTGAAAGGAAAGTCATATGTCCAAGGAGAGGGGAAGTAGCCCCCCGCTCCGGTGGGAGGAGGGGGACACGTCGTACCTCGGAGAGGCCTGGGTACCAGGATGGGAGGAATTTGTGGTCATATTTGGCAATCACAGGGTATGTATCATTAGGATTTTGCTGGGCTGTTATTTCACACAGGTTGGGGTGAAGGGAGTAAGCTCTAGTCATTATATACAAAGTCAAAAAGTTACTGTCTTAAAATTCCCCTTGAAGAGCCCTTAAGTTGCTCATATTGGACAGAGTACCTGGTTTTGTGTGCACTGCCCCGGGCAGTGGCACTCTGTGTGCTGTGATGTGTGCAAATGCCTGGGCCAGACCAGGAAGGGAGCTGAGGCTTGTCCAGACACCGCGGCCTTCACCCTGCAAGGGGGACCCTCAAATCCTTGCTGAGAAGGGAGGGGGAGCTAAGCTGGCTGGCTCACCTTCAGGGCCATTTCCATTCCCCATCCCTACAAAGCCTCTAGAGCCAGGCTGCCCAGAACAGTAGCCACTAGCTATAGGTGGCTATTTAAATGTTTGCTGATTAAAATTCACAAAATGAAAAACTCAGTCTCCATCGCCCTAGCCACATCCTGAGTGCCCAGTGGCCACACAGCTAGCAGGTGGAGAGCCGGGCTCAAAGCCCTCAGCCAGCCCAGCCTGCTGTGAATGTCAGTCCCCTTGTCCAGGCCCCTCCTGCCTGCCTGCCTCCGTGGTCACCCAGCTACATGCTGACTGCCCAGGACTCCCGAGAGACTCAGCCTTGGCCCAGCTGCTGCCCTAGGGGACTGCTGGTCTGCTGGGGGCAGGCAGGCTAGTAACACTGGGTGCCTGACTGCGGGCCCCCAAATCCCCTCATCTTCCAGAGCCCTGTGGAGCAGGGAGCCCTGGGCTGCAGTCTACAGCTGAGGTCCAGCAATACAAGCCTTATCCTCTGATCCTTCCCCCACACCATGAAGTATGGGGACTCCATTTGCACTCCCGGGCTTTTCCAGTAAAGGGAAGAGACCTGTTTATCATCAGAAATTATGAGACACCACCTGCCCCCATGCCATGCACACCCCCCACGCACAAGGGTTAATATCCAAGATTGAAAAACTACAGGATGACAGGAAGCTGTTAAGAACCAATTTTTAGATGACTTTGGAGTCTGTGAATTTTATTTATCAAAGCAGCTTCTATTTTGGTTTGAAAGATGTTCATGTGTGAAACATAGTATTTGTTTGGTCTACCAGCAGTGTTAGCTGCACATATGGGATGAGAGATCCCCTAAAATAATTCAGGGGTTCCCAGCTTGGGAATCCGTGTAACCTCCAGGAGCTGGAGTCCCTGAGCGGCCCCAGGAGTCAAGGGCTTAGTGGTGGAGGTAGAGGCTACCTTGTGGATATTTGCGTGGCCAGCACTGTGGCTGGCCTGATGCCAGGTTTTTGGTGGGAGGTGAATTAGTCTCCCACCTTGATATTGCTTCCCTCCATCCCTGCAGTCCTTCACCTGGACAGCCCCCAGCCACCCTCCCTCCCACCCACTCTTGCTGATTCTGTTCTGAGCTTTGCTGGTGGAAAGTGTCCCTGCATAGATGCCCTGTCCCCACTCTGGGCCTCTCGAGGCCTGTGGGCCCCAGCGGTCAAATGCTCTTTGCTGTGTGGAGGCAGAGTTTGACTTATAATCCAAGGAGAGGGAGGAGGGAGGCAGGGAGAGTGCACAGAGGTGATTCAGACACAAATCCCTGCCCTCCAAGGCTCCAGATCTGGTGGGAGGCTGGGGCCTGGGTTTGGCTGAGGGGTTTCCACATCGGGTTCTCCCTCCTGCTGAGCGCTACCCTGCCCCCCAGCTGCAACTCAACACCTGAGGGCAGGGATTTGACTGTGTCTGCTTCACAGCCGATTCCCCTTGCACATGGTGGCACCCAGGAAATATTCGTTGGGTAAATGACTGAATGAATGCAAGCTATGGCATATACAGACACGTGTTCTTACCCTGCCCTCTGGCTCTGGCTGTGTGTCTTCTCTTTGGGGTGCAACAGACATGATGAGCAGGGGCACCCTCTCTAGGAACTCTGTTCTCAACTAGCTCAGGGCTTTTTCTCCATTCAAGGTTCATAGATTTCTTCAAGGTCCAAACAATAATTTTTTTAATGTGTGGATTCTTTAAGAGTTGTAAGTTATTTTGAAGTGATTTCAATCTTAAAGAAGAGTTACAACAATAATACAAAATAAAATTCTCCCATGTACTTTTAACCCAAACTCACCACTAATAACATTCCACCAAATTTTGCTTTCTCTTAAAAACCATTTTTCCCCTTAGAAGCATTTGAGACGTCACTGCAAACATGCCACGTGTAACTTTCACCCCTAAATAATGTTCCAGCACATAATTACTAAGAACAAGGACATTCTCTTAAACAACCATGGTCCAGTAGCCAAATTTAGGAAGTTTAACATGGACATGATACTAGGATCTCATATACAACTAACTTAAAAGTCACATTTCGCCTGTTGTCCCAATAATGTCCTTTTTACCAAGTTTGCCTCCCAATCTAGGATCTTGTGTTACATGTAGTCATCATGTGTTTTCTTAAAGCTTTATCGAGGGATACTTTACGCTATGAAATTCACTCATTTTAAGTGTACAATTCGGTTATTATTACTATATTTACAGAATCCTGTAACCATCACCACAATTTTATTTCTAATCATTTCCATGACCCTGAAAATAAACCACATACCCATTTTCCCTCACTCCCTTGTGCCATCCCAAGTCCTCAACAACCACTTTTTGTCTCCATAGATATGTCTTTCTGAGCATTTCATATCCTTTTGGAATCATACAACATGTGTCCTTTTGTGTCTAGCTTTGTTCACTTAGCGTGAGGTTTTTCAAGTTTCATCCATGTTGTAGAATGTATCAGTACCTCATTCCCTTTTTTTTTTTTTTTTTTTTTTTGTAGAGACAGGGTCTCACTTTGTTGCCCAGGCTGGTCTTGAACTCCTGGCCTCATGTGACACTCCCGCCTCAGCATCCCAAGTGTTGGGCATGAGCCACTGTGCCTGGCCCTTCATTCCTTTTTACTGCTGAATAATAACATTCCATTGTATGGATACACTGTAGTTTATCCATTCCCCGGTTGATGGACATGTGGGTCATTTCTACTTTTTGGCTATTATAAATACTACTACTATGGATATTTGCATACAAGATTTGATGTGGACATATGTTTTCATTTCTCTTTAGTAGATACCTAGAAGTGGAATTGCTGGGTCATATAGTAACTCTCTGTTTAACCTTTTAGGAAATAGCCAAACTGTTTTCCAAAGTGGCTGCATCTTTTTGTATTCTTACCAGTGGTGTGCGAGGGTTTCCATTTCTCCACATCCTGTCCCACATTTTTTACTGTCTGGCTTTTTGCTTCTAGCTGTCCTAGTGGGTGGGAAGTCATATCTCATTGTGGTTTTGATTTGCATTTCTTTGATGTGGAACATCTTTTCATGTGCTCATTGGCCATTCATGTCTCCTTTGATGAAATGTGTATTCAAACCTTTTGCCCATTTAAAAATTGTATTGTCTCCTTGTTATTGAGTCATGAGTTCTTTGCATACTCTACATACAGGTTCCAGTATCAGTTATATAATTTTCTCAGTTTCTCAGTTCCTTTTTTTTTTTTGGAGATCAGGTCTCACTCACTCACTCAGGCTGGAGTACAGTGGCGTGATCATGGCTCCTTACGGCCTCGAACTCCTGGGCTCAGGCAGTCCTTCTGCCTCTGCCTCCCAAAGTGCCGGGATTACAGGCATGAGCCTATGCAGAGCCTTATCTTTTCACTTTCTTGATATGGTGTCTTTTGAAGTGCAAGTTTTTAATTTTCATGAAGTCTAGTTTATGAATTTTTAATTCTCTTACTTATGCTTTTGGTGTTGTATCTAAGAAATCACTGTATAACCCAAGGTCACAAAGATTTATTCTTATGTTTTTGTCTTAAGAGTTTTATAGTTTTAACTCTTTCATTTAGGTCTTTGATCAATTTGAGTTAATTTTTGTGTATGGTGGAAAGCATGGGCCCAAATGTATCCTTTTGTGTATAAATAGTCAGTTGTCTCAGCACTTGTTTTTTTTTTGTTGTTTGTTTGCTTTTTTTCCAGACTGAGCCTTGTTTTGTCACCCAGGCTAGAGTGCAGTGCCAAGATCTCAGCTCACTGCAACCTCCGCCACCCCCCACCCTGCCCCCGGGTTCAAGCGATTCTCCTGCCTCAGCCTCCCGAGTAGCTGAGATTACAGATGCACACCACCACGCCTGGCTGATCTTTATATTTTTAGTAGCGATGGTTTTCACCCCGTTGGCCAGACTGGTCTGGAACTCCTGACCTCAGGTGACCCGCCCACCTCGGCCTCCTAACGTGCTGGGATTGCAGGAGTGAGCCATCGCACTCAACCAGCACTACTTGTTAAAGAAATGATTGTTTCCAATGAATTATCTTGGCATCTTGTCAAAAATCATTTGACAATACATTTTTATTATTTATTATTATTTTTGACCATTCCAGCTAAGGCCAAGACAATACATTTTTAAACATCATTTTTGTGAAGACGAAAACTCCCCCCCTATTTTAACAAAAGCATGCTCCAGGTCATCTGGAGGACCTTCTACCAACTGAGCTCTGTTGCCTGATGTCCGTGGCTGCCTTTTCTTTATGAACATGTAGTCATCACAGGACCTTCCAGTGTAGCAGTGTTTACCATTGGATGCAGTGTTTCTTAAAGTGGGGCCTGATGGAGCTCAGGAACCATATTCTTAGAGGTCCATCAGTTCTTCAATTTGAGAAGCCCCTAATATAGAGCCATTTCTCAGATGGAAGGGTAGAGTTCCAGATAGGGAGCATGAAATGTCCAACCTCCCATGCATCTATCAAGTGCCCACAAGCCAGCACAGGCAGTGTGGGGTAATGATAAGAACTCACTTAGGATCGGGCATGGTGGCTCATGCCTGTAATCCCAACACTTTGGGAGGCTGAGGTGGGCGGATCACTTGAAGCCAGGACTTCGAGACCAGCCTGGCCAACATGGCGAAACCCCATCTCTACTAAAAATTAAAAAAAAAAAAAATAAGCTGGGCATTGTGGCAAGCACCTGTAATCCCAGCTACTTGGGAGGCCTGAGGCAGGAGAATTGCTTGAGCCCAGGAGGCAGAGGATGCAGTGAGCCAAAGTCGAGCCACTGTACTCCAGCCTGGGTGACAGCACATGCCTCTGTCTCAAAAAAAAAAAAAAAAAAAAAAAAGACTCACGTGGGTAAGCTACTCCCCCTTCCTGAGCCTCTGTTTTCTCACCTGTAAAATGGAGGACACACCACCCATCTCAAAGAATCTGCAGGAATAGAGATAGTTTGGATAAAGTATCTGGCACAGTGCTATCTGACACGAAGTGGGTACCAGTTCATGGAAGTTGTGTTTATTGCAAGCCTGGGGCTGTGCCCACTACCTGGCCCTCCTCCTAGCCCTCCCCTCCACAGTGCCTACTCTCCCCAGCAGAGCAGCCTTTGAGGGCCGACTCCTGACTCCAGCCTTCCCTCTGCCGCATATACCTCACCTGTTCCCATCACCTGTCTGCTTACAGGGCACAGCTCTGTAGCAGGCCCTGTGTTGGTCCTAGAAAAGCAGTGATGAAGCAGACTCCATTCCTGCTTTCAGAAACCTTCCGGGCAGGTGGACAGAACCATTAGCTGATGACCACAGAACAGTGTGGTAGCTGTTATTTTTATTAATAATAGCTAAATTTATAGAATTTCTGCTCTGTGCCTGGCCCCACTCTCTCAAGATGTACAGGACATTGTGGGAGACAAGAAGATGATGTCTAGAGGAGGTGACATTTTTAGAGCTGGATTTAAAGGATAAGTTTGGACTTTAGCTAATATACAAAGAGACATGAGCATTCTAGGAATTTTTGCCCTAATCTCATCAGTATGATTTGTGTTTCTGTGTAAGGTTGTACATCTTTTTGAATGTTTGCAGGCCATTTGTATTTCTTTTTCACTGAACTACCTGGTCAAATTGATTGGACATTTTTATTTGAGTTGTTCATTTTTTTTATTGATTTGGAATAGCTCTTTATATATGGAGAAAACCAAGGGAATAGTATGTGCTAATACTCATTGATATGAAATAGTACAGTGTGCTTGAAAAGCATAAAGTTTAGCCTAATTTTGAGAGACATAGCTGAAGATAGAGCTGAGCAGGGAGGCCAATGCTAGTTCCTAAGGAGCTTGGACTTTATTACACAGGTCATAGGAGCTACAGAAGTGTTTAGAGCAGGGAAGGGATAGGATTGAATGTGTATGATTGAAAATTGCTTTGATAAGGGACAATAATGGACAGAGTGAAGAGCTAGAAGGGACAAATTGAGTCCAGAAAGTACAGGAGCTTGAATGTCCCCTGAAGAGTGTCTACCTGGTTTGGTGGGCAGTAGGGAGTCACAGAAGGTTCTGGGTGATGACCGATGGTGAACTGCAGAGACAATGGGGACTGAGAGTTGCCTGCTACACTTCCTGCTTTGTGGACAGCTATAAAGTGTGGGGGCGGGATGGAGGCCAAGGCTAATCTCTGGGTGGGGTGAGTGGTTTTGTTTCCCAACATGACTCTTTGTTCCCCTAGACATCCCCGCCCCACGTGAGTGCCAGTGCTGTGTCATCTGTCCCCACACCACAGGACTGACCTCCAACCCAGACAGACGAGACCATTGCCAGGGGTAACCAATAGAGGAAATATGAACTAAGAGTTTCCAGGCAGGGCACTGGGAATGGGAGAATGAAGAAGGAACAGCACACTGCCGAGCTGGGAGGGATTTTAGAAGTCATGCAAGGCAGCTTACCCTCAGCCCTGCTCCCATGAGCCCAAGGACAGGGAGTCCCTACCTCCCCAGCAGCCATTCCATATCTAGGTGGCTCTTCCAGGGAGAAGGCTCTGGAGCTGGTATGGCATCAGAGCTGTAAGGAGTCTTAGCACTTGTCTTATGCTTCTTGATAGAGGGGACCTTGAGGCTCAGAAGGGACACCTGCCTTCCTGAAGTCATATAGGGAGTCATCCTGGGTGGCACAGCAGGCTCTAGAAATCAGGCTTCTCAGTTCCCCACTCAGAAATTACTTTTAAACATAATCTTTTACAAACAGTAACACATGCATATAGTAATACGTGCAAAAAATACTTAAATGAAACATTGCACTGAAAAGCCAGTCTCCTTTCCACTCCATCCCCCAGGGCACGAAGACGTCTAGGGGGACAAAGCTTCATGTTGGGAAACAAAAACACTCAACCTACCCAGAGATCAGCCTTGGCCTTGATCCTGCCCCCCTCCCCCAACTTTTTAGCTGCCTGCAAAGCAGGAAGTGTAGCAGGCAGCTCTCCATCCCCACTGTCTCTACAGTTCCCCTGCGGTCATCACCCAGCACCTTCCCCAGGGCATGGTAACATGGTGAAACCATGTACCAGTTTCTTAAGCATCCTTGTCAGAGACAACATATGCAGGTACCAGCAGACATTCTATACCCCCTCTTTTTTTTACTACCAGATTTTTATTTTTATTTTTAAAAAAATTTTTTAAGAGGGAGTCTTGCTACATTAACCCAGGCTGCTCTTGAACTCTTGGCCTCAAGTGATCCTCCCACTTCATCATCCTGAGCAGCTGGGATTACAGGCAAGAGTTACCACACCTGGCTTACTCCCTCTTTCTCACATAAAAAGTAACACACCCTACACCCTTTATTGCATCTACCAAAATATCTTGGGGATTGTTCCTTATCGTATCAGTCCATGTAGAAATGCCACTTTTTTGTTGTTGTTTTCGTCTTGTTTTGTTGTTTGGTTTTTTGAGGCAGAGTCTCACTCTGTCACCCAGGCTGGAGTGCGGTGGAGTGATCACGGCTTAGTGCAACCTCAGTCTCCCCTGGCTCAGGTGATCCTCCCAGTTCAGCCTCCTAAGTAGCTAGAATTACAGGCGCATGCCACCATACCCAGCTAATTTTTCTATGTTTTAGTAGAGATAGGGTTTCACCATTTTGCCTAGGCTGGTCTTGAACTCCTAGCCTCAAGTGATCCACCTGCCTTGGCCTCCCAAAGTGCTGGAATTACAGGTATGAGCCACTGTGCCTGGCCCTAGAGCTGCCACATTCTTTTTGATGGCTACATAGGTTTTCATCATAAGGATGTGTCTTAATTATAATCTGTTTAACAAGTCCCTCACTGGTAGGCTTTAAGGAACAAGAATACTTCAATAATTTTTATTCACTTTAAAAACATTTATAGTAATGTGCATTATGACATTTTGGTCAATGACACACCACATATACATGATGGTGGTCCCATAAGATGATAATACAATATTTTTACTGTACCTTTTCTATGTTAAGTTTAGATACACAAGTATCTACTACCTGGACAAATTAATTGGACATTTTCATTTTGAGTTGTTCACGTTTTTTCTTATTGATTTGGAATAACTATATATGGAGGAAACCAAGGGAATAATTGTGACTAGTTGCCTGCAGTGTTCAGTACAGTCACATGCTGAACAGCTTTGTAGCCTAGGAGGACTGGGCCATACCATATAGCCTAGGTGTATAGTAGGCTGTGCCATCTAGGTTGTGTAAGGACACTCTATGAAGTTTCACAATGATGAAATCACCTAAGGACACATTTCTCAGAATGTATCCCCATCATTAAGTGCTGCAAACCTGATTGTTTATTAAAGACATGTCAAGAAGAAACTTCAATTGGCCCATGAGCTTGTGTCCAGATAACCCCTGTTGACCTTTTAAAAATCAATTAATACAAAAAAATATACAATGAAAAGTAAAAGCGCCTCACATATCCATTCCATGCACCCCTCAGTCCTCCCAAAAGGTGTCCATCAATAAGAGTTTCTTTGTTTCGGCATGTTTGTGTCCTTTGGGAAAATTAGGAAATTCCCACACACATCTACAGAGAGCCTTTTAAGTTGTACACAAAAGGGATCATGATGTACAGTCTTCTGTTCCTTGAATTTTTCACTAGAAATATGACCTGGAGATCCGTCCATCCTAGGACAAAGTCCCAGCAATGGGTATCTTATTGAAGTTACTCCCTCTCCTACTGCTGGACTGAAGGCGGCTCTTTTCTTTCATTGTTTACTGGTACACACAGTGCTGTGTTGTCTGTCCTTGCATTTTTATATTAGCGTGCTATAGTAGCTTCGCCATACCCTTCCCGATTGGTTGCACCATCTGGCACATCACTCTACAGCATTTTTGAGAGTGATCATTTCTTCCCACCTTTTGCAGCAAAAGTATTAGCAAACTTGCTCGTTTTTGCCAACTTGGTAGATAAAAAATGGCAACCATGTTGTGCTTTGATTTGTATGTCTTTAATATACATTTAATTACAAGTGAGATTGAAGATCTTTCCATAGCTGCTTGTTCATATCCTTTGCTCTTTTTCCTAATGAGTTAGTCATCTTTTTCCTATCAATTTGAAAGGCCTGTTTATGTATTAGGGAAATTAACTTTCATCTCATTTTCCTCAATTAAATTCTGTCATATGTGCTGCAGACATTTTTTTTTCAGTTTACCATTTGTCTTTTTTACTTTGTTTATGGTATTTTAATTCCATTTACATAGTTTTAATTTTTATGCAGTTAAATGTTCGACATCTTCCTTCACGGCTCCTGGGAATGAAAATATTTACACAGTGCATTTTGTGCAGGCTTTCCACACATTATCATAGTTAATTCTCATAGCAGCCTTTGAAGCAAGACAGGGTGGGAATTTTTAGCTTCAGTTCCATTTTAAGGATGAGTTCAAATGAGCCTCAGAAAAGTCGTGGGACTTGCCCAGGTCCAACAGATTCTGAAACTTTTGTCATTCTCACTTCCTCACCTGCCTTCCAACCAGCCAGGTGACCTACTCCTGGCACTGATAACAAAAGAATATGGCTTCTCAGGGACTGCGTTTTTAAACTATTAAAACAATAAGCATCTTATCTTCCCTTAACTGCCCTTAAAAAAAAAAAAAAAAAAAAAGTGTTTTTAAGAGAAAAGGCTTGCTCTGTCACCCAGGCTGGAGTGCAGTGGTGCACTGATAGCTCGCAATAACCTTGAACTCCTGGGCTTAAGTATTCCTCTTGCCTGAGCCTCCCGAGTAGCTGGAAGCACAGGTGTGCATTACCATGTCTGGTTAATTTATTTTTGAGATGGAGTCTCACTATGTTGCCCAGGCTAGCCTCAAACTCTTGGCTTCAAGTGATCCTTCCACCTCAGCCTCCCAAAGCACTGGAATTACAGGCATGAGCCACCACGCCTAGCCCTTAAAAAGATTGTTTAAACCTCCAATAATATGGAAGGGTACAATATGCAGTGGGGATGGGACTCACATTTCAGCCCACAAGCCCATCCCCAGGGGACCCACTGTCCAGTTGGCTGTGAGCACTGATAAGAAGCCATGGGCTCTTGCCACCAGGCAGGAAGACCCACCAGGAGCTGGGCCATTCCTTATTCGTCTCTGTCACCAGTGCCTTGGGCATTCTAGGGACAACTTAGATGCTCAATAAATTCTGCAAGAGTGGCGAGTGGGGCAGTCAGGCACACTGCTTAGACTCTACAGCTTCGCAGGTGGGTGTTCAAATCCCAGGTCACCCCTTAGCAGCTGTGTGAATGTGGGCAGATGACTTTACCTCTCTGCCTCAGTGTCCTTGTCTGTAAAATTGAGATACTAGTTTCTGCCTCAAGTAAATGAATAATCCTCCTCCAGTGCTGAACAGTGCCTACGTCTCACTTCTGATCCACCTGTGCCTTTCTGGATCCATTTGCCCACTCTCACCTGGCCCGGATGTCCAGGGTCATGAGATGTCAGAGGTAAAAACCAGGGTCCCTCCTTCTGTCCTTTCCTCCCAGAAGTCCAGAGGGGGAAACGTCTTGCCCGAGGTCACACAGCCCCTGGTGGCAGGACCCACAGAGCCAGGTCTCCTGACTCATGACATCACTCGCCCAGCTTCTCTGGCTGGGCCCTGGCTGCCCCGTCCCTCCGGTCTCCGGTCTCGCCGCCTCCAGGCACCAGGGGGCGCCTCATCCCAATCGCAGCCCGCAGCCTGACGCCCGTGGTCCAGACCGGCGGGGTTCCGGCTGCCGGGGAGAGGCCGCCGCTCCCGGCCCGGCGTTCAGGGCTGCCGGAGCACCTCTGCTCTGCGATCCGCCCAGCAGGGCACTCGTGCGTCCTCGCTTTCTCCTTAGGTGCACTCCTGCGGGCGCGCTCCCGCCCCTATCCCTTCCAGGCCCAGCCTCTGCTATCTGCGCCACTTCTTCCCCGTCTTTGGGCTCCCTTCCGATTGTGCGCACCCCATTCTCTGTAACAGTCGCCAGACCACCAGGGCCCGTCCCAGCATCCAAGTCGAGGTCGGCTGCGGGATGGGGGCGGCACCGGCAGACCCAGGTCCCCACCCCGTCCCCAAACAGTCAGGAGCGCGTGTCTTGGAGGGGACGCAGAGGAGCATGGTGCAGCTGTGCGCCTCTGGGCCAGTGGCTTCCCTGCTCTGGGCCTCAGTGTTCCCATCTGAGAACTGGGGACGGCGGCGGGGATGGGGCGTTGTTGGCCGAGGCTGCAGCTCTCCCTGGGAGGACCCGGGGGACTTGGCCTGAGGTGCGTTTGCTCGCTGTTTATTGGGGGTCTGGAGTGGTCTGAGGGAAATGCCGGGGGTCGCAGTGCCCCCTGCTCCGCGCGTGGACTCTGCGTATGCCGCTCTCCGGGTCCATCCGCAAAAGCGGCTGCACCGACCTGAGCGCCCTCCACTCGCCCAGGCTCGGGTGACGTCGGCGGCCGGGGCGGCACCGTCCTCCCCGCCCCCCAGCACAGCCGCGCACGCACACACACCTTCCGAGGGGGGAAACTGAGGCTAGGCGCGGCGAGGCCACCCGCCAAGGTCACGGCGCACGGGCGGTGGGGCGGGCAGGAGGGCGGCGCGCTGGGAGGCCGCCCCGCCGGCGGCATTGGGATCGGGCTCCGGCTTTGGCTCCCGAGCGCCCGCCCCCGCCCCCCCGGCGCCCGGCCACCCGACGCGCTGGGGCCGCGCCCGCCGCGGGGACGGCGCGCGCTCGGCGGCTGCGGGCGGACCCGCGAGGTAGGAGGCGGGCCGGCGGGGGACGCGCGCGGCGGCCGGTGCGGTGCGGTGCGGGGCCCCGGGCGGGGGTCGCTGGGGCTGCAGCCGGGAATGCCCTCCGCGGGGAGGCCTGGGCGGCAGCTCCTCCCCCAAGGCCGCGGTTACACCGACGCGCGGGTGGCTCTCGGGAAGCTGGGGCGCGCGGGGATCGCGGCGAGCTTCGCGAAGCGGGGCTCAGGAGGGGGTTGCGAGGCCGCAGTTGCGAAGCCCGCACCGGGCTTCGCACCGGGTTGTGGGATTGGGGATCAGCGGCCGCCAAGCTCACGGGAATGGGGGCCGGGGCGCGCCAGCGCTTTCTGAGCTGGGCTCTGCGGTGTCGCTCTCTGGGACTGGAGCGGTGAAGACGCAGAAGCCCCAACCTCCGCGGCTATGCAGATGGCTTATCCCGAAGCCTTGAGAACGCTAAAGGCGCGATCTTGGGGGACGGGTGGGGGGCGGGGTGCTCCATCTCCGCATCAATGCAGTTGGTTGCCTCCCCGAAGCGAGGGTGTGTGAATCCAGACCCCGAGGGTCGCCGGGCAAGCATTCCCCAGACCCCGACTCCGCACTACCCTGCTTCTCTTCCCCACCCCCACCCCGCCCCCACCACCGCTGCTGCCTCCAGGCGGAGAAATCCCGCCACCGCGTCCAGGGTCCCGAGCCGCGGGCGGGAGGTTGAGGCATCTCAGGAATTCGCTGGGAGCCACAAGGACGGGCTCTGGGAGGGAGGGAAAAGCTTTGGCAGGGCTGGAGGGCTGGGTCCAACCTGGCCCTGTCCCTGTCTCCCAACCCCGTGTGACCTTGGGCAGCCCCTCCTGCCATTACCACGTGGGGAAGAGACTGGTTCTCAGTCTTGGGGTGGAGGGAGCTCTCCCGGTCAGACCCCCAGGAGAGTTGGCTTAGGGAGCAGTCTTGGGGACCAGAACAGCCTTGGCGACCTCTGGACCCTGACCCATAGGGGGCAGGAGGCAGCAGGGGGATGAGGTGTAATGGGGGTTGTTGTTGGAAACCTGTCCCACCTGCCAGCTGAGGATGGGACACTCCTGGGCCAGGGTCTTAGAGTGTGGGACACCCCCCCTTACCTGCCGCTACAAAACCACCTGCCCTTGGGCTCTAAGCGGGCAGGGTGGGTTGGCAGAGGTGAGTCAAGTTTCTCCCCACCCCTAAGAGTCCTGGGGAACTTCCCCTCCCATGTTTCTGTCTGGCAGTTGTCACTTTAAATTGCCAAGCTCTCAACTGTCACAGCTGATCTGTTCCTGGAGTAAAGGGAGCAGAAAGGTGACAGTGGGTGTCCCCTCCCCCTGGCCCTGTCCAGGAGATGAGGCTCACAAGGACAGCAGTCGGCTCTGCCTGGTCAGCTTTGTGAGTGTTGCTCTGAGCATGCCCAGTGATCTGTGGTGGGAGGGACCTGTCCTGGACTGGGAGCAGGGGTCTGGTTGTGCACTTTGATGAGCCACTGTTCCATTTTGTGGTCAGGCTCCACTAGACACACTGGCCTATGCAGCCCCCTCTGAACAACTCTGAATTAAGGTGACACAGGAATTGGCTTTCTGGTCACCCTCCCCTGTTCCCAGTATGATGCCGAGCTCCTCATTACAGTTGGCAAGATGGCCAGGCTGCTGAAGCCATGTGCAATTAGAGCTCAGAAGCCAGGTTTAAGGGTAAAGAAGAGAAACTGCCTTAGCTGTGCCACCTCCTCCCACCCCCCACCCCCCACAGGAAAAGATAAACTAAGAGGTGACTTGGGGTGGCCACAATGCCCACGTCCCAGCCATTAAGCATCAGTGCTGAAGGGAGCATCCCGGAGCCATCCCACTGTGTTAGAGATGGAGAACTGAAGGCCAGAGAGAGGCAGGGATATGTCCAAGGTCACACAGCATATTCAGAGCCGAGGGGCCCTGTCCCCAGCTCTCCAGCAACCCAGTCATCCTGAGAGAGCTGCTTCCTGGGGAATGCTTAGAGGACTCGGTGTCCCCTCAGAGGTCTCTGCAGTGAAGGGACAAGGGAGGGGGCCTGTGCTCACCTCTGCAGGGGACTGTCTCCTGCACGGTTTGCAAACATTAGGTAATCTTGGGTCTTGTGACTGGAGTTGCCACTCTTTCAAGGCTGCTTAAAGGGCCATGGCAGCCCGCCCTTCCAGCCACTGCGCTGACCAACCTGCCCTGCCCTGCCTGTCCCATGCCTGCTGTCCCCATACCACCACCCTTGGTTTTAGTCATGCTCCCTTCCCCATTGTCCAGAGGGGAGTGCCGAGGCCACGCCAGAAGAACTGGGACCATTTGTGTCCCCAGCTTTCCTGCACACAGTTTCAGCCATTGGTATAGGGGGTGGACCTAAGCACCTAAGTGTCCCCAGCCAAGAACACAGCCATCCTTTGTTCTTGTAGGAAACTGCCCATCTCTGGGCTGTGCAAGCTGGAGCTGCCGTTGTGCTGGTCAGGGAGTCTGAATCTGGCCTCTGGTAGGAGAGTTGGCCAGAGCCCTCATCACTCCCCCTGCCCCTCATAATTAGGTGGGTGGGGAGTGGGGGGCTGCTCATTCCTATCAGGAGGTGTTTCTCGAGTACAAGAGGCTGGCAAAAGCCCATTCTGTTGATGAGGTCCATGTGGACTGGGGCCCCACGCACTGCCGTAGCTCAGACCAGCATTCATTACCACAATGCAGTGAGATGCAAACCTGCTTGTGGGAGCAGCATTTTCTGGAGCCCCCTACCTTTCCATTGGGCCCCGCCTTGCCCTGCCTTGGCTCCTGCGGGAACGAACACTCCACCCCTGCCACCTGGCAAACTCAATTCATCCTCCATCATCCTCATCCATGATACCTCTTTGGCAAAGCCTGCCCTGAGTCCCTGAATCTTCCCCGCGGGGATACCATTATCACTGAACGGAAGGGCGGTGTAAAGCGGGGTGCAGGTAGGGACTGACTTTAGACCCCTGGTCATACACCAGTCTTCCAGACTCCCTCTCACCGCCTGCCTCGGGGCTATTCAGTGGGGCCATCATAGCAAGCGTCAGCTTGGAAAAGCAGGAAGCAGGCTGCTAAATTCTCAGTGACTTAGAGAACTGTGACTCAGAGAACTGTGTATGTGGCTTTCTAACCCAGCAGGATTGCAGTGCAAACCCAATGAGCATTTTTTTCTAAGCATCTACTCCATGCTAGACTGGATCACAGGGGCTTTCACATGTATTTCCCATTTCATCTGCAAAACCACAAACCCATCATTCCCTTGTATGATGGTTCTCAAAGCATAATATTAAAACAGTGTCAATCCCACAGGCCAGCTGGAATAATGTAGGATGCAGCACCCTGTCGATTGTCCTTTCAGCGTTGCTCGGTTGCCCCAGAGCCCCAGCAGTTTACCAGTCTGTGTAACCAGACACCCTCAGGGTGGCATTCCTCTGGGAAGGGCTTCAGACTCAAGTGCACAGAGTCCAAGCTGACCCAAATAAATCCCTGCGTGCTGTGTGTGACAGCATAGAAAGCTGGCTGTGGGGGCTAATGACCTCTGTACACACAGCTTGGGCCTTACCTGCTGTCTCTTTAGAAGGTAACCCTGGCCTGCGTCATGCCTTATCCGGTTGTGCTTACACAATTTCTTCTTCCAGACTGTGAACTCCCTGAGGGCAGAGTGGGGCCTGAGGCACTACTTCATCCCTAGTGCCAGGGGCTGATATAAGTTCTTGTTGTGCCTGACTGAGACTGAGCTGAATCCAAACAAGGAACAGGCTGCCTTAGAAGGCAGTGAGTTCCCCTCACCGAAGGTGTGCAGAGTGAGGCCAGGTGGAGGATTCACAAATTTCAGTTAGCTGAGATACCCTGCAGGACCACTTTAGCTCCAAGACTCCCAGAGCCAACGATTTATTTTTTGTTTTTTCAATGATCCAAGGACTTGGTGGAAAGCTATCAGGATAGTAATACAGGTTTGTAACAATGCTAAAAGTGCCAATGTGTTTTAATAAAGCCAAGTGCCAGGGAGTATTATGGGAACATTTCATTATTCAGCTCAGCCAGATGCTGAACTAGGACCAGGTTTGGGGCTCATCCAAGTGGCCTGAGGGTTTGGTATAAAAGGAACCAGGAAGAAAATTGAGCGTCTTATGGCTAATCCTTGAACAGCAGCTGGGGTCTCTGTCTGTCACTCCAACTTAGGAGGCCTTTAGGTCAGAGAGCCGGATGCTTTATTACTCTGGACAAGTCCCTTCCCCTCCCTGAGCCAAAGCTTCCCCATCTTTATCATGGGGTACCTAATCCCTACCCACTTCCTTACTGGGGGCTGAGAGTTTGGAAGAGACTGGAACACACTTTAGAAGTCAGAACCAGCACTCAGGAGGGTTGAGGGCGGGTGAGGACAAGAGGGCCTAAATTCCACAGATCCTGGTAAGCTTAGGTGTATGGAGTGGCCCAGGGCCAGCCAGCCTTTTGGGGGCTTCAGAGTCATGGATGAGGTTCAGCCTTTCTGTGCTTCCAGTTCAGTGATCCTAGGGGTGCTTGAAGACAGCTGGGCTGGATTCGAATCCCAGCTGTCAACTTCCTAGCTTTGTGCATGACCTTGGACAAGTCACTAGGCCTCCCTGTTTTCTCCTTGTTCAAATGGGGTGATGATGGTACCCGCCTCCTAAGGCAGTTATGAAGATAATTCTGTGAAAGTGTGTCAGTATCATACAGTTGTTTTTTTGTTCTCTCCTTTGGAATATCACAGAAGCCACCAGGGATTTCTGGGATCTCAAAGTGCATATAGAAGCATCAGCTCCATTCATTTACTCATTCAGCAAATATTTATGGAGCACCTACTGTGTGCCAGATTTTGCTTTTGGTGCTGGGGTTACCACTGAAGCAAAAGAGACTAAAAACCATGCCCTCTGGGAGCTTTTATTCTAGTGGCAAGAGACCCAAAATACATAAGCAAACAGAATAATTTTGCAGTGCTAAATGCTAAAATCAGCCCATCTGCTCCAGTTGATGTTAAATGTGATTTGCAATGGAAGAACTCTTCCAAAGAGACCAGAGAGGAGAGCCTTGGTTTGGGCTTTGCCAAACCTAGATTTTAGTCTTGGCCCTGCTGGCTTCTAACTTGCTTTGCAACATTGGGCAAGTTCCTTCCTGTCTCTGATCGTCAGTTCTTGTCTGTGAAGTAAGAGAGCAAGATGAGCCCTTCCAGCTCGGATGCCGCTGCCTGGTGGCTCTGCAGTCACAGCTTGGGGTCTGTGCCTTTCCCCACCCTTATTACATGTACCTTTCTGTTTTAAATGTGGTCACCTGTCACAGAGAAAGGTGCAAGGACAAACATGCATAGCTTAAAGAAAAATAAGGAAGAACATGAGTGCGACCACTGCTTGGGTCAAGAGACTGAGTCTTGCCCAAAGCCCCCACGTGCCGCTCCCCAGTCTACTCCTCAGAGATTGTCGTCGTCCTGACTTTGTGCTAATAACATCCCTCTTGCCCTTCCTGTTGTACCACCTATAGAACAGCTTTTTACAATATAATTTTGTTTTTATTATTTTTTAGCTGAATATAAATAGGCTGTGGATGTTTGTTCAGGTCTGGCTCCTTTTGCTCAAAGTTGCATCTGCGAGATTCACCTATGCTATGAGTTGTTGTTCATTCTTTTATTTTTCTTTTATTTATTATTATTATTTTTTTTTTGAGATAGAGTCTCGCTCTATCGCCCAGGCTGGAGTTCAGAGGCACAATCTCAGCTCACAGCAACCTCCGCTTCCCAGGTTCAAGTAATTCTCCTGCCTCAGCCTCCCCAGTAGCTGGCATTACAGGTGCCCACCACCACGCCCAGCTAATTTTTGTATTTTTAGTAGAGATGGGGTTTTGCCATGTTGACCAAGCTAGTCTCAAACTCCTGACCTCAAGTGATCCGCCTGCCTCGGCTTCCCAAAGCACTGGGATTACAGCCACTGCGCCCTGCTGTCCTTTTAAATAAATAGTATTTCATTGTATCGACAGGCCACAGCTTATTTATGCAGTCTACTGTGATGGACCACATAGGTTGTTTTCAGTTTGGGGCTGTTACTCTTGAACCTGTGTCCCAGCACACATGGCATGAGCTGTCTCTGGGGCACATACTGGCTGTAAAGCAAGCACACAGCCTTGCCCCAACCCCGCCCTGGGCATTGTCAGTCTTTGTTGTTTTCACTCACCTGGTGGGTGGGTAATGGTTTCTTGCTGTGGTTTGAATTTGTATCTCCCCGATGAGGTTGGGGGTCTTTTGTTTGCCCTTTGGCTGTTTGGATTTCATCATTGGTGGAGTGCCTGTTCATGCCTTTCACCCATCTTGGGCTGTCTTTTTATTTCTTTATGATTTGGAGAGTTCTTTGGGTGCTCCAGATTCTAATCCTTCGTCAGTTAATCCACATTGTAGATATCTTCTCCCTCCCTCCAGCCTGCCTTTTTCATTCTTTACAGGGTCTTGGGATAAACTTCTCAATTTCAGAGTTCTTAATTCAAGTAGTCAACTTTCTCACTTTATTAACATTTTTCGTGTTTTGAGAAACTCATTCCTACCCTGTAGTCATGAAGATTCTCCTTATTCACCTTTCACATTAGGTCTTTAATCCGCCTGGAATAGATTTTCATCTATGGTCTCTTTCTCTGACACACATACATGTGTGGATATGCATGGCCCCATGTGCACACATATACCCATTCCCAGGTGGCCCGGCACCATTTGGTGAGAACTGTGTTCTTTTCCCTACCTGCACTGCCCCCAGCACGTACCATACCTCTCGCTACAAGGCTGGCAGGGGCCCAACTGCAGGCTGTGGGCTGGGAGGTGGTAGGGACGGCCCGAGGGCGAGGCAGACAGCCCTCCCCACCCCCATCGGGACCAGCTGCTGCTCCTGCCAAACAGGTCCGTGAGGCTGCAGTGTCACGTGTCTGGCTGGCGCTGACTCGGGAGCTGGCGGATTAAGCAGGGGCTCAGGGTTTATGACCCGCACTGGCCGCAGCACCAGCTGGGGGAGGGCTGAGGGAGCTCATCTGTGTGGGCAGCAGAGGAGGCCTGAGAAGCCGGCCAGGCTGCGGCTGTTTGTCCACCCACAGCACTGGACCAAGGTAAGGGAAGGGTGGGATGGACCAGCCCCACTATTAGTGTCTCTAGCTGGAAAGTAAAATGTCCCCTCCCAAGCTCCTTCTATCTTGGTCTATTGGGGCAGCTGAGATCTGGGAGATGCCACAGCCCACAGCAAGCCCCTACCGGGTCTCGGTCTCCTGTGGGGAGCACACATGAGCTCACATATGCGCACTGGCACCCTGCCCGCCCAGTTCCCGTCCCAGCTCCTCGTCCTCTTCAGTGCCTAGTATGTGCCCCTGGGTGAGAGGGTCACTGCCAGCTGTTAGCATGCCCCCTAGACCCTGGTGCCTTTCCCCAGGCAGTGCCCCATGCCTGGCCTGGCAGGACGCAGCCAGGAGAGGACGGACCTCCCACTCAGGTTCACCAGGCAGGGGAGAAGGGAAGGGAATGAGTGTGTGCTGAGCACCTCTGTGTGTCAGATACCTCATCCAGGGCCATCATTACCCCTGCCTTCCAAGGTAGGAAAGATTCACCTGTTTCATAGATAAGGAAACTGAGGCTCACAGAGGGGCTGAGGATGGCCACCTGCATCTCAGTAGTCTGCCTGTGTGACCCCAAGGAAGCTGCAGGCTCTGCTCCTGGCCCCCGGGGAACTCTCAGTTGTTGTCTGGGAACTCTCAGTTGTCTGACGAGGCACATTCCCTCTGGCACAGGGCTGCTGCTACCTGGGGCTCCAGGGAACTCTAGGCCTCTGGGGGAAAAGTCAGGACAAAGAGCAGGATCCAGAGCCTCAGGTCCCAGCCCAGCCTGTGATGTAGCCCTCCCTGTAGCATGCCGTCAGCCTTGACCGGTGGCTATGACTTGGACTCGGTGGTCCAGCCTGTGGCGACCTTGCTTTGTTTCCTCGTTTGTAGCATGGAAGATGTCAGTAATAGCATCTCCCTCCTCAGGTCACTCAGGCTGAAATGAGATGGTAAAGAAGGGCTTTAAAAACAGGGCCCAACAATGGCCAGGCGCGGTGGCTCACTCATCGCAGCGCTTTGGGAGGCCAAGGTGGGTGGATCATGAGGTCAGGAGATCGAGACCATCCTGTGAATGGTGAAACCCCACTTCTACTAAAAATAAAAAAAATTAGCCGGGCGTGATGGCAGGCACCTGTAGTCCCAGCTACTCGGGAGGCTGAGGTGGGAGAATGGCGTGAATCTGGGAGGCAGAGCTTGCAGTGAGTCGAGATCGCACCACCTCACTTCAGCCTGGGCGAGAGAGCGAGACTCTGTCTCAAAACAAAAAACAAAAAAAAAAAA